>NC_139958.1:16242251-16517251 GCF_963454915.1 Gymnoscopelus microlampas
CCTCTGCAGCCTTTGAGAGGGCTTGGTATCATTAAGCACCTCCAACGAGTCACACGTAGGGAGATGACTAGATCGCCAAAGTTTTTCATCATCAATAAAACGGAGTCTGCTTCTCCTTTGACTCGGAACTTCAATCAACATTAATTCATTCATTTGTCCATAAATAAACTGCCTGTGATTAGCCAAATGATATTCTTTCACCATTGTTAGGCAAACCGTAGGTGGCTATTCCATTTAAATGCTACAAGCATCATAGTGATGTCCAGTGTGCATCTATAATGATGTGCAGGCATCCA
The DNA here is from genome assembly GCF_963454915.1 of Gymnoscopelus microlampas. Classification (NCBI taxonomy): domain Eukaryota; kingdom Metazoa; phylum Chordata; class Actinopteri; order Myctophiformes; family Myctophidae; genus Gymnoscopelus; species Gymnoscopelus microlampas. Next base: position 16,242,548 of record NC_139958.1, read on the forward strand.
TTTCATGTTATGTTAGGCTAATGACAGTGCCAAAGCCTGATTTCTTTTTTTTTCTCACACCGAAAATAGTAGATCTATACAAGCTCACAACGCGTCACAGTGCGACAAGTTGTGAGCTTAAAGAGCGGCTATTTTCAGTGCGAGACACCGTCACGCAACTAAGTATAAATCGGGCATAATATATGCCTGTCACAAGTAAGGAGAGCATGAGAGTTCTAGAGTGCACTGCATGCTGAATTTGAACGAGGGGAAGACATTAAATATTCTTGATTGAAGTATGATTGCATATCCAGCTGCATATTCTCACTGAGGGGTTTTGCTTTTAACTGAATATTATGCTGTACACAAGCACTTTGCAGTTGAACAAATATTTTCCCCCTGGCTGTGTCTCAGCCCACCGGTGGTTTAGTATTTAATCCTTCCCAACAAACACAACTACTAGATTTACTCCAGAGTGGGCGGGAAGCTGCCATCTCTACAAAGGGAATTATTGACATTGTTAAGCTATGTGTTTATGGTATTAAAAAGGAAAGAAGGAAAAAAATGTAGCATAAAATAAACAAAATATGGTTTCCATTCCTCAAGCCCACTGTAAAGCTATATAACTTATCTCAAAATGATGAAAGTGACCTTGCTCTGGAGACTTTTCTGGGCAGGTTTTACTAATGTAGCTCGCAATACTTGAGGGAATACTAATGTTAGTTGAGGCAATGTCTTGCTGCTTAAAGCTGCTCTTACCTCAGGTCTCCCCAAGAATCAAGGGTCCTTTTGAAAAGACCCATCTTCTCATCTCTGGCTCTGTTCTGAAAGCTCATTAGGGTAAGAGATCAAAGCGTGCTGAACTGGACACTGTGGGCTATTTCAATCTATTTATCACTCATTGCGCCCCCTTTGACTCTGAGTGAAGGTGATGTTCATCCAGATCTCACTCACCACCTCTTCTCTCTGTAAACACGCCATTTTGGTGACACGCATCGGCAGCTGTGTCCGGCTCTGTGGGTTCCTCTAATTGAAAGCCTGTTTCCATCCAGCACTGGGCTCCACATGAAAGGCTGATCCACAGCTTTGGGCAGTGGTTCTCAATCTTTTTCATGTCAAGGACCCCCAAATTAATATTTGGCCACAGATGTTGTGCCAGGGACCCCATACAAGAATTATATTGTTACGCGACGAGTTGTGAGCTTGTAGATCGTCTATTTTCAAATAGCAGATGTTATCTAGGTTTATAGTGGTTAAACTGATATTGATGCCATAATAATTTTGCTGGGGACCCCCTGGAACCCCCTTAAGGACCAACTTTGAGAACCACTGCTCCAACTTTGCCAACAGACAACTCCAGACTGAGAGATATAGGCCTACAGAATAAAGAAGATTTTAGTTTTTTACTCTAGACCTGTTGCAGTCTGTACAGCTGTTCATCTGTCTATCGTGTAGTAGTTGATCTAATCCTGTTAATCTGGCTTCGTCTCAGGCCAGTGGTTTCTGGGTTCATCAGATTAATTCCCGGTCTGATGTTCAATCTCTCAGATTTGTTTAATGTCTAGACATACAGACGCACATGGGAGCATACTGTACATATGCATGCGCGTTGCACGTGTACAGAGACAAACGCACAGACAGCACCGAACAGCTTCTTCCTGGGGTCACTGTAGGATACAAACAGACCATCTGTCTGTCCGTGGATATTGTCATGTTCTATACATGTATACATGTGGACTCCTCTCAGAGTTAAATGAACAGCGTGTACTGTATCTAAGGAAGTGGTTCTCAAAGGGAGGTCCTTGATAAACAATTTAAACATTTAAACCCAATTTAACTCGACAAGCTCACAACGCATCGCATCACAACACGTTGTGAGCTTGTAGATCGGCTATCTATAATTGCACGAAATCTTGACTTGAATCGCAGAGGACCTGAGGGAGTGGTGTGCCGGGTGAGAAGTTGGTTGGATCAGCGGATCTCTAAATAATGTAGATACATCCACAAATCCCCATCTATGGAGTACTCTGATGTCATCAATATGATGGTATAGTACTTATGTCATAGACTAAGCCTGGACTCCATCATTGGGCAGGCCTCACACGGAACTCCATATATGTGCATAAAAGGGACCACAGACAGACAGACACAGAAATCTCCATATAGTTATTAATCTAACAACCTGTACAACGGGTATTGCATAACCGAGTGGGGCTTGAATTCCCAACTTCATCGTTCCCGAGTAGGCCGGTGCCCAATGGGCACCAGTATCGTTTTTTCAAAAATCTCTTATGGTGGCCCCTGGCACAAAATCGTATCAAATAGGGGTCCGTGGCCAAATACGTATCAATTTGGGGGTGATTGACATGAAAATATTTGAGAAACACCGATCTAAGACAATGCCGATTATACTGATTTTCCAGACGAGGCAACAGAGAAGGAAAACACAGTAAAACCCTGTGTGTTCACTTGCCATTTGAGTAATGGTAACTCAGAGTTAAAATAACGCTGAGGATTTTACTGTATAGGAACTTCTCTGTGGTGGATGTGGCATCAGGGACTGTGTGTTACTGTACATACACAGTGTACACCATCGCACTGTAATGATGCCTCTACAGTTATACATTATACATAACACACCCACACGCCACATGCATGTACATCCATATATAGACTTAACACACACCCTTACTCTTCATTCATACCATAAACACAGAGACGCGGGGCACTGACCTGTGTTTTTTATTTTATTCTCACAAGCTGTCCAAACATGTCTTCCTGTGAAGACCTGTCTGCATGTTCTATGATGTGCTAGCTGGCTTCTGTTGAAAGAACTCTCAAATGATCAAAACGTCACAGAGATGGAGAGCGAATGAGGGAGAAAAAAACAACAATTGTGCCTCTGCCTGTGTACAGTACTGTATGTGCATGCATACTGTATGTGCACATGCATGCATCTAGGGGTGCAACCAATCTGATTTGTATTTTGTGTTTTGTATGAACAAATTGATTTAATCAATTATAAAAGAATATCAATTTTAATACAATAATACATTTTGGGGGGGCTTTTTCACAACGCAAGCCTCTTTTTTGCTATGTGTGCGTGACACGCTGTATGACTATTTATAAAATAGGGCTTAAGTGGTTAATCAGATTAAGCAATTTTGTAGATTATAAATAAGAAAAAATTCAAATAGATTATTTGATTAATCATACAGCTATAGTTGCATCCCTACGTGCAATCTGCCTTTGTTTACTATGGGATTGAGGTTGGGAGGTTTCTTACTAGGATTTTTTTTTTTTGCCAATTAAACAGACAGTATTATCCAGCACAATGCTTGAGCCGAGATGCTCCAGGGTTTCATGTTTCCATGTGTGCAGTATGCAAAGTAAACTAGGTTACTCAGTCTGCATAAAAAAGCAAAAGTTGAGTGGAGCACATCAGAGCTGAACGACCCGGTGGCTGTCACTCTGTCGGAGCTCAACAGATGCAGCTTCATTCGCTAAATCAGCGCCTGGAAAGTTGTCAACACAGCTCCGCCAGAAGGACTGCTTCTCTTCTTCTTGTCTGTTATAGTTGCATTGGAATTTGAGTGTTTACTGACTGACTGTTGGACGGATAATGAGGACGATGGCTCTTTTGTATCCTCAAGTTTCATTTTTATTATCATGGTTAAGGGCATTATGGTATTGAAGACAACATGCAAATGACTTTGTCGACTGCAGTCAAAACATCTCTTTGATCCTTGGGGTGTTGCCTCCCCTCACTCTCCTCTCTGGGAGACAGGACTTGTGGGCAGGCTTGGTTACAGCATAATGACACAGATTTAAGTAATGTGTTAAACACATACATTTATATATACATTTATTGAAAAGAATGTGCTTTGTTCTTCTGACCTCCCTCGTGTATATGATCTAAACAAATTGAGAGCCAGAAAACCTGTAGACAATATTGCACACCAGAAAAGATTGGCTGTGTGAGTATAAGGGGTAGGAAGCAGTTCCACTCGGAAACAAGACAAAAACAGGAGGCTTAAAAACTCCATTGCTATTTAAGCATGGAAACCACCCTGTGTATCAGTATGTCAATGCTGCTCATTAATGGCTGCAGGGACCCCATTATATAGAATCAGGAAGCATGATGTTGGAGGTTAACAGTTATCATAAAAGACTGAGAAGCTAAAACTCACACAGACCCTTGCATTTCGTGGCTTGTACCTGTATGAGTAGTGACAAATAGTCCTTGATTCTTGAAATGCACCCAATTTCTGGTTAATCTTTCATCCCCTCTTTTGACTGAATCAAATTGTAATTACCTAGGCACAATTAAGCCCTTATTCCAAAATGCTGATGCATACAAACAACTTTGATGTTAAAATGTATATTTTGATACGGAACATTTGCAACTTATAAGGGGTCACATGAACACTGAGAGGCACTTCAAATTCTCCTGGATGCACCGATTAATTGGCTGAACATGGGTATCGATCAAAACTTGTTTTGTTAGCTGCAATCGGTGTATCAACAAATAAGATGAGATTCACCAATACTAGTGAGTGGCCGATGTTTATCTGTTGTTTCATTGTCAAGGACCCCCCAAAACAAAACCTCCTTGAGGGGGTTCCAGTGCGTTCCCAGCAAAATAACATAAAAATGTGTTCAACCTTATACATAGGCTATTTGAAAATAGACGATCTACAACCTCACAACGTGTCGCAATGTGACATGTTGTGGGCTTGAGGATCTGCTATTTAAAAATATCTTGAAAGAAATTTAAAACACCGGAATGGACACTAGATGCACCACCATCTTTATTGTAGTTCAGACATCATCGCAATTACCCCTCTCTGTCGGAAGAGGAAGACAACGGACATAAAGCGTATATCAGCTATGTCACTTTAAACAGTTGTAGCCTAATGCTTTTTTTTCTCCATACCTCTAATAGCCCCAGATGGAGGAACACAAAATATTTTCAGCTTGTGTTAAAAAAAAATTAATAAAACAAATCATGGTTTATTTACAGTATTTGCACAGCATCAATTTCAAGCATGTTTGTGGAATTCAACCTCAGAAAGATCGTATTCACTATATTTGTGTCCATAGATGCACTTTGATGTTACCGTATGTTAAAGGTGTGTGTGCGTGCGCGTGCGCATGCGTGCGTGTGCGTGCATGCGTAGTTCAGGCAGTCCTACAATACATTAATAACACCTGTCACAGTGTATTTTTTGCTGCAGTGAGGAGTGATTAGGCCCGACTTACTCCCAGCATGTGACAGTCTGAGCTACACATAAAATACGTCAAAGAAAACCCCTACTTTCATTATTCCACCATCACTTCATGAATTCATAAAGGTGCACTCATTCTCCATCGCTCTATGCACACACACACACACACACACACACACACACACACACACACACACACACACACACACACACACACACACACACACACACACACACACACACACACACACACACAGTACTCTTAAATCAAAGAACACGACATTTGGTGTTAGATTATAAAAACATTACAGCAGCTTTTTATTACTTCATGATGTGAGGTCATTTAGGTAATAATTCAAATCTGTAACAACAACTGGGACGTATGACTTTAATAATGTGTGGTCTCCTCTCATCCATTCAATCACCCCTTGAAACCGTCCAAGACATAGTTAGGAGGCTTTCGCTTTAAGCTAGCTGACAAACCTAATTCAATTAATCACAGCCTTAATCACTGAGGCTGTTAAATGGTCCTTGTGTGGATTGGATAGTTAAGCAGTCGGGCCAAGTTGGCAGACTTACTATACTGTACCCACCCCCCCCCACCCCTTACCTCAAAGTGCATCACTCTGCCCTCACCAGACCACATTGTGTCTCATTCTTATACCTATTTTAATTTAGCTGATGTTTCTGAAAAGTGATGCACCACAGTGAGTTTTCATCTATTCAGTCTATTGAAAATACTTGCCAGCACCTGGTGACCTGCATGGGATTTATTTGACCTGGGGTGGACCTCGGTGGTGGTTACTGTAGCACTGTTGCCCATATACAGTGAAAGGCCCTGTTCAAACCAGACTGAGTTCCCACAACCAAAAAGATGTATTAGAGACATACTTCAGGTGCCAAAGAATGGCTGCCCCAGGCTGTGAAAAATTAAATGTCACAGAGAGAGCTCTTTAACCCATTAAGACCTGGAAAGCATCTGTCATTTTAGATTTTAACCACTTTAACTATTTTAACCTTATACTTTGGCTATTAAAAGATCTACAAGCTCATAGCATGGCACTCGGTGCTGCGCTACAAGCTTGTAGATCTGGCATTTTTTGGAAAAATCGTGAACATTTGTGCAAAACTTTGAATACATATTTTTAAAGCGAACATTTAAATCTTTGCTTCTGGGGATTCTACAAATGTCTTCTAAAAACAGTTTTTTGGAAAAACTATCAGTGGTTCTCAAACTTTTTTCATGTCAAGGACCATACCAAGATGATATGTATTTGTTCGCGGACCCCCATCTCAAAATATGTTGTTCCCGTTACCCCCCCCCCCCCTCCCAGAAGTAAAGATTTGAGTTAAAATGTTCCCTTTAAAAAATATATATATTCATAGATTTGCACAAATTTTCATGATTTAAAAAAAATAGCATCACTTTAGGGGAGAACAAAGAAAGTCACCTGACATGTAAATGGCTGCAAATAAAACATGCCATCACTTAAGCAAGACTCTCAGACAACTATTAAATGCTTCTGACCTCCTGAGAAGAACAAAGCAAAGACTGACGGATGACATTTAGCCCCCCCCCCCCCCCCCCCCCCCCCCCCCCCAAATGGAGGAAACCAGGCCCTACTGCCAAGATGGTCATCGAAAGAAGTGCTATTCTTCCCTTTGTCTGGACATCACAGAGGTGGCCTATTCACCCATAGTTCTTTGTGTTTTTGCACCTCTGAGTGTGAGCCCCCCTCTCAGGCTGAGGGCACCTGCCGACCCTGGGAGGACTCTGCTGGCTAATGGATAGAGGTGTGAGACGGAGAGAGTGGTCCAGCTCACTGTGCATCCCTGTGGTCAGTGTTCTCTTCATGGTCTGTGGTCCTCTTTACTCTGGCGTCACTGCTAAATGTCAGTCAGGAGCACCAGAAGAACTGGCACACTGTCACAGTGGGTAGTACAACCAGGTTGACCCTGCCATTTGAACACACCATGGAAAGGCAGAGAGAGAGGGAGAGAGAGACACAGACAGACAGACAAACAGACAGGCAGAGAAAGGGGGAGAGAGAGTGAGAGAGAGAGGAGTGAGACCTTCCCTGTCATGGTAAAAGGATAGAACGATCTTGAAAAGGCAAGCAGCTGCGCTTTCCAAAAGCCAGGCTGCCGTCCTGTAGCGCCCCAAAGAGCACTACAACAATGCCTGTATCAGCACATAAATAATTCCTGTGTTGGAGCAGGTGTGTACGCATCTACAAATGTGTGCAGACCGCTCTGTGTGTGTCCTATATGTCAGTAAGGCTATGCAACATTCCTTTAACCTTTATGTCTTTTGACATTCGTGAATACATAAGCCTGGCTCATGCAGTGTGTACGTGCATGCCGTGTGTGTGTGTGCACTCAAGTATTTGTGTTTATATACCGTATATTTTTCTGTATATGTGCTTCAAAAAGAGTGTGTGCATTCAGTGCGTTCATGGTTCCATCAGTCTACATCTATTTCTCCTGACCTTGTTCACATGTATCTCTAGGTTTTTGTTTGTGGCAGTGACGGAGTGTTCTATTCTCATGCAGTATTGAGTAGGTTATGACCTAGACATCGTCTTCTCTTTGCCCAACTGCTCTGCAGCTGCTCTTCAATCTCCACTGGCTCGGGTCGAACCCCCTCATTGATACCGCGAGCCGTCCATCTTAATTCCACCATGAAAAGCACTCTTCAGACAAATCAGTCAATGGCGTGTCATCATAGAGAGGCCAAAGACAGAGGGCTCAATTTGTTGTGGAGGTATTTCTCCCCTCCTTCTCCTTCAAATGTATTCAGTCATTTAAGCCTCACTGATCCCCTCCCTCTCCCACCATCCCTCAGATGTGAGGGGCCTGATTGCTGGCCAAGGTTAACAGAACCCTAAACTGTGTTTGAGCTCTCCATCATCACGCCCACCACCAGAGAGATCAAACAGCGTTCTTCTCCCTCATTCCCTCTCACGACCCTCTGCTAGCTCACTTCTCCTCCCTACTCTCTGGAATATTCCTGGTTGTAAAGGACTCTATAATAAACCATAGCCTAGCCCTACAGCTCAAACCAGACTAGTGTATAGGGATGCAACTATTGATTATTCCATTAAATACTTTTTACATTCATCAAATTATCTTGAAGCACATTTCTTTAAATTATTTAAACTTATTTTTATATACCAACAAATTGACATATCAGCTCACAAATAAGCGATGAAATAGTGTTGATTTGATCTCAATGCTTACAATACATTACATTGCACAACACTTTTTATTTCAAATCTTGTTCAAATAACCTAGCTATAATTATATTATTATTATATATAGACCGGTGCCGGTATAGATTAAGTTCTGAAATAAAATGTCAACTTTATTGTCCTGTGAATTTCATTGCAAGGTGCATATTTTATTATTATTTAGGTATCATAACCTATATTTTTGTTTCAATGGATCCGTACAAACAATATCAAATCCTTTTCATTTCTGTTCTTACAGGTTCTCATGTTCAACATTTGAGCAATTTCTTCGAACTGCATTCATATTTTGTGTTGTGTGTTAAATGATCCTCTAGTCTACAGTGTGGTCTTTTGACGCCCAGGGACAAACATGTCAGCAACAGCTCATGAGTGCCACTATGTGGTGTACGGTGGAATAGCAATTGTTCTCTTTTTATATACTTTTGCATTGTGACATGCAGACATAAAATAAAACATATTTTATTTTTAAATAAGACATTGACATAAAATAAAATGAAACACTATGAAAAAAATGACACAGCAATCTATACCATGGTAGGCTAATATCCCTTTGATTTTCAATGATAAAAAATGTAATACATATATTGTAACAGACTCTAGGCAATATTTGTCTGAATTAATTACTGTAGGCAAATTATATGGCAGAAGTGGTGGACAAAGTATTCAACTTCAGCACTTGAGTGGGTCAAAGTATAGATACTCCTGGTCAAATATTACTCAACTACAAGTGAAAGTTGCTCTGTCAAGTTTGTACTTGAGTTAAAGTACTGGAGTACTAGCTTTTGAACATACTGAGCTCTTCAAAAGTACAAATTACAAAGTACATTTATTTTTAATAATATCAAGGCATTGCTTTATTGAAATTTTGACATTTTCCAAAAAAGTAATCAATGATAGTTAAATAGCAGATCTACAAGCTCACAATGTGAGGTGTTGTGATCTTGTAGAACTGTCATTTTCCTATAATTTAAATACAGCTCAAGTGGTTAATTAATTTCCCTTCCTATAGTGGAGTCAAAACAATATTGTCTGAGATGTAGTGGAGTGAAAGTATAAAAACAAATACAAAGAATCAAGTAAAGTACAGATACTCAAAGAAATGTGTTAACGGAAAGTTATATTTTTGGTTAAAACAAAAAGTTGTTTGTTAAAAGGTTAAAGCTCATTCTGATAGCAATCGTTGCTATAGAGTGTTTGTTGAGTAAGTAACAGAGCACAGGGGTCTCCCCGTCTCTCCAGCCTTTTAATAAACAGAAAATTCCTAAAATGTATTATTTATGGCCCGCCAGTATAGTCATGTGAAATTCATACCTTGAAGTGTTTTGAAATTAAACTGGGCAGATAGGCTATTTCTCAGTAGAATTTCTAAGGAGTCCCAACTGCTTGTTCCTTGTGTTGTTGCATTCTCGAGATGTGAAAGAACGTTTATTATTTATTAGCTGTTCACACCTGGTTACATTTGGCTACACTGCCATTTGAACAAAAGACAACTTATTGGACTATAAATATAATCTGCAGTGCAGTGCATGCAAGCATGTGGAAAAAAGGCTGGAAAATAAAGGCTGAATTATTTTTGTTTTGTTCACAGCACAGATGAATGAGTTACATTTGGCTACACTGCCAATTGAGGTGTTTCAGTTGAACCCAGACGCTTTGCAGATTGATTATGTTCGATAATAAACGTATCTGTCACGTATAACCGCCATATTATGAAGTCCCTATTTTGGGCACACACAAAAAGAAAAATAAATTGAAATGTTTGAAACTGTTGACCTAACTGGTTCACCATTAGCTAGATGAAAGAGATGGTACTGAACTTCAGGTCTAAGTCTGCCCAGACACCTGTATCCATAACCCTAACCTTTACCATAAGGTAAGTGGGGAACATAGAACTTGGGGAACATAAGGATGACGCTGTACCAGCCACCTGTCTCCAGGCAGGGGTCTGGTGTTAGGGTTAGAATGCAGGGATCTGGTGTTGAGGTTGTATCTTCTCTTGTGTATCATCAGAATGGCCAGCTCTGTGTCGTGTATGCCCTCGTCTCTGGTCCTACGTAGAAGAGGCTGGCTTCTGAAGGTCTGTAGGAGGCAGGTGGTAATTATGTTCAGCAGTCTGCTCATGCTCAGAATCGCTGCACTCGTATGCTGCGCTCTCTGCCAAGCCCAACTTCAGAGATTATTTTAAGCGGCCGACCCCAGTACCGTAGGCGGTGGGCGGTTCAGCAGGGTCCATTCCCGGTGTTGTAGGTCTTCTCATTTAATGCCATCTCCTGGGCGATGGTTACGTGTGGGCCCGGCTGTCTCCCACGCCTGCTTTGAGTCACCGCTATCGATGTGGTGTCATGTCCCTGACAACTGTTTCCATGCAGGGGTCTGGTATTGAGGTTTTCTCCATGCAGTGGTCTGGTGTTTTCTTCTTTTTTTTTTTTTGTTTAAGTTTTTAGCCTTTTAACTAGTTTATCTTAATGAAGTTGTTTATTTTGTTTTGTTTTGTAAAGCGACTTTGGGTACAGAGAAAAGCGCTACATAAATTGCATGTATTGTTATGACCCCTGTGCTTGTATATGTCTACAAAAAAACTACAACGTACTGATACAGTCATATATATATCCCATAAACCCCAAAGCTTCATGATAAAGGCATTAAAACAAGTCAAAGCTGAATACAAATCTGAAAAGTACGAATCCTCCCCAGTATCTCTTCCATGTCAATCACAGTCCCATCGTAGTGGATCATTCTGGGCGGCTTGAGCTCTTTTTCTATGTTGCTTAAAGGTGCACTCCACCCAAAATCATGTTTTTTGAGTTTTTGATATGTTTTTGAAGCTTATCTATGAAAATCCTGGTGGTTTTAGCACTCTGCTTTTCTCTATATCATATGGATTTTTACCCCCAAAACTGGCCTTAAGACCGCCCCCTCTGTGCAAGCACGTCTCACACACATATTTCTGTGTTGTCACTGCTGTTGTAACCTACTGGCTCACCTGCCAGTGAGGAGCCCATACCAGGAGGGCATAGAGCCTTCGTCCTACTCCTCCCGCTCAACATCCCCCCTGACAGGTGCCGCCCCAGCCTGTAGGAGTACGTGCAATGACAATTATCAACCTCCCCGCCTGGCTTCCCTCCCCTGAACACAGGCCAATTGCGTTAGTGTAGATGCCCGACAAAGCCAGTTGCACCACGGTGGATTCGAAACCCACAACATTCGTGATGGTGGACAGGGACTTTACCACTGCGCCGCCCAGGGGTGGCCTTAGTGATCCGGGGCCCGTTTCAAGAGCTAGGGCCTGAGGTTCGCGGCCCGTTTCAATTGAAACGGCTGAAACATAGCAAAGGCCGCCACTGGGCTGCGCCAATTGAGGTGAAGTTTTAATTAGTTTAAAGTACTACTTCCTATTTCTGTAATGGGAGCCACCCTGCTACACGTCTGCTCTCCTTCACATCGTCGCTGAAAGTCCGGGTTATTAATATCAGGACAAGCACAACGACAGGGGTCATCATGCCAGCTGAGATGCTCCTCATAGTAGGCTATGACAATATGTGGCAACATATGGTTGGCCTCTTTGGCAAGCACAAATTCAGGCTCATCACAGTCCTTATACTTCATAAGGAACATTCGGTCTCCATTCGGTTGAGTGGCTCCTAAGATCTTCTCTGGTTTGAATCCGCTCTCAAGGCTACGTGCAACCCGGCCATTATAGTCTTTCCTTTTTTGGGGCTTATTCAGCCCCTCCTCTTCATCATCCGAGTAATTCCTCTTGGAACTACTGGTGTCTTCAGTGCGTTTTGGGGATCCTGTACAAGATTTAGTCACCCCACTGCTGGGAGAGCTACTACCACATATTTTCTTATGGGGCTTGATCTTGAAAATAAGCTCGGGACAAAGATCCTCCTGTGGTTCCCAGGTGTTGTGTTCCTCAGAGGATCCTTTCCACTTCTCCACTTCAACAGAAAGTATTTCTGTTGAGCTTGTCTCTATGCAGGGGGCTGGTGTTGGGGTTGTCTCCATACAGGTTGTTGAGCTTGTCTCTATGCAGGGCTCTGGTGTTGAGCTTGTCTCTATGCAGGGGGCTGGTGTTGAGGTTGTCTCCATACAGGGAGTTGGTGTTGAGCTTGTCTCCATACAGGGAGCAGGTGTTGAGCTTGTCTCCATACAGGGAGCTGGTGTTGAGCTTGTCTCCATACAGGGAGCTGGTGTTGAGCTTGTCTCCATACAGGGAGCTGGTGTTGAGCTTGTCTCCATACAGGGAGCTGGTGTTGAGCTTTCCTCCATACAGGGGGCTGGTGTTGGGGTTGTCTCCATACAGGGTGTTGAGCTTGTCTCTATGCAGGGGGCTGGTGTTGAGGTTGTCTCCAAGGGGGCTGGTGTTGAGGTTGTTTCCATAAAGGGGGCTGCTATTGAGGTTGTCTCCAAGGGGGCTGGTGTTGAGGTAATCTCCATACAGGGGGCTGGTGTTGAGGTTGTCTCCAAGGGGGCTGGTGTTGAGGTAATCTCCATACAGGGGGCTGGTGAGGTTGTACAGTACCTGGAGGAGCGTCTTGGGGATTCAGTGCTAGCTTTAGCGGCCCCTTGTCTGCTGTGAGTGCTACTACCACTGCTTTTCTTATTGTTTGTCTCCATGAACTCGGAAATAAGCTCGGCACAGCGAGAAAGACTCGCCTGTGGTTCCCAAGTGTTGTCATTATCAGAGAATCCTTTCCACTTCAATAAGAACTCAACTTTGCCTTTCACCACCCTCTTGCCCACCACTTTCTCAACAACATACTCGTCTTCGGATTCAAGCTCGGGACAAAGATTCTCTGGTTCCCGGGTGATATGTTTCTTAGAGAATCTGTTGGAGTTCGGGGGCTCACCTTTGCCTTGCATCGCCCTCCTGTCCAGCATTTTCTCACCAACATACTCTTCCTGCTTAGAGGATGAAGACTGGTCTGTACGAGACGTCTTTCCCATGGTGACGGTGGCTGCTCAGCACGCTGTGTATTACAGATAATGGATGACCCTTTCAGAGTAGACTTGTGTTAATGTCAAAGCCAAAATGAACACACTACCTCTGGTTAGCTGTATAAAGTTTCAACCTAAAAACACTGAACTCTGTATACTGACTCCTTTAGAAGATTGCACTGGTTTATATATACATAGCCACGTCATAGTGACGTCATGATGGGTTCAAGTACGGTGTTCGGTACGGTGTCTAATGTAAGACATGGGTAGGTGTGGGATCCACTTCTTCTTTTTTTACCCCTTTTTCTCCCCATCACTATGTCAATTAATTCCTCCCATTGTCAGAGCCTTCGTCCTACTCCTCCCGCTCAACATTCCCAGCTGACAGGCGCCGCCCCAGCCTGTTGGAGTACATGTAGCAAGGTATATGTAGAAGGTACGGTCATCTATGCCATTTTCGCTATCATGCAATTCCAGCTGGCAGATTCGTCGCACCATGGGAGCCAGACTGCAGCCTTGAGTTCGATGGAATGCATTGGAGTTAATGAATGTATACAGCCTAGTGCTCATAATGGCCAATGGCAAGCCTAGTGCCCTATAGTTGCTTCTTTTGGGCTTGTTTTCCTAGACCTGGTTACTTATTTCTTATCTAGCAACACTGCCAGAAACGATACATGCCGCTGTTTAGATGCCTCAATAAAATTATACAGTGTGCTAAAAAAATCCAATGTAAAAAAAAACGGATTGGAAAAAAACTTGTGATATGTCTTATTTTATATTCCTGAACAGATTAACTGACAAACAACACAATTGTTCAGAAATAGTGTTTGTTCACAAGCTGGTCCAGCCGGCTGCCATAGGCTTCAATATATTTCACCAAACCTCCGGTTCCAGTTTTGGCTCCCAATGGCGTCTGCCCGGCCTATGGGTTGACTGTACCTTCTTCTATCATAGCCTTGACATGTAGTGACAAATATCTCCCTCCCCGCCTGGCTTCCCTCCACCGAACACGGGCTAATTGTGTTCAAATTTACACTCTGCAAAGCTAGATGCGCTGCGGTCAATTTGAACCCCCAGACTCTGCAGTGGTGGGCAAGCACCTGTGCCACCCGAGCGCCCGTCTGATCCTTTTGTACACTGGTGTTGAGGTTGTCTCCAGGTGTTAATATTGTGTAGTATACGGGGGGCTCACAGATGACGGACTGAAATTGACAGCAGGGAATATGAATGCTCTGTAAAGAAGGGTCAGAGGTGTCTGTGTCCTGAGGAGACTCAGGTTCTACCAGTCTGTGCTAGCAAGCATCACTTTAAGTACATTAGAGGTTCGGCCCTCACATCTAGAGGCGATCCGACCAATATGTCTGAGTCATAGTGTCAGGGCCTTTGGCAGAATACCCGTTCTACCTGTCTGTCTGTATCCCTTTCGTGCCCGTATCTGGAAATCTCTTATATGTCTGTCTACCCTTTTATGCCCATATATGGACATCCCTGATGTCATCAGTATGGGTCCATATATTGGAATATTGGTTGAATCTGCGGTTCTGGACAGCGCCGCGTTTTAAGTCGGTCGGTCCCATATATGTATATGACCATATGGGCATAGCGGTCGGATCTGTGGCTCTGGATCTCTGTATCAGTCAGTCCTTGTCACTTTTATGCCCATATGGAGATCATTGATGTCATCAGTATATCTGAGTGTTTCTAACTCAGACATATAGGCATATCTTTTAAGTCAAATAGCTAATGGATTATTTCAAAGCAGGTTACTGTCCACAGTTACCTAATCAAGGATCAATTTAGGGACTTTAAATATCTTGTATGTCTGTTTGTGTTGAGCTTAAAGTTAAACTAACACTCAGGATTCCACAGTGTGTCCTGCCCTGACAGGTTTGTAACTGTCAAGAAATGTATTGTTTTCCTTGTGCGACTTTACTATCGCTTCAGGGAATGCATTCCATGACATCCTTACTACTACCCCACCACCACCTGTCAAACACACACACACACACACACACACACACACACACACACACACACACACACACACACACACACACACACACACACACACACACACACACACACACACACACACACACACACACACACACACACACACACACACACACACACACACACACACACACACACACACACACATACACTTTGGTTATGGGTGTGGTTTCTGCTGTGCAAGCACAAGCGAACGAGATTATGAATAATAACAGCTAGTGTAAATATACACCCTTGACACTAAAGATCTGGGTTTAACCACTTTCAACCTGACGTCCCTATTTTAGAGATGTCATTATAGGTCAACATTTTTGGACATTTTCAAATATTTTCCACGATTTTCAAAAATGTTCACGAATTTCAAATCTACAAGCTCACAATGCGTCGCAATGAGTGGTTAAGAGATCAAATATATTTGACTAATTAAACTTTTAATTATTGCATTGAAGAAAAAGTATTGTTTTTAAATATATTTTTTTAACTATATCTCAGTCTTTCAATACATAATCCTCCCTTCAGGGAGTTTGCAAACAGAGTCCGGTGTGATTGGCCCCTTACGAGGTAAACCCGGATCAATGTTTTCTTTCCTTTGCTTGCCTCTCCTTTAATTTTCCTTTCTGTCAAATTCCCTTTCTTACTTTCCTTCTCTCTTCCTTTTATATCAGTTTACAGTTTACAGTTTAGACATTTAGCAGACGCTCTTAATCCAGAGCGATTTACAGTAAGCAAGGACACAAGATAATACATCATAATCCCTTGCTAGCAATTTCCCTCCCATTTCCCTCTTCCTACTCCTTGCTTTCTCTTATGTCACATTCTCTTCCTTTCCTTTCGTTACTCCTTTCCAATACATTGATTGATTGATTGATATAACACTTTATTAATCCCCAAGGGGGAAATTCAGGGTGTCACAGCAGAATAACAAGATTAAAAAGTAGAAAGTGACAGTAGACATAACGGGCACCACAGATGAATAATTTCCCTGACCTTCTGTCCCCTTCTCCTCTCCTACCATTCAGTTTATTTATTTTTTCCTTTCCTTTCTTTAAGTTAAGGTATATTTACTTACGTTTGTTTTAATAAAGACATCATATCATGCTCTTTTCTAAATAGGTTTGCAGGCTCTATGCAGATAACCTGGTAGAAAGCAACTATGTACATTTACTCTTTTGAGGTGCATTTACTGTACTTTACTATTTACTTTCAATACTTTAAACTTCTACTGAATCTACTCCATTACATCTCAGAGGCAAATATTGTAGCCTACTTTTTACTCACTAAAGTTATTAGTTACTAGTTATTTTGAAGATTTAGATTATTAATACAAAACATACATTAACAACTTAATCCCTATTTCATTCTTTGGCTATTCAAATATAGCCAAACCAAAAGTCAAAAAGTATATTTTGATGCCAATACTTTTCCTCAAGTCAAATCTTTATTTCAAGTCAAACTTTAACTTGTAACTGACTATTTTTATATTGTGGTATTGCTACTTTTACTTTACTTAAAAGAAAAACCACCACTGTAGATACCAGACTGAGAGGGTGAGCTATAAAACAATACTGTAAAATCAAGGTTTCAGTATGTCCAAGAGAGGGCTCTCTCTCTCATCCATTAAACGGCACAACGGTGAAGAGCTGCTTCCAATGCTGTACTGGCAATTCTATTATCAAGGTCAACCATAACATTATAAATGGAACTTTCATGTTTTCAAATGATGAAAAGTAACTCATACTAATAATTTGGATGACCATTTTCATTTCAAGTTTATATAAGAGTTTAAATGTGTTTTTTCTAATGTGCTCATAATTACCTTACAGGTAAAGAATAAAAACGATTGCACACATGCGTGCATAGCACACACACACACACACACACACACACACACACACACACACACACACACACACACACACACACACACACACACACACACACACACACACACGTGCGCGAGTGTGGTTTGTCCAATTGGATTTCTGTAATATCCTGTGTTGGAATAACTAGCTGCCTGTGAGCATAGTATTATACCTATAATTCTAAATTGGCCTTTAGTATAACGTTAGGAAAAGACCTATGGAAATATATCATATCGCCTCTTCTATTTTTTATGTAATAACATATACAGGGTTTGACAGATTTACAGGTCATCCCAAAATGAAAAAACGTTTCAATGTAGCCTATGTATTGCCCAAAAACATTTCATTTGTATATCATAATATTATTTATAATGTATTATTGAAACATGTACAGATATTTGTTTTTACTGTCTTTTTACTGTTGGCTCCAAAATATACTTACAATACCAAACGTAACAGTAGGTATTATATAGACTAGAAGGCCCATTTCACAGTGATATTATTGGATTGTGATTAGTAATGCATTAATGGTACCGACACTGTACATGCATATATCAGCCCCACATCTTCTTACCCATATACTACCTATTGATTGTACATTAGGCCAAGACTCCAAATGTTTTACTGTTTGTATAATTGTATTATCCTCAGTTACTGTAGTTTGACTGTAACGGCTAACTGAGCTATTATATAAAGTATAAAAAAAGGAAATAATAATAAATAAATAAAACATTGTACTGAAGGAGGCTACAGTACAGTACTTGAGTAAATGTAGTTACTTGCCACCAGTGTTTCATAGGGTTGCTTTTTAGCATTGGTGTAAAGTAACAAAGTACATTTACTAAAGTACTGTACTTTTGATGTATTTTTTTTACTTTACTTGAGTATTTCCAATTTTCAGTACTTTTACTTCTACTCCACTACATCTCAGAGGCAAATATTGTACTTTACACGCGATGTGATGCATTGTGAGCTTGTAGATCTGCTATTTTCAATGGATTTTTATACATTCTAGACATTTGAAAACTTGTGAAATGGGACATTCTGCATAATGAGTACATTTTTACCAATACTATTGTCTCAAGTTAAATTCAGAATTCCGGACTTTTACTTGTAACAGAGTATTTCAACATTGCAGTATTGATACTTTTACTTAAGTAAAAGAATGTAGTACTTTTTCACCACTGCTTTTAAGGGTGTTCACAGCTCTTTGCTGATGAAACTCAAACCCACCCATCCTCTTGTTGTTGACAGATTGATGTGACTAATTCCTCGCACAAGGGGTCGCTGTTGTGCTGGATGACGGCACCCTTTCACGAGTCAGGGCTGGAGACAGTAGTGTAGTCTCGGTGAGTGTGTATGTGCGTGTATGTGCGTGCGTGCGTGCGTGTGTAGCCAGGGAAAATCACCCGGAGAGAGACGGAGTAAAAGACAGTTTTCACTGTACCAAATGTGTGTGGCTCGTAAATCTACTGCCTTCACGCCAGCAGCGAAATGAATTCACCTCATGGACACTACAGCGGTACATGGAAAATGAGGGAATAACAACAATCGTGTTTTGAGACACGGCGGATTGTTGGGTTTTTAACGGTTTATCTGAAGAAGTGTGAGTGGAGTCACTGCTGCTGCTGGAAGCTACGAAAATGTCGGGGAAAATAGAGAGCAAGCAAGGTAAGTGTCTAGTCTACCCACCCCGGCCGGACTGGACTACCCGGCCCGGCGGAGCTATCCTCTGGGTTTACCGTTATTTATCCACATTTAGGCATTTTTATTGTAATTCGTCGCGCGACCCTTTTTCCTTCGACAATGACGTTATTGTCAACTGGGAAAAAAGTGTCGACGCGCGTTGTTTTCAGCTGAAAATGTAATTTCTTTGGTCGTACGATACTTAAAAGAAATGATAACACGACTAAGTATTCTTTTATTTTTTTTAAAGACAATGTATTACATCCAGCAGAGCTTTAGTAATGGGTTTAGATATGAGGTTAGAAGCGCTATAAATGTGGGAAGAAGCGAGCCCTTTGCCCTTTAAACACATAAATTGTTTATTTGAAAATAGCCGATCTACAAGCTCACAACGTGTCGCGATGCGACGCCTTGTGAGCTTGTAAATATGCTATTTAAAAAAAAAAATCTTAAACAATTTGACATTTTAAACAACACAAATCATAGTGATAGTTGGGCATTTTTGCTCCTCTGTCCAGTTATAAATCAAAGCGACAAGCAGCTTGTGTTTAGCTAACGTTATTATCCATTTCAACTAATGACTTTCCCGTGGTGTGTATGTAATTCCTCTATATGTACCGGGGGGTTCACTGGGTTTTCACTAAAAAACGGCCCTGAACGTGAAGAATGCCTCCTCTTTACACAGGATAACAGCATTCTTCGATGCGTTGAATACACAGGACCCCAATGGAAACCAGCCATAGTGCTTTCTTGTGTTTAATCCTTTTAGCAGACCTTGTATAGAACTGTACTTTCTGTGCTTTTTTGGGGGATTGCAAACTGTTAATAAAGTATTCAATCAATCAAATTCACATGAACGTTACCCCCAGCTAGCTCAACCTATAACGGTCAGTTAGCAATAGCCGACACTGATTTATAGTTGCTTGTGTTAACACCACCAACCAGAGGGCTGTTGTTCGGCGATAATAACGTCAACTGAACCAACTGAGAGCAACGTCTTTAAGGTTGAATGAGTCAAATAGATATATTAAGGCGGTGTCTCTGGTTTAGAAGGGGTTTAGCTGCAGACCAGACGGCTAGTGACCGCAGCTAGCTAGCTGCAGCTAAGCATTAGCATCTATGTGAAGCTTGAGCTAACAACGTTAGCCTGGTTGTTACCTACAGGACTCCAGCAGTGTCGCCAGATTTTGCCAGAGAAACAAGCAACCAGGTCTATGAAAACAAACCCAAAAGGCCACATGAACCATATTATACAAACCTATATAAAAGCGGCTATTTGCTAGTAAAATATGTTTTGAAACATTTTATCAACAAATCTTGTATGTGGGTCCCTGTCATAAAGTATTTTAAGATGGGGGGTCCGCAGACAAATAAATACATACTCATTTGGGGGGTCCTTGACATGAAAATGGTTGAGAACCACTGAGTTAAACAACATTAGGAAACAAGCCCAAATAAGCAACCAACACTTTTGAAACAAGTAAAAAAAAAAAAAAACGCAACCCGCAACTAACCAATATGTACAAGCAACTTTACATCAAAACAAGCCCAAAGTCGCTTATAATAAGCCGACATGGCAACACTGGACTCCAGTGATAATAATGTGTTCACGCCCAAGAAGCTCGTGCCTGTATTGATTTCTTACACTGTGTGCACGTGGCATATTTTGTCGGGTTGTTTGACATTTGTTGCATCTTTTGGTAAAGGAAGGCGCTGCAGCAGAGATATTATTTATATGCAGCAATTATATCAAATAATAGTAACAATATAATAACGCATTGGATAAGTGGGAAGGAACAGACGTAATATGCTTTTGCATGGAAACTTTATCCCCGCCAGCTAGACTCGCATCCCACCCCACCAGCTGTCTCCCCGCTTCGCCTCACAATCCTGTGCGATGATGCCTGCAGTGTACACACACACACACACACACACACACACACACACACACACACACACACACACGATCAGAAGCGGGCGGGGCGAGACAAGGGTGTCATCCACCACCGGCGTCATTCTGCTCTTAACGACGTAGGTGTTTTTGCAAGTCTTTCGAACTGATGACCACATCGTATTTCAACAAAGACAGTACTTAATGTATAATACGTTTTAATTGATGTTGGTTAATGGCAGCACATGAGAACAATAATAGGAATTATACACCTCATCTATCTGCCCACACACACAGCCACATGAGTGCTGCTAGAGTGGCTTCTCTGGTTGCATTTACTGGGTCACCTGTTGGGCTGTTGTCAGTGCTGCCTTCCATTGCTCTGTTCCCCATGTACTCATTGATCTCAGAGGGAGTTGTGTATGTTCCCTCGGCCCTATCCCATACTCCTACCCTAACCCTAGCCCCGTCTGTGACCTGACCTCCCCCTCCGCGATAGTTCCGGGAGGAGGTCATGTCAAGCTCCAGCGGAGGGTGGGATTCACTGGAAACAATGTCCAATTATTACCTTTTTCTGAACATCTCATCCAAAATGTAAAGGTAGTCCAGTAATCCTACAGATTTCTGTAGTCCCCCCCGCCAGGCCAAGACAGATCTACTGCTGGATGCCAAGCATGCTAAACATGAGCGGGCCTGGGCTTCTCTGTAATGTAAAAATAAATAAATCAGACATTGGGTCTGTAACAGTATATACTTCATCGTATGATGAATAGCCAAAATAGCTGATCTACAAGCTCAGAATATTTTAGCAAAAAAAAGAACATTTCCACATATAATGACATACCTAAAATCGTGAGACCAGGGTTAATGTCAGTGGCTGCAACAACATATTATTCCCTTATCACCATGGACACTGTGTCCTGCTGTCATCGGCTCTTTGTCTCTCGGGGGCTAAACACGGTCACATTGCGTGTCTGTCACCTGTTTAGAAGTTTGCCCCTGTACACCACGTGCTGTGTGCAATTCACTGGGATGTCGGCTCTGAAGCTGCTTAGAGGGTGCTGCTGTTCATCATCATTCTTCTGACTTCAACCCACAGTGTCATGATAAAGTGTCACAATGACATTTTTTTTTCTTGACGATTAATTTTAAAATACATTTTTCAACATGGAAATGATTATGACGATTATGCAAAATAATTGCAATTATCTCAAATAATTGTGATTAGGTGATTTTGTGTAATAATTGTGACAGGCCTACCCACAAACCCCTTTCCTATGCACACACATAAAAGAGAGTGGATTAAGAGCGTCTGCTAAATGCCTAAACTTAGGCGTAAATTCAGTCTCTTGGACAGATGCAGTAACAAATTCTGTGTTACTGTTGATGGTGTCGCCCCAAAACCTAACAACAGCAGGAAGCCAATCTCACATCCTAGTTCTTTCCTTCTACAGTGAGAAAATGAACTGGGTGGAGGAAGATTGGGAGTGTGTAGCAGTGTGTTCCTTTTGTTGGTGTGTGTTTCTTGCGCTGCGCATGTCTAATCTGGCCATTAGTTGCACGCTGTAAAAGTTCTGGTTAGAACTGAAGGGGATCTTGAGGTTGTTATTTTGAATGCAGTTTATTTGTACGACACTACATTATGTCTACTCACTGATTGTGGGACAGTGGTGATAGCAAGTATCATTCTAGATAAGCAAAATACTAATTTCATACCTCCCATCAAACTTACCTGTGTCACTTTGATGCTTCTGTTTGCAGAGTTTAGATGCAAGAATCAAGCATTCAAAACAGACTGAATTGCTCTCATGTCTCAGGTTTGGGTGGTACAAATTTTCTACGGCATGGTGAATAAGGGGCCAGCCGTATAGAACAGTGTTTGTGTGTCCGTCCGTACTGTATGTATGTATGCATGCATGCATGTCCCCCACTCATTATTTGGTCAAGACCGACATCGAACTATACAGCTCAGCTGACACTGACTCACTCACTACACCAATGGGGTCAGGCAAAGGCATACGGGGAGATTATATTTTTTCCATGGCTAATCTTGCAAACCACTACACCCGATCAGCAGCTGCCTGCAGGCTAAGTAAATCAATCAAATATTTTTCAAATCCGTGCACCACAACAATTTTATTTGTGTGTGAATTTATAATCAGATTACCGTCTGTCCAGGCCTATGGCTTGTCTGGAGCCAAGTGGAACTCCATATTTCAGGCAAGACATCATCAATAACTTGCTATCCATACCTACAGATTGCACAGGGAAGACATGCCGTTATTAGTAGCGCTGTCGCAGTGAAGGTATTTCACCTGCAGTGCAATAGGGTGGCCCCGTAGCGTATTATTGTCATGGCGGCGCTTCCCTTTTTTAGTACGGTACTTCATTTACCCTGATTTAATGCTATTTAAATAGTAATAAACAAAAGTTATACTATACAAACACTCTGCGTATACTGAGGCTTCTATCTTTGCATGCAAAATCATAGAAGGATTATGTTACTGTTGATGGTATCCTGAATGCTGATCTCCAAAATAAACAATTGGTTACATAAGGGCTGTGCACCAACATATAGGCAGATATCGAAAAATAATGCATTTAGCAAAGCCCTGGCCTCTGCTTCACGTTGTGGGTACTCATAGGGTAGGGTCAGTGCAATACAATGTACAATAATGCAAACCGACTGTAGTAGCATTGAAAATCTATCATTAGGACGATACATTCTGTCAATTAAAAAAAAAGTATTCTGTAAAGTGAAAGTCTGAACTTATTATGCAACATGATAACTTGATGAAAATAATGTAATAAGCAGAGATACTAGTCCCTTAGTGCAAAAGAAATGAGACTTGCAATTTAGAATTCCTCCATTACAATGAAATGAACACATTAAGGGATTATGAGGTGAACCTTGACCGGGCTCCAACCAATAGGAAAGAAGCGCTGTCGTTGACCCCACTTGGCAGCCATTTCGCTTGTAGTTTTTCAAATACCAACACACCAAGTAAGTCAAACAAACGACACACCAAGCCGGCATTGTCCACAGCCCTCCAAGACAACATGGGAGAGACTGATGCAAAGCCTTGGCTGGCGTTGACTAGTCAATGTTTATGAAGCATGTGTGTCTGTGGCCGTGCCCTACATCTGTTGAGTGTTTTGGAGTTTTTTGATGGGGAGGGAAGCTGAGGAGAAGCACTGCAGGGAAGGGGTAGAGCTGTGGTGCAGTTGCCTTATTTTGAAACACAATCGCTTGTAAAAGTAATCTGCTTTATCTGTAGAGGGTGTGTATCACACAATTGTTTTTAATCAACGTGTGACAGTAAGTTATCTAGCAGCAAAGCCATTTAATTGGCGGAACGTTGCCTTCTTTGCTACTAGCTTGATGAATAGACCAACAATAAACAAAGTTGCTGTATACTGTCAATGATTTAGGCCAATAGTTTTTACAGTGAGGGAACTTTATTCCAATATTATGGCCTCAACAAAAACAAATGACCAAATTATGAAGCTCTACAGTACATTGAAATAAACATCCCTTTTTGTATTATATTTAGTTGTGGACAGCTAACAAAATTGACTTGACAATAAGCTTAATAGTACATTTTAAATTATAGTATTATCTACTCAAAAGCTGCTAAGGTTTATGCATTCATGAGAAATGATGTTGCATTTGTCAGTGATACAATTAATGAGATATTGCAAGAAATGAGAAAATCCTCCTTTACTGAAACACATCAACCAAAAAACCCAAAACTTGTGACATTTGTAAATTGTCCCACCCTTAGTGTGTATGGGTAATGATAATGTTTTTTTACTCTACTGAATGGTTTTATAATTTACATTTTATGTTTATTTTCTTTACCCTGATTTAATGCTATTTAAATAAGTCAATGCCTTAATATAAATCAATGCCATGGGAGTTGTAAAGAACTGAGCCTGTGAGGCTTGTTGTTCCAGCAGTACCTGACATTTTAATGTAATATAGTATAATACAATACATTCTTTCCCCAATTAAGAATTAACCCACAAAATCATCAATGATCAAGAATGTTTGTATAATGCAATGAATTGTTATTTTACCCCATAGAGAGACATGACTTCATCTGGCATGTCCACCTTAGTAACAAAGCTCTACAGTAGCACAGTGTTTTATAATTAGCCCTCTGACTCCATGCTAGCTGGAGAGTCGATGCTAGTTGCTAGCCACAGCAGACCTGATCCATCAGTTCCTTATTTTAGCCTCCCTGCCCCCAACACTGCTCAGTGTGAGTGTAGCGTAGCCGTATGTCTGTTTGCTTTTGAAACAGTTGGTTGTAATGTTGTTGGGTGTTTACTGTTAAGCATTCCAAGAGTTTAACATGCAAGCGTAAGCCATTTCGGTGCCTTAGTGTTAGTCAAGTGGATACTGCGTGGCTTAGATTTAACTAGGTCCCGGTTTGTCATGTAAGAAGTAGCATATCTGAATACCTTAAACCAGCACTGACTGAATAAAGTCTAAAGCAGTAGATCCCAGTAGATTAAGTTTTCCCTCATTACTTATGAGTGAGCCTGCTGTGGCAATGGCATATGGCAGGCTTTGGGTCTTGGTTTGACATGCTGCAATTTCGAGGTTTAATGGCAATGAGCATTTCACCGTGCCTTTCCCACGCAATGAGAAGCGTGCTGTTACCATATAGTACATTTAGTTATGTTGTAATTCATTTTGAGTGTGCTCTGCTCCGTATGGGAGTGCAAAAAAGGGAGGGAATCGGGTTTAGGGGCAGAAAGGCAGAGGGGTGGAGAGAAGTAGAGCGCCGATGAGTATTGAGTCCCAGTTCAGAGAGAGCATTTATGAGAAGGATGGATCTGACTTCGGATAATGCTTAGAAAGAGGATATGATGAAAAAAATGCAAGACGGACAATGGTCTCTTTCTGACAACAGTATCTTCGTGTGAAGGCTTTGGCCTGTTTCCTATTTTAATACAACATTTGACAAGGAGCTATCCTCCTTATTTTTCAAGCAATATGGCATCATTCTTCAGGTGTTCAACTCTTCGTGTTCATCAT
Source organism: Gymnoscopelus microlampas (assembly GCF_963454915.1). Taxonomy (NCBI): domain Eukaryota; kingdom Metazoa; phylum Chordata; class Actinopteri; order Myctophiformes; family Myctophidae; genus Gymnoscopelus; species Gymnoscopelus microlampas. The sequence continues at coordinate 16,268,446 of NC_139958.1, forward strand.
TGATTTTTAGACATCATCCCTCTCAGAAGTTGGCCTCTTAAGATTTTGTGCTGCACCTGATTTCAGTGCCATGTGTAGGCTTGCATGTTGCTGTTGCAAAGCAGGTTCGTATTTCTCCTAATGGACTAATCAGTAGGTTAAGTACATCTTCTGTCTAGAAGTTAGCTACGGATTGGACACTGGACCCCTGATGACACCGCAGACCACTTCTGTCAGGACCTCTGCTGAGTGAGGATTATGTGACCCTACCTATAAATTAATTCACAGACATTTACAAGAGTAATTCTCAGATCAAATAAACCAACAATTTGGGTGTGCTGTATGTGATGGGATAAAAGTACTCATCTTCATTCAGGGCTATTTGTGGATATTTCCTTTTGTGTGTTCTGTAGTGTTAATGAGTCAGGCTGGATGGATCATGAGGCTCAGTTATCGTATGACTAACTTTGGGCAGTGCAACTGAACGATAGCTGTGAGAATGACCCGTCTGACCACAAAGTCATCAGGACACAAACCGCAATCATATTAGTAGCAGTACTATAAGACTTCCAGTGCTACCTGTAAACAGTGTTGGACAGTGGTAACCTCCTACCCAGGCTGGTAGGTTTGTGTAAACTCAGGCATCCTGGATGGGAAACATAGGTTGGAAAAGCCAGGCCTCCTCGGAGGGCACAGACTCCGAGTCCTCACTACAGGGGGATCTAGATGTGGACACAGGTAAATACTCACACCTCTCTTAAAATAAGCATTCCATGCCATGTAACAGTTCAAACATACGTTTACCTTATACTCACTTGTTCTGATGGTGGTCCACTGTGACTTAACAACCTTCATCTTTGATCCACCAATGCAGGTTCATTTCCAGGAGAAGTAAACTATTCAGATAAATGCAGATGAAACTGCCAGTGATCACATTGTTATTTAGATATTTTTTTTTGAAGATTAGAGAAGACATTTGGTACATAAATAAGTACCGTAGATTTCTAACTTTGTAGGTCATATTCATGAGCAGGTCAAACTGCAAAAAAATAATATTATTCATTGAGTTTAAGATTATTCTCAAGCAGATGGCTGTGAATTTCAAGCAGTTATATAGAGAAAATGTGATGAACAAGTGGTCTCAGAAATTCTGTAATTTGCACATACAGACTTTTATGTTTTGAATGCATTGTTCTTTATGTAGGCCTATTCAGACTGTTTTCCAAGTGGTTCACTGTTATGGGGTTTTTATGTAAAAATAAGCGCACTGGCAGAATGAAATGCAGGGGACATTCTTTGCTTTGCTTTTTGTGTTGTGTGGCTTTTTGCAAGGTGCTCATTTTGCTCTGCTCAAGTCTTGGGTGGACCCAGTCAGAGGGAGCAGACCGCTCTGCTAGGCCACAGCCTTCCCACACGGCCTGCTTGACTGTCTGCCTGCATTGCATAGCCCTACTTTAATCCATGTCTCATCAGGTGAAGATGATTAGGTTCTGTATAATATCCAGGATCTTTAGACTTGATCTGGGTTATACAGTAAAACCATTTCGTACAACGAATAAATGGCGAAAATAGTGAAAATGGCCGATCTACAGGCTCACAATTTGCATAGCGACGTGGTGTTGCACTAGTCTTGCAAACTTGATCTGCAATTTCCACAATCTTTTAATTTTAAGTGTTCGCCCGTACTGACATGCCCAAAATAGGAACACCAGGTTGAAAGTGGTTAATATGAGGCTCTAGTCCAAACAGCCTGCATTCCCCCACCATAGTACCTGAACAATTGGATCACGTGTAGGGTTAACACTTAACAGTGTTTGAGTTATTAATGTTTCCAGAGAACTGCCTGCTTCCCCCATTAAACCATATGAGCTGAGCCACCCTGGTGAGCCACTAGCATGGTGAGGCTCCATAATTGAGGTAGTTGGGTTCATCATTGTGTAATTACACAGTGTTGAGTGCCATAATATCTTGTTTTGAAAACACACCCTATGTGGTGCGCTAAGCCTAATGAATCTGTGCTTTTAGGCCCAGCAGGCTTTGAACTTAAGAGTTGACATTAAGTACATGTGCATTTTGTATGTCTACCCTGGACAGCCCATTCTCCACAGCAGTGATGATGCACCTGATTAAGGATTGGTAGAATGAGTAATGCTATGTCTTGCAGACAGACAGGCTGAATGGTGGCTAGTCTAAAGACCTGTTACGGCAGGCAGAGCTTCTAAACTAGTCCAAAAGCAAGGATGTTATGACTGGTCTACAAAATGACAAATTCTTACGACATAGTTGGGTCTACGATAATCGCGTTTGTGATCTGTCTTTGACATTTTAGAAAAGTTGGCATACAGCAATCCTTTTTCAACCCAATGCAAAAATTGGCTTGCCAATCACCAATATAGATTCACAAAAGGTATAACAGGTGTGTCTTTGTGCTACAGCAACCAAGGAAAAATGTACAAAAAGCTTCCAGGAAAATGTCTAAAAACGTTTTGTCTTCACCCACTAGTCCACCATTGCAAGATTTTCCAGAAGCTTTTTCTCTAATAGATAAATGAAATTAACAAAAGTTATGTCATAGTTTATGATCAGCGATTACCCTGCCTGGGGCCACTACATTTGGCTTAAAATATGACATTTTCATTGTCATTTAATGCAGCAGTTGTTATTAATCATGAGTACAACCTGACCAACATTATCTTGGTTTACAGATCATAATTTCACAAAATTCAATGTGTGAACATTTGGAAGTTGAGCATGCAAGTTCTGCCATAATTCCCGCATGATTTGAGTGCATTATTGAAAACATTACTTTGTGTCATAGTGCCGATTGAAAACAAGGTGTCTTAGAGCAGATGTACATCGTACATCCCTGGTCGATGTACGATTTTGGTGACCCCATTGTCTTTGCTCTAGTGCCACCCGCATGCCAAAGTCTCTGTAAGGATGGCAATGTTGATCCGTTCAAACCACTTTGGTCCAGTAGTTGGGTGTAAGGAGCAGGAAAGCCTACAGAGCTAGTGATGCTAGCAGGGCGTTTGCAGTGTGTGTGTGTGTGTGTGTGTGTGTGTGTGTGTGTGTGTGTGTGTGTGTGTGTGTGTGTGTGTGTGTGTGTGTGTGTGTGTGTGTGTGTGTGTGTGTGTGTGTGTGTGTGTGTGTGTGTACTGTTTGTTTGCATGCACGTGTGCATTGCATTTGATTTTCATTTCTCAGAGCCTCTGGCCTGGCAGAAGTCATACAATGAAGGGGATGTCTGTCCTTTACAGTCATTGCCAATTTCCGATGCCAATCTAAATTGACACTACAATTGAGTCATGGCTGTGTGTATGGGTAGGGAAACCAATAGCTTGATTTATCCTCATTGTACCCACACAGCATGAGATGCCCATACATACATACATACAAACAATATATCCCATCAGCCACTGCTACTGAGCCTCCAGGCCTGCAGGCCAAGTGTGGGCTTTCAACTTGTGTATCTCTGACTTTATTTGACCCACTTCCTCTTGGACATTAGTACTGATCATCTTTCCACATATCTGCTCTAAAACCTCATGGTTAAAGTAAAGTACAAGTAGTACTTTTTGTGTACTGTTTGAAAACGTTCTGAGCAGCATTAATAATGTTTATATCTGTGTGTTCTGTTGGCTTAATATACAGACTCATTTAGCCTCTACTGTTTATGCTGAATGCTTAAAATTATACAATGTAATCTGAGTAATTTAATTTGCGTCGATTAAACACTTTTAACCTGTCGTCACTATTTCGGGCATGTCGTCATTACAGGCGAAAACTTAAAAGAAATTTGAAAGTAGCTTGTAGATCGGCTATTTTAGCTATTTCTGCGCAATACCATCATATGACAAAGTATGAAATAGGGCTTAAGTGGTTAATTAGAACTGAGACCCCCTGAGGCAAATCGATTAGATGTGTTTGGGAAGTGTCTGTCATGCCAGGCCTGTGCAGTGTGGCTGCACACAGAATGTCAAGAGGATGACAAGTACGCTGCTGTGTGGACAAGAAGAGCTTTGTAAGCCACTCTAGTATGGGGAGAGTTGTACCACTCCTCCTCTCGCTGCTTAGGGCCATTTACTCACAAGAACACTGATGCTTACTCTTCTCTGTCTCCATCTCTGTCTTGTGTTCAGGCTGTAAAGTGATTGGTCCTCCAGTGGCTGTTTGTCTGCAGTGTGTAGCATCACTCTCCTATCTCAAGAGCTTTATAGTGCCTGGTTGCCTCTAAGTCCCCACAAACAGCTGCCATTGACTACGAATTCTGCATTCATCTCCATAAATCACGAGCGTTTTTTAGCTGTCTCACTGTCTCTGTTATATTGCCGGTTGATGTTGGGGTTAGTGACAGTTAGGCTGGATATTTATAGCACTTTGAAATACTTTAGCCCATTGGTTTCACACCAGGTGAACCTGCTGCCTGCCAGGCTGCCTACTACTCTCAGTGGAGCACAGACTGCTGAAACACATCGCAGCCTGGCACCAGTAAAGGGAATGCTGAAAAATGCAGTAAACTACAGCAGCCAGAAGGTCACTTGAAGGATCAGACGGTGTGCGTGGGTGTTGGTGTGTTAGATGGCTGTGTTGTGCCGTGAGCTTCTTTTATCTTTTTCATGTGGTTATCATGAGTAGGCCAATTTATTTGTGTGTGTCTGCGCAGTGCCAGTGACTGGGGTATGATATGTGATCTGTGTATGTGTTGGTGCACTATGCTGTGAGCCTGGCAGGCCTAGGTGAGGTGAGTCAGCTGCAGTTGCAGAAGGATTATGCTAGATCCAGGCAGCTCTGGACTGTGGGTTTCATCTAGGGAGGAGGGGGAAATGATAAGTGAGGGAGACAAGGAACAAGAATCAGGAGGGGTACTAGCCAGGGTGAGATGTATGTGTCTTTCATTTCCCACTCTTAACCCTCATCTGCCTAAGCTACACATCTCACGTCTTCAATTGTCTGTTTCTGTCTCATTCAATACTGTTGAAGTATCCATGATGATGCCAACTTTACAGAATTATAATCATTCGCTGCTACAATAACAGTTCACCAGCCTTTCCCCCTAAAATGAGTAGTACTGACTAAATGACTGAGAGGCGTAACATCATGTCATTGTCATTTCAAAACCTGGGCAGGAAATCAAACGTTTTTTTGTTTTGTTTTCGCCTGCCCAAATCCCAAAATTCACCGGCCACTGTTTTACCAGTCAGCTAGATTTTTAGCCCTGCTAGCAGCCAGGGCTCTAAGGATAGAAACGTTGGTCCATCCAAGAGTCTGTCGCAAACAAGAACAGTACTGGCTGGATTGTCATGGAATTTGTTGTGCAGTTTATCTGTTGTGTTCATGCTGCTGTTGTTGCACAGTCTTGCGGACATGCTGCATCAACATTTCGCTGCTTGTAACTGTATGATTAAGTGACAAATAAAACCTTGATTCTTGATATTTGTGATGCAATGGCCTTTCCTCTAGCACCAACCCAAGTCCAAGATGTCCACACATTTGCACACAAGATATCTCAAAATCTCAGATTGCCATGAAACTTACTGATTGCATACATGCTTTGCAAAGTATGAACCGTACTGATGTTAGTGACCCTGTGACCTTTCTCAGTGCATCATTCAGTGAATATAAAATATAGAGGGCCTAGCTGTCACAGCCTCTCATCTCATCATGCTTTCTTTGTGGATCAATAGCTTGGAGTGGCTCTTGGTGTATACATAAGTGTCTGTCAACGAGTGGATGCTAATGCATCTGTGTGTGTGTGTGTGTGTGTGTGTGTGTGTGTGTGTGTGTGTGTGTGTGTGTGTGTGTGTGTGTGTGTGTGTGTGTGTGTGTGTGTGTGTGTGTGTGTGTGTGTGTGTGTGTGTGTGTGTGTGTGTGTGTGTGTGTGTGTGTGTGTGTGTGTGTGTGTGTGTGTGTGTGTGTGTGTGTGTGTGGTGTACAGGACAATTCAGTGACCCAGCCCTCAGGTCCCCTTTCTACAGTCCCCAGTGACCTATTGTAAGAAGTGCTCTAATTAACTAGTCCTATTAACCACACATGCTCACGCACTATCTGCTATTAGTGGATAAGGAAGGATAGAGTTGGAATATTCACAACCTCCTAAAGGTCTCACACATCCTATAGCCTATGTTATTGTGACTGATTAAATACGGCACTGAAAGATTGGGACATTAATGATGTTACATTCAATGGTTTTAAGTAGCATCACAGTCAGGTTCTGTCAAGTTACATTAACTGACATTTAATGGGGTTGTATCAATATATAAATATACCGCAAATGGAATCGTAATTATCGTAGCGATTGAGGGACTCTTGTATCGATATTGTCTTTTTTTAAGTGCGCATGTACTGTATGTTTGTACATCTATTTAAGGGAACATGCATAAACAGTGCCTGTGAGACACAGCATGAGTTTGTACTTATTTTTGTACTTTGGCTATAAATAATAAGCTTATTATGATGTTTATTGCCCTACATTTAGCATTGTGATGAAAATCGTATTGTATTGACACATTGCATCGTGAGCTGAATCGTATTGTGATACACATGGTATTGTAAACCATTGTATCGTGATATGAATTATTGTCGTGATATGAATAATGATATGTATAACATTGTTATTTGAGTTGTGATACGTATTTGATTCATATCGCGAGGTAGGCTACATGGCAATACCTTGCCTTAACATTTAACAGTAGCATGAAATGACGACTGTCATCGCTTCAAAAGGTAGTTTCATCAATTTAGACATTTTTGTTTAAACACCTGGAGAAACCTTTTTATAGACTGGTATGTTGCTGTGTTGATAAGCAGCAGAAACGGGAAACGACAAACAGATACAAGTATCCCATAAAATACAATACACTCACTGGTGTTTAAATATATATATATAGAGTGTTTTTTTGTTAGTACATTTCAACTGAGAGCATACTGGAGGAAATAGTTTATTAGATCCATAACAGATTAGTGGACTAGCCCTAGTTAACATTACTGATGAGCTAGTCTTTTATTTCTGCCTTTTCCATATAGATCAGCTGTAAGCCCAGGAGAGCAGCCAGTTGAATATGCAGTATTGGCTATATAGGACATGCAGGGCTTTAGTTTGTCGCACTAAGCTATTCCCTTTGATGAAATAGTCTGTGTGTGTGCGTGTGTGTGTGTGTGTGTGTGTGTGTGTGTGTGTGTGTGTGTGTGTGTGTGAGAGAGCGCGCGCACATATGAATCAGTGTGCACGTCCGAAAGAGATGTAATGGTAAGTGAGTGTGTGTGCGAGTTGTTTTGTGAAGTCCTCCTTAGGCCAGTGTGGTGTAGCTGTAGCATGTTTTAATAGTAGGCCTACTATCCCCACAGCAGTGGTGGAAAGTACATTTTAAGTACTGTACTTAAGTACAATTTTGAGGTACTTTGACTTTACTTGAGTATTTCCAGTTTTGATTCTTTGTTCAATCTACTCCACTATATCATAGACAGCTTTAGTTACTAGTTAGTAACTAGTTACTTTGCAGATTTGGATTATTATTACAAATTAAGATACATTAACCACTTAAGCCCTATTTTATACTTGGGATATTAAAAAATGGACGATCTACAAGCTCACAACGTGTTGCAATGCGTTGTGAGCATGTAGATCTTTTATTTTCAAATTTGAGTACTTTTACTTTGGTATTGTAAGTATATTTTGATGCGAATACTTGTACTTTTTCTCAAGTAAACTTTTGACTACAGAGCAGGACTTTTACTTTTTTATATTTTTTATATAGTGGTATTGCTACTTTTGCTTAAAAAAAAGAAGAATCTTAGTACTTTGTCCACCATTGCCCCACAGTCTAGCACCGCTCACTCACTCAACCAATACAGTAGGAAAACACTCCCTTTCACACATAGGGCTTACAGAAATAAAGATGGAAGAAAGTAGATCTTGGCTGATGCCAGATTTCTGGGTCCGATCCCGATTTTTGGAGAATCTTAGACCACGATTACTGATTTTGACCAATATCATAAAAAAGAGTGCAACATTTTCTAATCATTTTGAAACATTTATCTTCTAAGCAAACAAATCAATGAAAATAAACACAAATAACTTTTTGATAGATATTTTCTTTTTTATATAAACTTAAGCAAATTAGTATAAAATACAAATAAACTGAACTGAAAAGTAAAAAGAATGGCTTATATATCAGCTAAACTGATATATCAGTCAGGCTGTAGAAGAAAGGAATGAATAAGATAGAGGGTTTAGCATGAATTGTTGATTTTTCTTTTACGCAGACCTAATGAGTAATGACCCAGGACCCACCTTGTTTAACACAAACCAAGTCACTGGCCTACATACGACCACAAGGGTTAGAAAGAGGACGTGTCACAGGGTTATTATTACCTCTTAAAAATGGGGGAATCCCACATGCACAATGGAGCTGGAGCTGCAATGGTGGAGTTTAAAGCAGACGAGACAGCACTAGTGTCCGTAGTCTTTTGGTGCATTTGAATGGATTGGATGATGTTAATAAATACATTTTCAAATAGCTTTATTACTTGTTTATTACGTGTTTGTGATTAAACATATTTTGGATGCTAAAATGTTAATACCAGCAGGTATTGTAATTAACTGATTTCATCTGTGGCTAAAATCCTGGTTAGCTAGAAAAGCTGTAATGCCAACGGTGTTATTGAGCTATTGGTGTACTGTAATCAGTAATTATAAGGTAAAAAGTTTGATAAATCAATATTTTCTTAGGAGTTGTGCGCACACACACACACACACACACACACACACACACACACACACACACACACACACACACACACACACACACACACACACACACACACACACACACACACACACACCTCTAAAGACACAGCATCACCAGACTATCCGCCCTAGGGTTCCTCTGCTGTAGGTCTGGTCTCTGCTTGAGTCTCAGAAAGCAGGTGGTAAATCTCAGTTTTTCTTCCTCTGGCCTCTGGCTACATATTTTCCAACTGTGGTCCTACAGTGGTTGTTATAGATCTGCAACTGTATTGTGTTATGGATCTGCATTATGGATAGCCTGTGTCCTCTGGCCATGCTCTACTAACCATGGTTGAACAGGCCTTCTATTTCCCATACAAGCCAACATGCAGCATGATTCCCATCACCTCACTGATTGTAGTCTACTCTTAATTATTGACCCATAAGTGATGAACCTACTTTACCAGCCACTGATGGACAGACATGTGCATACAGTTTGTGTTTTCAAATTAAGCACTTAAACCCTTCTTTGTTGTATACAAGTAGCTGATCTACAAGCTCAAAACATGTTGTGAGCTTGTAGATGTGAGTGTACTATTTTTTATAAAATAGTTTTAGTGGAATGTTTGCTTATTATGACAAGTCCAGGCCAGAACGCTAGTAGCGTTCATGTGGTTAGTGGTATAATTGACAGCATTGACGATCATGTTGCACTTCTATACATAATCATCACTGTCATTTCTTTGCTATGACCGATTGACCATCAATTTTGCTTACTGAATAGATAGTGGTTGTGGAAAAATAGGCACATTATCTGATTCTGATAATATTGAGCCTTATCTGAGGATCCATATCTCATTGTTGAACGTTAATTAGGCTGTCAAAGAGCAAATTGAAGATCAGATTTTCATTAAGAAAAACTCCCACACACCTTAAACTTGAAAAGATAATACAAGATTTTATCCAGTTTTAGGATCCTTCTGAATGAGGCAATCCTAGGGCCTAAATTATACCCTCGCTGGCCACATGAAACTGATCAGGCCAATCAAACCAATTTCACAAATCAATCAAATATATTTAGCATGAGGAAATAAAGTTAGATATTTCAATAAAGATATATAAAAGGTATAAAAAAACAGAAGAAAAATGTGTGCAGGGTATTAAGTTGGCCTACTGGCAGTTTGCACAAGAAATCTGGCGTTGATTGGTCCAGCAGTTTGTGAGATCAGCTCCGGAAACACCGACAGACACACAGACAGACTCTTTATTAGATTTTTGATTTATAGTAGTGGGGGCGGCATAGTTCATTTTGTGATAAAAGCACCACATTTGCCAGATGTGTAACTGAATATTGGGGCATCACAAATTTCATCTTTTATTTCATCGTTATTTATTCCATTTATGGTTTAACATCATTAAATTCATTTACCCCCCCCCCCCTTCTCTTTTTACATATTCAAAAAATTAAAAGGGGGCAGGAAGAAGATACATCTTATTATACCTGCCCCTATCTTCAATTAAAAGTAAATCAAATAATAGATCTGTTCAAATTCACATCCTCCTATATTAAAATGGGCTAATGGGAGGACTGGCGGGCCAGCGGACCACGTCGTCACGCTCATGTCACTAAGATTGTGCCATAACCATATAAGGAGTTCCCAATGCATTGCAGCTATGGCAAAATAACCTAAATGTGTCGTCATGGCATCAGGCGCAAACAAAACTGTCAGCTATATTAGGGATCTCCATATATGGGCATAAAAGGGACAAGGACTGACAGATACAGAGATCTCCATATATGGGCTTATTGGTCGGATCGGTTCAAAATATCCACCAGCAGTTGGTTGTTGTTGTTTTTTTGCACAAAACACAAATACAGCCAGGTGAAGCAGCAGCTGACAAACAATGAAAAGTGATGTTGAGCTGTTCAACTGTACATTAACTCTCAAACAAGAGATGGAAACCTTGGTGGCCAACTGACCATGTTTGGTTCTCATGCTGAAATGAGTCTTCAAGATTTGCATCTCTTGTTTGTTTATCAGCTGCTACTTCTCCTTGCTTGCCTTACTTTGTTCTTGAGCAAACAAACAGTTTCAGCTGGTTTCGGCGGATTGTGTCATTATTGGGCTTAACTTTAGCATAACCAACCGTTCCAAAATATCTGTAGCCGAATGACCAACCGTTTTGTTCCAAAATATCTGTAGCCGAATGACCAACCGTTTTGTTCCAAATAAAATTAACAATTTGTCTGATATGTTGAGCTTTGGTAGCCTTGAATAGGAATATTTATAAGAAAATACATATTTACAACACTAATTCCTGCTTATTTTGTGTCTTATCAACATAGTTTAAAAGCTACAGGAAAGTTTTCCTGTACACATTCATTTGTAAATGGATACATACAGTATACATTTACCTTATATTTGTTGCCAGAACCTTGATCAAAAAATAAAACATGAACAAAATGCATTTACAGGCTATGCTTTTCAAAAACAAATGCAACAGACTTAATGGGAATGATACATTTAGCTTTTTCAGTTGTCAATGTGCGACCCTACGCCACCTACCCGCGACCCCACTTGGGGTCCCGACCAATAGTTTGAAAACCCCTTTAGACTATACAGTATGTCTGTCCACTTCTTGTAGTGACCTAACTGGCTACTAAAACCTTTCAGATATACACCCTGCAAACTGTCATACGTCTGAGTGATAACCTTCTACCATGTTCAGCTGTGATGGATGCATCTGTTCACAAGGTCATTTGACTGGCTGTGCTCCATCAACACAGACCGTATGTCTTTTTCTTTTTGCTCCTTCCTGTGGCTCATTGTTAAACAGCGTACTCAGACAGCACTGCAGGAAAACTGGAAGTCGACCACGGTACTACTCCATTACTCGTCAATTCAGCCAATAACCAGGGACATGTTCCATTCCGATGGCTGTTCCCTTCCCTGACATCCGATCCTTGTGGACCAGTATGGGCTGTGGGACAGATAACACTTAATGTGGCCTGTAATCTGACTCATTAAACCACTTAATAGTTAGTCATACGACAAATAGCAAAAAATAGGCGATCTACAACCTCACAACGCATTGGATCACGCTTGAAGATCGGCTGTTTTAGCAATTTTCGAGGGACGCCAGGTTGAAAGTGGTTAATAATAACCAAGGAGCTAATGAGGATTGTACTAAACGGAATAGAACACAGCCAAGGAAAGACCCCACTACAATGGAGTGTATAAATAATTCACTAAGCACTTAACTATTTCCTGTTGCGTTTTTCAATCTTTCCTCTCCATTTTGTCCCCCGCTGCTTCTCTCACGTGCCTGAGGGCTTGCATTCCATTCTCTTGCACCACAGCAGGTCTTGCCTGCGGAGATATGATACTTGGCACTTGCTCCTCTGTGGTTTTTGTTTTACAGTGCAGCAGACACTGTGTCGCTCACTATGTTCTCATTTTTATAGACAGATGTGTGCGCTGTACAGGGAAGGTCACTTATAAACAACTAGAGTTTCGGGGGGCTACGCCCCCCTCAACCCCAGCCGCGCACGGGGCCCAGCGTGGCCGTGTGTATATTGGGGGACCCAAGTCGCCGGAGTGAAACTGGGGAAAAGTTTTTTTGAAAAAGGAAAAAATTTGAAGAAATAATATTTGTTATGTTTCAGGGGGTCCACAGGGGGTCCGCGGACCCCCTGATGGTCCACTGACCCCCTGTGGAGTGTTGGGACGCGCGGGGACACCCCTGGAACATTGCGGAGCATTTCGGTGTTTTTTTTTTTTTCATGAAGGTGGTTGCTTGTTTCTGGCGCAGGCTGTGCAAACCTGGCAACCCAGCGCATGCTGCCGCACGTTAAAGTGGCGTAGCGTCATGAGGGTCAGTGGGGCCGTGGCTCGGTCAGTGAAGACCCTGTAGTGCGGATGATATGTGGCATACAGGGGCAGATTGTAAATCCACAGAGGAAACATCCGTGGGCTACCATTGGTTCAGCGATGTGTGCGGTCGCCCTGCGGCCCCTCCTCCTCCACCAATGTGCAGTATTGAGAGCCCTGACGTCACAACAATTGGAGCGATGGGCACTGCACTGTGGTTGGTTAGGGTACACCTAGGGCCCAGGTAGAACCCAGTTAAAGCCTGCATGGGCAAACCCAGTTAGGACCCGCCTTGGTCCCACATAAACATGGCTAGTTGGGGCCCACCTAAGGGCCAGGTAGAAGCTACTTATAGCCTGCATGGGCATCGCAGTTGGGACTGAAGTGGATGCCGCTGACATTGCTGACATGGGGTCCATATGGTTTAGCCCACCTTGAAACCATATGGGAACTACGCTGGCATGCTGGCTGTAATGCAAACGCTGCATCATACCTGCAGTGTGTAGTTTGATGTTGTGTGTGTAGCAGATATACCTGCAGTGTGTAGATGAATGTCCATAGGAAAGTCAATGGCCAGCAGTGTTTTTTTTCCCCAGCAGAGTTTCTAGTGTCTCTGTGTCTCTCTGGAAGAGGTTGCACATGAACTCTGCAGCCGCACTGAGGCGCTCCAACCCAAACACTCTGACATTAAGCTGCTGCACACAACAAACATCAGCACCACGCTGCTGTTTGTCCAAAAGACACAATATCTCCTCTCCCACCGACGTCATGTGTTCATGTATCGACAGCCGTACAGACTCCTTTTGACACATTTTACGTCGTTTATCCAGCTCTCACTGACTCTCCACATCGGGCTGTTATTTTCCTGCGATCAAGTCAACGATGTGAGAGATTAGCTATGACAGACGGACGGACAGGGGGTGAAACATAGTCTTGCGCCATGCCTTTCGGCCTGGCGGAGACAATAAAAAACCGAAAGTAAAGGAAATGGCCATTTCTGCAACAGAAGTAGTCAATAAACTATGCTATGAAAACATGGGCCACATTGGCAAAGAATGTAAGAAAGAGGCAATCATGTAGGAAATAGCCGATCTCCAAGCTTACAAAGCCTCTCAACGTGAGGCGTTTCGAGCTTGTAGATCGGCTATTTTCACAATATTTACTTGTGGAACGGAGTGAAACAGAATGGGGGGGTCCCAGATCAAGTACGTGTATTTGGGGGGGGGGGGGGCGGCGTGAAAGGGTTGATAAACACTGCTCTAATCGGGGCGAAATTATCTGAAATTACTACATGACCATAATGCAGGCTAACATGCGTTGCACGGGGCGGTCCTGCCATTACGTTAGTTACTGTAGTTGCTGTGGAGCGACATAGTTCTCCAGAAGACACACACAAACATACACCATGTACAATGGACGAACTGAGCAGCAATATAGACATTCACCACACGAACGTGCATTGTTGACAAAGTGATTGCACAGCCGCTGCAGGCATGACAGGCAGGTTAGCGTTAGCGACATGGCAGCTATCACAGCGCCCTGTCCGTCGTGCTGCAACTGCGTGTGATGGCTACAGCAGTAACAGCAAGCTGTCTGCGATGCCATTGTCTGGAGACTGCTGTTAGCGTGACACGACCAATGAGAGTGAGCGCTGTAGTTGTTGCTAAGATACGGTGGCGTCTCTGCCCCATAGCTTGTAGATCTCTCACACATGATTGGCGTAGGCTGCGTTGCCAGGTCTGACTTTGTGTCTAAGCAATGGTCGGCTTTTTTTTGCGCGCCTTTGGGCTCGTTTGCATTGTGCGCACGGCAGCGCTTGTTTAGCGTACGTCAGCGCGACGTGGCAACGGACGTGGCAACGTGAAAGGTGATTGGCTGGTGAAAAGAAACACCCGACGTTACACCAGAAATGGTGCCTGGAGAAAATGGTGACCAAAAAAAAAGTTTGGAAAAAAAGGAAAAAAACCCCGCAGCGGCTGGCTGGTGTTGTGGTGATGAGGTCGTGCGCACGGTAAACGGTACGAAGCGGGCTCCCCTTCCGTTTTGTCCGACATTTGGTGAGTAGAATTAATTATGTTGCGCGGTGGAAAGGGTGTAGTGAGCAGTGAGATGTCCCCTACGCGAGGCGTAAATGCAGCGCGGCCGGCGTGGCGAGTCAGTAGGCGACATGTGGTCTGGCGGTGCGTTGTTTAGTCGATAACAGAGCTGTGGGGTGTCATCACCGAGGGTGCGGAAGTTGCTCGCCATTTATATAGTTAGATGCAGATGTGTGTGCGTGTGTGAATGAATGAATGAAGTAACCCAGTGTACTACTACTAATGAAAATAATCATAATAACTTAATATAGCAACAACAGAAGTTACAAAGTACTTGATCTGAACAAAATTTAGTTAAAAATATAATAAAGAGAAATCACACATTTTGAATGAGCATAACAGAGGGCCAGGGGGTAACAGATAAAAAGAGCTAAAGCAAATTATAACAAGTTTGTAAAGCAAGAGCGATTCAAGAGATAATGCAGCATAGATAAGGTGATTTATGGAAAGGCTTTTCTTAACAGGTGTGTTTTTAAAAGTGATTTAAAAGACAACACAGAATCACCTTATCGGATAGCCTCAGGTAGGGCATTCCAGAGTCTTGGAGCTTGGACAGCGAAAGCCTGATCACCCTTAGTTGTTTGTATGTTGTGTTTTCCAGTAGCCTACAGTTCACACAGGTATCACATAGTCATTTCTCTGTCTGTTATAGCCTCGATTTAACGCATCCATTTATAGCAATCCTGAGAATCAAGCATAGTTTTGATCATAGGCACAAAGATGCTACTTTCTAAGAACTTAACCATTTCCTGTATAGAAACAAGTTTGTATATGAGTAAGAGAGATTCACACCGGATGAGACCATTCGGTAGTATATCTCAGTAACTTATACTATGAGGGGTACTGTAGCTTTTGTGTGTGCCACTAGAGAAGGAATTACAACTCTTTGGGGACACCAGTGGCTATTTTGAGCTCTTATAAATTGATATTGTTTTTGCATGGTGGTTTTAATTAATGGATTTAAAACTATTTGCTATTCCATAAAGTGTGCTGTAGCGCTTGTTGGGTAATTTTGGTAGTGTGTCTGCTATGTTGGCGTACTCAAATACACAAGCTTTCGGCATGGCTCTTAGGGAGGCTAGCCGTCCATAAGAGGATCTGTGTGTCTTTGCGTGTGTCTGCGTGTCTAATTTTGTAAACCCCTGGACCGATTCCTTGTGCACACACTGCCAGTAGGATAACGTATTACCTCCAACTTATTCCCCATACATAATTTCTTTTCCACTAATGTGGTCTTTGAAGACATCAGGTCCTCTTTTATTGAGCAGAGGCATTCAGCTTAACTTAATTAGCCCCTTATACCCACTTTGGAATGACTTTTGGCGATTTATTCACTCTCTCTTTCTCTGCATTTTCAGTTTCCCTGTTTTCTTTCATCTGTCCTCCTCCCTACTTAACAGCTGGCATTGTGACCTCTTTGTCTCCTGCTGTCATTTTTTAGAAGCCACGAATGGCGGCTTCTAATATGCATGCACACACACGTACACACACACACACACACACACACACACACACACACACACACACACACACACACACACACACACACACACACACACACACACACACACACACACACACACACACACACACTCAAAAACAGGTTTGCCCATTACTTAAGGAGTTGAGTTGAACGTGACAGCTGTGAGGGTGACCCCAAGCATAGCGTCTCCTGCATCCTGTCCTAGGCAGCTCCTCATTATCTGTCACCCCCATCTCAACCTGTTCTGTGTAAGGGGTAGTGAAGCGGCCGGCCAGCTGTCCTGTAGAGATCACACCTGTACTGAACAAGAGGCTGGTCAATCTGTCAACCTGTCAGTCCCTCAACAGGTTTGGACAAGCTCATATGAGCAGCCACACATTGGGTGTTATTGTAGTGTGTGTGTTTGTGTGTGTGGGGGGGGGGGGGGGGGTTGGGTGGTGGTATAAGAGGGAGGTTGGAGTCCATATTTGTGTTGTCGCATACTGATTTTAAATAAAGATGGACAAGCGGGCACTCAGTCGTGCAGGGGTAAAGTACCTGTCAACACAAAGAGGGCCATCTTTGATGATGAACCAGTAACCCCCAATGGGTTCGTTGGGGGTGCCGCCTGTCAGTGGGGGGTGTTGAAAGGTAGGAGTAGAGCGGAGGCGTTATGTCCTCCCAGTGAGGGCTCCTCAATGGCAGGAGAGCCAGTAGGGTACGACTTAATCTGAGTTCCCAGAAGTTTTCGCCAGCTCTGGCGAGGTACGACTAAACCATTGATATGTGCTGCTGTGTTAAAAACATTTAGAGACTTGCAGGATTATTAGCAAATCCCTGTCCTTGGATGGCCTAGGCCTTTTCACTTCACTTTAAACCTGTCATTATAGACGAACATTTTCAAAATGTTCTAAAGTAGTCAGATATACAAGCTCACAACGTATTATCTGTTTTCAATCATTTTGAAAGTCTAAAGTACTGTAGGCCTTAAGAAGTAAAAAAGAAAAATTATGTTTTCACTGCATGTCTTCTGTACTCACTCACTCCATTACAAGCCACATTCAGTCACAAATGCCTCACAGCTAATGACATCACTTGTCTTGTAACTGGGTAGAAGGAGGCAAGAATGGTTGGCCCCACATCTTTGGTGGTGGAGGGAATGTTGGTCATTAAAGATTCACGATTATGACAGAACACTTTACGATACATCTTATTTTCTTCTCTCTTTGTCTCGCCCTGGCTTTCAGTCTTAATGACGTCATTTCCAGGCTTAGCCAGACTTCCATTGAACTCTAGTGTATAAGAGGGACTTTTCCTTCCCCCAAAACAGATGAAAGTGAATGCTGTAAAGTTTAGAGTATAGAATTGGTGTATAAAACGTCATCGAGAGAGCAGAAGAGACGATCCTGACTCCTGTAGTGTGCGTACGTGCCTGATGTACACTGTGCAGTATAGCTGTGGGGGTAATGATGATCTTATGAGGGCCGTTCTGTATTGATCATGGAGGTGACTCACTGCTGATGTCACTGGTTCCTAACTGGGCAGGGGAAGTGGAATAAAGCTGTAACCTCAAAGTCCTCCTTGGCTTTTCTTTGAGGTGATTGAGTGACAGTGTTCCTTCTCGGGTATTGGTGACGTTTGCGCCAGCCATCTTTACTGATGTCAGTAACAAGGCAGCAGAGCTTCAGAGGCCTGGGCTTGTTTGACTGAACAAGACTAAAGGGGCGTCCACACCAAGAATGATATAACTAAAGATAACTAGAACGATAATGATGTGAGCGTCCACAATGATGACGTTCTGATGCCCTGTAAATTCGGTCATGGATTTTGATTGGCTACCATTGTTTCTATCTATCATCAGATTCAAAAGGATTTGAAAGTGCTCCCATTGATATTGTTCACCACTGTCGTTGTCATTCTAGTTGTGGTGTCTGGTGCGAATGCCATTTGTGTTAGAATGATTATTTAAACGATACTTACTTTTTCTAGCTACCCCTCTGGGGTAGGTGCCTTTGGCACTAACCATACTGAATGGGTGCAGCTATGCAATACCTAACCAGTTAGTAACCACGTGTTGGGTCTGCCACCCAGACACGGCTTAGAAATATGTTATGAATCTGAATAGATGAAAGGATGTTTTATAAATTCAGAATAAATCCAAAGACAGTCATAGTGTTACAAGCTATATATAGCTGTGAAGGACAACAAAACATACACTGTGTTCTTTGTTTCCACTGACAAACAAAGCCAACATCATCGCTTTTTAGCATTGACCACATACATTTCTTTCTCTTTTCAGCGAGCCTCTTTCAAATTTTCTCTCCTCTGTTTCACTCTCTTTCTACCACTCACTCACTCACCAGGTCTAGTGTGTGAATGATTGTGCCATGGGTCAGAGTAAATCCTTGTTGTCCTGTACCGTACCATGGTGTGATGTGGGGAAGCAACACAAGTCAGTGGAAAGGGAGGCGCTGAAGTCACCAAAAACAGCAGGGCGCATTCTGAACTCTGCCTATTAGACTCTGAAATATCTGTGCAAAGCGCAAAGTTGACATTTTGCCTTGAGGGTGGTGCTAGAGGAAAGGTCATGGTGTCACTGAAATGGTTAGGATTCATCCTCCAGAAGGTGCTCAGCATGTTTCACGGCAATCTGTCCATTAGATTTTTGGGATATTTCTGATGCACTGCGAATGCATTGTGAACGTTATAGATCTGCTATTTTCAGCCTGCAACCAAGTAAATCAGGCATTAGACAGCAGGGCTTTAGTGGGGCAAAAAGAATATATAAATTTAACTGTTCAACAGAAAGCATATAATCACTCTACATGCATAGATTAGCCATGAAGTGAAACCATACCATCCATGCATAGCCTACAGGTGTTTGTACTGCAGTGCTGATACTGAAGGCATGTGTACCCTCAGGGGACAGTTATAAAAGGCCTAGACTAGGTATTCAAATGCTGGTCACACCATAGTGACACACCATCGGCAGAAGTCTGTCACTATGGATTGTTGAGTGTAGGAACACCTCATGTCCCAGACTCACTATTGATTCAGACAGCTACCAGGACAGGCTGATCTGAACATGTCATCCCCTTCCCCTGGGTCTTTACTGTGTCTAGTCACCAGAATGACTCTTTTATTCTCTAGCGCTTGCTCCAGCTCTCTCTTGCCCTTGTGTTCTCTGTCAGTCCCTTCTGGCTGTCTAGAGAGACCTGTCTGTCTCTACTCCATGGATGGTGTGACTAACAGAGGTAGAACACCAACTATTTATATCCACCCTGAAGTGAAAGCTATCGTGTCTATCTCGTCATCTGATGCTTCACGATCAAAAGGATTTTTTTCCTTCCTTTTTTCTTTTTGAGTTGACATAACTAGGCTAATAATTAAATTCCTAGATATGTTTCCTTGTATATATTTTGTGACAGTAGTTGAATACATAAATAATTAAATAAAAAGTGTGTGTGTGATTAGAAACCAGGTTAAATGTTGATTAAAGAGAGTAAGAGACATTCATTGTGGGTAATTTACTGGTTTGTTGAATCAGCTGTAGGCTATTTTCATGGACCAGAACCTGTAGTGTACGGATCTCAGGTACTGTCAGGTATTTTCTTTCGGTTTGTGTAGATCCGTGAAGACTTCTGTAGTGGAGGACTGGAGGTCTACTCACTTTGTAATGGCATGCCTCATCTCAGTCATATTTTTCTAGAACAAACCACTAGATATATATATATTTTTTTTTAAACAATAAGGCTTTGGTTTTCATAGAGAATAATGATGATGGATGGAGAAACAGGAGAATAAGGATTGATGAATGACACGTCAATCAAAGGCGCAAATGAAAGAGAAAAACAGGTAGAAACCCAGTATGTGTGGTGGTGGTGCTGTTGTTGATGATGATGTTGCTGATTGCTATTCAGCGCTCAGTGTTTTGTGCTGATGGCAGTGGAATGCCAAATCCTACTGCCACCAGACTGTGGGGAGATTACACAGATAGAGTTTAGTTTTGTCACTGATAAAACCCTCTTTTCCTCGTGGCTGACACCGCTGTATAGCATTTATCTCTCTGATTCAGTTTGGTGTAGAGAGATTGAGGAAGAGGATGAGCGCTGTTTGAAGAGTGTGGAAGGCTTCTATCCCCATACACATCCAACATGCTGCTGACAGCAGACTGTTAAATTACTCTTATTATTATGATGCATCTCACTATTATGTAAGGCAATTATAGCACATTTCAACAACAAGGTAATTCAAAGTGCTTTACGCAAACCATTAAGCATTAAGACAGGGCATTAACAAAGAGAGCATTAGGACACCCATTATAAAAAACATTTGAATACAATTTAAAACCATGTGTCCTTAATAAAGTTTGATTGATTGGTTGATTTTAAAAATAAGGTGCACAAGAAATTAAGAAAAACACAAAGTAGTCTAATTCTTCCATCTGGCTGTAAACTGCACACATTTCTGATGACCAGCCTCCTCAATTGAAGGGATCATACCGTTCAATGTGAATTGAATGGGTATTGGAACTTGGAACTACCTGGACACACATTCAACAAAACGTATTTTGGCGTCCTTCTCATATTAGGAGCCTGGACAAAACTGTCATTTATCTATACTAGTTAGTAAAGGCTGTGAACACTGCTGTTTTTCGGCATTACAGGTATGATTCACTCACTCATACAACTACAGTATGTGCAGTGAAATGTTGGTGTTACATGCTCCGCAGACTGTGCTAACATATAACAAACAAGATATAATAACAGGGTATATAGACCAAGTCAGAATGCAAACAAACGGTAGGGGGTATTTCCGAGTATATATGCCGCATCCGCCCAGCTTACCTGCAGGCCTACAACTTGAACAAAACACTGACAATTATACCAAAATCATGTTGCGTTTGGGGGCTTTAACTAAATGCTCTGTACGTAATGAACTAAGACCTAGACTTTTTCTGTTTCCTGTCTAAACACACTCTGTGTGTGCATTCATTTTGTCACCGTGTGACAAACCGTGTCATATCATGTATCAACCTCCCATAAAATCACTTCATACCAGGAATCGAAATAAAATGAGATGCCTGTGTGCATCCAGAGGTGCTGGTTTTCTTGATATACCGTAATCAAACTAATAATGTTAAATGACACAAGTATAGCATGGATACTGCCCCAATGCGTAACTGCAAGCTTTATACACCCAGAAGAAGTATAAAAAAGTATAAATATATGTTTATACTTTTGGGTTCTAATGCTTCATGAGACTCTTATCTCTCCTCCTTGACTGACCACTCATCTGTTCTTTCCATAGACTCGCAGCGGTCGCACCTCTCATCCTTCACCATGAAGCTGATGGACAAGTTCCATTCTCCCAAGATCAAGAGGACGCCCTCAAAGAAGGGCAAACAGCTGCAGCCTGAGCCAGCAGTTAAGAGTGCTGAGAAACCTGTCAATAAGGTTTGTGTATGTGCGCATGAGTGTGTATGTGTGTGTGTGTGTGCATGTGGACTCATGTGCCTGTAAAGCCTGATTTATACTAGTGGCACACACCAAAAATAGCCGATCTACAAGCTCACAACGTATCACAGTGACACATGTTGCGAGCTTGCAGATCGGCTATTTTCGGTGTGCGATCCTTGCGCTGTAAGGCTGTGTTCAGACTGGCAGCCCAGATTTGGGGAATTAGAGGTTTTTATCAAGTCTGAACATTAACAAAACATATGAAACAAATTTCAATTTGCTAATCAGATATGAACCACATTCCGAGGTGAAAACGTGATTCAAATCTGATTTCTCAGTCTGGTCACTGAAGCCTGATTTATACTTAGATCATAGATCTTGCTATTTTTGGTGTGCGACACCGGCATACAACACAGTATAAGTTAAGCATTACTCACAGCAATCGATGCACATAGCACAGGTCGACGATGTCTGAAAAGTCTGAAAACACAAATCCGACCTGATCACTTGCAAATAACAGTGTGGGCAGTCAGATCATATTTGAGAAACAAATTTGATTTGCCTGTAGTCTGTACAAAGCCAAAGTATAACTCAAGCTTAAAATGTACGTGTATTGTGGGACGTCCGTCTGTCTCCCACCTATTATACATGCAGTTAATTTGTTTACGTGTTCGTAAGACAGCTGATTTCCTGTGTATTATTCTTTATTCTGCTTTGTGTCTGTGTGTGCGAGCTCCTCTGTGGGTTCCCACAGACTCCCTGCCAGTGCAGAGTAGAGGCTGTCTGGCTTCAATGCAGCAGGTGTGTGCGCCCAGAGAACACATGAATGGGTGTTTCCTGAATGAACTCCTCCACTCCATTCTCAAGGCTTTTGTTTTAATGAGTTTTATTTCCCAACAGCCCTATAACACTAGAGAAGCTGATACAGTCGCTGATAGAGCATGTTGCTGTGGTACAAAGATGGCTCCATGCCACATTGCTTGATAGATTGTGCTTTGACCTGTGGGTTGATTATGGCTTCAGAGTTGGGCTGCATTTCTGTTGAAGTCCAAATATGAACCCTATATACAGGACATAGTTGTACAACAAATATCCGATAGATCAATTTTTTGAAAATTAACTAAGAAAGAAAGTAAGAAAAATGAAATATTTTGAAGATTTGCCCCAAATGGGAATGCCAGGGTTATTTACTTATTTTGGTTAAATCAGTGTTTCCCAAACAGTGGGTCGGGCCCATTTATGGGTCGCGTGTAATCATCCCTTTTATTGTAATTTCTTACATTTTGTTTTGAATTATTATTATTTCAAAAGATTTTTCAACAATTTCCCTCGAAAAAGAATTTCGTAAATTAAATCAATAAAGAAAAACAAACAAACAATCTTCCCGGGTCCCGGGGGAGACGTCTAATTTCTCTTTTGGGTCTCGAGCTAAAAAGTAGGGGAACCACTGGGTTAAATGGAACATCTTTCGGTATAAGCTGTATACTCCAAATTCTGGATAACTGTAGTCAGCATACATACATTGCTATATGGTTACAGTTTAAAAATGCAGGGCTGTGTGATAGGTTAGGAGTGGGGAATACCAATCCAAAATTGCCTGTAGGTTGACTTTATTTCCTTTTCTTACAGAAGGTGAGTCGACTGGAGGAGCAAGAAAAGGAGGTGGTCAGCGCCTTGCGCTACTTCAAGACCATTGTAGACAAGATGGTGGTGGAGAAGAAGGTGCTGGAGATGCTTCCAGGCTCGGCCAGCAAGGTGCTGGAAGCCATCCTGCCTTTAGTGCAGGTGGAGGCCCGCATACAGCATAGGTGAGCCTTATTTGTACGCCGTGGCTCTGCATGAGTCTAGTGTGTGTGTGTGTGTGTGTGTGTGTGTGTGTGTGTGTGTGTGTATGCGTCTTGCAAAACCGCTGGACCCATCAACGCCAAATTTCTTGTGGGCTCCACTAATTTCTTTTCACACATGTTTTAAAAATATCCTTCTATAAATTACGCAAATCTTATGGCATTCCACCCATTACATTTTGAGATATCTTGTGTGTAAGTGGAATGGATATTTTTAGCCTTTGTTTGATCCTCATGTTTTTCCCCCCAAAAGAGGATTTATAGTATTTTGGGGTAGGGGTAGCAATAAAGTTTCCTCTTCAAAGCTATATGAGGCAGTATTTATTTTTAATTCCCTCAATGTTTTTAAATTAGGGATTTAATGTATATCAAGATTGCTCATTAGTTTTGTCTCATGACTGCTTCTTGATGCCATTCATGTTTTAACTGTAAAGCACAGAGGACTTATTACAGCTAGAATGTTATGCTATAATAAATACAGTACTTACTCTGAAGGCGGAGGGGAACTTGCGACAGAGGCCATCACACCAGGGCTCCCTCAACCAAAGGCATCCTGGAATTATACAAACTGAATAGCTGAAGAATTACACATCGCATTCATTTGTCACTCTGTTGACATAGCACTATATTAGCAATGTAGCTTCTTGTAATCAAAAGGAATTTGACAAAATGCCAGCATATATTTATAGTAAGTAATTGAATGGGTCCGTTTTCTTGGCTGCCACTTGTGGTAAACTTAAGCTCTCTGTGGTATGAGACATACTGGAGTGTCTCTGGTCTTGGAATGTCTGTCAGACAGACGTGTTAAAACTTCTCTCTCTCTCTTTGTCTTTGTGTTTTGCTCTGCTAGTCAATGCGTATGGAGGTCAAAGGTAACAGGATTTGTATGTCAGTTAGTAATTTTTGTATTCATGGGTAGATGGATGGATGGATGCTACACACTTTTCATAGGCATCAGTGCCTGGGGATTTGATCCCAGCCTCCCAGAGTCAAATGGTACCCTATCACTGTGTAGATGATTAGTTTTGATTGATTGATCTAGTCTAGATGATTAGTTAGATGTACTTTTAGCTTTAGCACCAGGACTCCTTGCCAATGTGTCCTATAGCCGACATATATATATATATATATACTGTATGTATATATGCTGTGTATATACTATACTATACTGTCTGTGTGTGTGTGTGTGTGTGTGTGTGTGTGTGTCTGTGTGTGTGTGTGTGTGTGTGTGTGTGTGTGTGTGTGTGTGTGTGTGTGTGTGTGTGTGTGTGTGTGTGTGTGTGTGTGTGTGTGTGTGTGTGTAGGTGTGTGTGTGTGTATATATATGTAGATAGACTATTGGCTACTTGTTTCTTCTTGACCACAAATATTAAGAATATTATTTAGATGGCATGTTGTTTAGACAGATGCTAGGTTTGATTTTTACCTTGTATCCTAGTTTATTTGAGGCACTACTTTGTTCTCTTTGCAGACTCTAGTTATGAGACCATTTACCTTGTTTGTTGGCTAGGGTTCATGCTTACTCTGCTTACTCTGATGTTGCACTTGTAAGTCGCTCTGGCATCTGCTAAATGCCTAAATTGTAAATACAAAAATGTTGACACACATAATGTGCAAAGTATACCCGTACTAAACAGTCGATTAATAATCTATACTTGAGCTCTTACCCAAGTACTAGGTAGCAGTTACCGATCTTCATGTGACACGATTTTAAGTCAATAATTTAGCCTGATTTTTGTTTATTTCTTTTAGGTTTATTTTGATAGATAGTAGAGAAACAAGAAACAGGGAGCTGAAAGGGAGTAGCATGAACCGGGTCTCCAGCCGGAACTGAACCAGGGATGATGTGATTATGTGGTCGACACGCTATCCGCTGCGCTCCATTAAGAGAATGTTTGTGTAATAGTTAAAGGCTTGAGTCTCTCTTACCTCAGCTCTGGGACTACTAGTTGACTTACTGACTGTTCTTTCAAGGCAGAAGGCCCTGATTATGACCATGCAACCCATAGGCCCTTGCTTTCATCCACATTCTAGGACAAACCTCTAGGGCTGTCACGATTACAAATTTAAGTTGACGATGAATTGTCACTCAAATAATTGCTATTAACGATTTAATTGTGTGTTTGGCGTTGAACATTGGAACATAAAAAATTATGTTTGCCTTGTAGGCTTCGTAGTCAAAAATTGCACAGGGCAGATATGACAAAACTTACATATACAAAGAAAGTATTAACATATTTAGTATGCATTTCGATTTTATACATGTATGCAGAAATAGCTGACCTACAAGCTTACTAGCTACACCTACAAGCTTACTAGCTTGTAGATCTACTATTTCTGCTTTTTTTAATATTTGAAAATGGACATTTTTCAACATGGAAATGATTATGACGGTTATGCAAAAATAATTGTGATTATCTCAAATAATTGCGATTAGACGATTATGTAATAATTGTGACAGGCCTACAAACCCCTCTAGCTTCCAAAATTCTCGCCCATACCTCAAACCGTAACTTCGTCTAGCCTCCTTAGCTACGGACATCTCCAAACCCTACCTTAGGAATGAGCTGTGTAGAGACACTGGAGGTATATTCCAGGGCAGTGAATCAGTGGTAGCATGTTGGGACTGGCCTGGGCCACACCTTGTTGTTGGTTTTGAACACTCAATTCACTACACCCAAGCAGCACCACACCTCCTTGTTCAGATACAAGTGTACAGTTAGCATTATCGTAGACAAGCTTTTTACAACCCCCCTAGCTACCTAGTTCCTCAAATTAACCCTGGGGTCCCTACTTTGGGCATGTCATTATACTGTGGGCAAAACAGCCTGGGACTATATGCTTAATTTATACACATCACAGGCCGGTGTTGAAGACAATGTGCAGTGAAAATAGCAGATATCCAAGCTCACCACACATCATTTAGCGATGTGTTGTGAGCTTGTAGATCGGCTAAACCCTAGCTGGCTCTGAACATTTAGTTATATATGGTAGATATACAGTAGTATAGATGAATGTGGTTTCATTCTTGCCCTTTACAAAGGGCCATTTTTATTATCTATATTATATTTTATTAGCGATTAATTCACCTGAATATATATATTTTTGATTTGGTTTGGTTGATTGTGGCATGATTACATCCACAGAGGATGTGAATATTATGTGCCGATGAAGCGATTTTTCACCGTGAATAAAGGCATTACCTTACATGAATTGAGGCATCAATTACATCGACAGTTTTAAAATGTTTGCATAGTTTGTTGGTCACGCCCTTGGTGAGTAAAGATCTTAAATGTGTATTTTTGATCCAAACGTTGTTCTGCTTAATTCTTCCTCCTATCAGTTCGGCACTGTCTTCCTGTCACAACCGTGTGTACCAGAGTCTTGCCAACCTCATCCGCTGGTCTGACCAGGTGATGTTGGACGGTATCGACCTGGAGGACAAGGAGAACGTAGTGGCGGTTACTACTGT
This sequence comes from Gymnoscopelus microlampas, assembly GCF_963454915.1. Classification (NCBI taxonomy): domain Eukaryota; kingdom Metazoa; phylum Chordata; class Actinopteri; order Myctophiformes; family Myctophidae; genus Gymnoscopelus; species Gymnoscopelus microlampas. The sequence goes on from NC_139958.1 coordinate 16,295,358, forward strand.
TATCAAAGCAGTGCTGGACGGAGTCAAGGTGAGAGAAGGATGCATGGAAAGTTACTGTAGTAGCAACTTACCAAAGCTGCATTCCACTTAGTAATGCACCAAATAGGACTACTCAAGGTCAATTTACAGTTCAATACCAAGGTCCATTCCTTTGGAACAATCTGCCTGAACACCTGACAAAATGTATACATCTGGCCTAATTTTAAAAAGTGTGTTTTTTTACAAACCCAATCATTAGGCTTGCATTACCAACTTCCAACTCTTGTTGTAATTCTTTGTCATTTTGTTGTTATATCTCAACGCTTTTTGATTATTTTTGTTTTTAGTTAATTTAGTTAAAGTCTCTTCCTTGTTTACTGTACATTCTTTTATATGACAAGGAGTCATCCTATAATAAGCACATTTCAAATACTCTTTGGAATTCCTGTTTAACTGTATACATGTATCATTGTGTGCAAATAAACTAAACTATAACTAAACTTGCTCCTATACATTCAGTTATGGAGAAGAAGGGGTTATGAATGCCTTTTGTCTGTTTGGTGTTATTGACTGTAGCTAACTGCTGTGTTTTTTACTGGAGGGAACGGAGGCATCACTGTTGTCTGTTTCTATGAGCAGGAATTGGTGAAACTAACCATAGAGAAACAAGAGCAGCCTTCACCCACCACCCCAAACAAACCAGCAACCCCTGCCACCACAGCTGAAAGGTGAGGGCAATGTTGTGCGCCCCCTGGGTTGCATGCATGTACACATTAGGCTACTGTATGTTCAGACTGGCAGCGGAAATCCTTATTTTTGGCCTACCGAAAAAGTAACAGATTTACAAGGTCAAAGCGCGCCGTAATGCAACACATTGTGAGCTTGTAGATCTGCCGTTTTCTGTGAGCAACACTGTCATACAACTTAGTATAAATTGTATTTGTCATCGTTACATTGTTACCATAGCAACCAATGCAGATAGGTCAGAGATCGATCAGACTTGAGAAACAAATAGCAAAGCCAGATGACTCAGCAGACGACGTCTTTCCATTTTGTCAGTAGTAGCACACCTGAGCCGCCCCCCTTGGCAGACCAAGAGCAGGAGGTCTCCAATAAGATGGCTCCGCCTGCTGCCACGCCCGGAGAGGCTGCTTCTGACACAACTGATGAAGACGTAGCCCCACCCAAGCCACCACTTCCTGAAGCTAAAATGGCGGAACTCAGGTGAGGAACACGGATGTACACGTTGCTCATGTGCATCTCACACTCAGTGATGTGCACATCGCCGATTCTGAGATGAGCCTTCTCTTCTTCATCACCTCACCACCTCCACTGCAGTCTGCTTCTTTATTGGCTCCTTTCATTTAACTTTTCAGATGAAGGAACTGAGATAAGAACAATGTCAGGCTTATTATTCACAAGACACTTTTCATTCATTCGTTAATTCGTACAGTCATTCATTGTGTGTGTCCAGAGCTAGTTTTGCAAACCTCTGGACAGATCGCCAAACTTCACCGCCAAACGTATGCACACGTTATTTTTTCACGTATGTCTTAACTTATAATCAAAGTCAAAAGGGCTCTGATCAGGCTGAAACCTTGCTCAAATGTGGATTCATATGTGTGGTAAATGACCGACATGATAAGATGACTGATGTCACTGGCTGGTCTCATGAAGTCTGAGATCCACATAGGAGCCATGTCTTTCCCATGTGGATCCCCTGTTCCACATTTTTTAATGGAAAGTTGGGAGTTTCTGAAATGTGTCTGAAAGTATGTTTATCTTCTCAATATGATGATACGGTTTGTGTTTCAGGATGTAGATATGTCTGCAAGGGGGTTTCTTTTTTTTCCTTTTTTTTCTCTAGATCTACAGTAGTCAGAAATCCTCAACTCCTGTCACTCTTTAGGCGTTTGGTTTGGTGGCCTGTCTCTTCCTTTCTTACTCGTTTTGCTCTGTCTCCCTCTCTCCATTTGTTTGATCTGTGGTTTCTCTTTGGATTCGGGGAACAGAGCACAGTTGAGTGCTGATGCTGGCCAAAGGAGACTCACACAAAAGGAGAAGTATGTCAGCTCATAGGATCATAACTTAACTCAGCATTATAACATCCCACCCCAGTCTCTCACAAACCTGCTGGATTGGATGGAAGTGCTTTGACCTGCATGTTTGATTTGTCCCAAAGTTTGTTCCATCCTGTTGTTCACTGCAAGCATTTCTCATCCAATCAGAAGACAGTCCAGTGCATGAGAGTGTGTGACTGACTTACGCTGAATTCACACCAGCAGCTGCATGCTGCCTCCGCGTTGTGAGAAAGTGTCGAGATTCAATTCAAAGCCTATCTATGGTGAGGAGCGACCGCCGCTTTCCAGACCGTGGAAGGAGGTGGAGCTAGCAAAAGCCGCCAACTGCCGTTGTGTGGCGAGGCGAGATAGAGCGCCAGACAAACCGGAAACGTGCTGTGCTCTGAAGTAGCCGTGGACGAGGCGCACCCACTCAAGATTGAGATTGACCAGACTGCTGTATGGAAAGTAGCAAATATTGATAAACTTTTAAACTAGCAGTTGTAGATGTGGAATGAATCAAGACTGAACAACCGCAGGGCCTATTTCTTACCTATAATGTATACATTTTTACGAACAAGCTGCCAGGGACTGGTATCGAGCTGCCGAGCAGCTGTGCTGGCTCGATCCACTTCCACTATCCACAATATAACGGAGCAGTAGAAATCACTGCCGCTGCTGGTGTGAATTCAGCTTCATCCAGTGCTGCACTGGCCCTCCGATCATGTCCTGAGTTCCATTTTAACTCAGCGTTAATCCACTGGAAGAATGAAAGTCTGACAAGCAGGAGAGCTTTATTTATATTAAAGCTGAGAGACGCTAACAAGAGACACCCCCGCTGTCATCTCACTGTTACCTACCTCCAGAAGGGAGGAACATATCCTGGATATGTTGTGTTCATGTATTCATACATGCATTTGTGTGTGCATACATGTTGGACAAAGTGTGTTCTGTGTGCTTTTTCCTTCCTGTTCCTATTTCGCATTGTTTTTGAAAACGAACTACTGTTCCCGTTATTGAACCTGTTCTTATTTATTTATCACCAGTCCTCCACCAGCGCTGCCCCCTAAGAAGCGGCAGTCGGCTCCATCGCCCACCCGGGTTGCTGTGGTCGCCCCTATGAGCCGTGGGTCTAGCTTGCCATGCAGCGTTCATAGACAGGTGAGAGGTTCACCACCTGAGATATTGGACAATATATGTCATGCTGTCACGCCTATGACAGAGGGAAAAACTAAATCAGTCAGTCAACATTACACTAAAATGCAGGGGGGGATTTAGTTAAGCTTTTATTTTTACAACATGGCTCTGCAGGAGGCTGGCCTTCTATAAGAGCGTCAGTGTGTGTGTGTGTGTGTGTGTGTGTGTGTGTGTGTTTATCCAGAGCTAATCTAACATACCGTTGGACCGATCGGTGCCAACTTTCTTGTGCACACTGCCCGTAGGCTAACTTAAAAACTCCAGTAATTTGCAGTTATTTTCACATAATTATGTTTTATACTTTATGAATGATTTAACTTTACTTTTTAAATTAAAGTAAATGGGTCTTGGATCTGGTTGAAACCTTGCGCAAATGTGTAGTCATACATCATATGTCGTAGACAACTAACGTCAATGACGACTGACGTCACAGGCTGGCCACATGGAGTCCGAGATCCACATTGGAGCCACGCCTTTCCCATATGGAATCCGAGATCCACATAATTACATTTTTTAAATTATTATCATTCTAACATATGGTAGCTAGGTAGGTACCGGTAGGTAGGGAGGTAGGTAGGTGCGTACATAAATCTACACAGATTAGATATTCACAATCACATCATCAAAAGGAAATTGTACAACAGTTAGTTCCAGATGAGTAACTAGATTCAACAAGAGACATTCCATGAGTGCTGATATATAGTACAACAACACTGGACTTTTTTCTTTTACTGTAACGTATGGCTCCTCTAGCTAGCTTGCTAACATTAGCCAATTTCTTTTACCCACCTCATTGGGTTTGACATTGATGCTGCTTAAAAAATTATCAACAAAATCATAATCTGTTGTCTCCAATTACTTAGTTAATTAATTAACTAGAGCTCTTGTATAAATGAAGCTTCACTCTGAAGATCACATGGTTGTGCTGTATTACTACTGTACGTCGTACAGTATCTACTTTTACACTACAACCTAATCACAACCATGCTGACATACATACAGTATAACAGCACTCCCTCTCGTGTCATATTGCTTAATTAACTAAAGTTGAGTGTATACATCCCATTTACATTTTTTTAAATTATTCCCATTTTGTGTGTGTGTGTGTGTGTGTGTGTGTGTGCGTGCATACTTGCAGCCACAGGACTATGAGCAGGACTTCCTTCAGAGGCGTTTCTCCGGGGGCAGCCAGTCATACGGGGGCGACTCCCCCCGTCTGTCTCCCTGCAGCAGCATGGGGAAACTCAGCAAGTCTGATGAACAACTGTCCTCCCTGGAGCAGGACAGTGGTCAGTGCTCTCGCAACACCAGCTGTGAGACCCTCGGTAGGAACACAAAATACACACACCATTGCCAGTGAACAATCAGCAATATATATATATATTGTTTTTCTTTTATTGACCTACTGTAAATAGCAGTGCTAAGGCTACCGCTAAAAACTAAAGAAAGTAAAAGTATATTATTTGGACCTTTTTTATTTATTTATTATGAAATTCCCAACCTAATAATCATCTTTATTGTCTCCAAAGAACGTGTACTCTCTCTTCTTCCCCCTACAGACAACACGGAGAATTATGACCCAGACTATGACTTCCTCCACCAGGACTTGTCAGTCGGGGATCACTTACCACCAGCCCCGGTTGGCGGGTGTCTGAGCCCGCTACCAGAGTCTCACAGCGAGTCCTCTTCCCCGGTCCCAGGACAGCACCCGTTACACCCCCGCTTCAGCGCCCCTCCTCCCCAGCAGCCCCCAGAGTACTGGAGCCCCCAGCCCAACCAAATGAATCCGTTACACCCGTGCCGTATCAGCGCACCCCCGGCTCTACCGCAGAAGAAGCGCCGCAGCACCCAGATGTCGCCATTCCCCGACGGCGGGTCGCGTATTCTGTACGAGCGTTACCCCTCACAGTACGACAACTTGTCAGAGGAGGAGCTGCACCCGACGCCGCCGTTCCCCCTTTTCACCTCGCTCTCGCCCATGCCCCAGGCAAACGGCGGGGTGTTTGTGGCCCAGTACATGGCCAGTGACAATGCAGAGTTCCCTGGTAGCCCCCCACCACTACCAGAGAAAAAGAGTAAACACAGTAAGTTGGAACAACAGCGGGTGATGGAGGTGGTTATTGAGGAACAAGGAACGACCAGAGACAGACATATAGGCTTTGTTCAGACTGTGGGCAAATCCCCCAAAATTGCTTATTACAAGTGATGAGATTGGATTTGTGTGTTTAGACATTGTTTGCATTGGTTGCTGTGGTAATGACATTGAATGAGTAATCCTTTATTGTTGAAGTATGAATCAGGCTTCAGCGTCCAAAAGTGTCCAGTCTGAGACGCGTCTTTATCAGATTTGAATTGCATTTCAAAACATAGGAATGTGGTTCAAATCTGATTAGCAAAAAAACATTTCCATCTTTTTTTCTTTGTTTTTTTTTCTGTTCAGACTTGATAGAACCAATCTGATTCCATTATGTATAGGCCAACGATCAGATTTTGTCTGCCAGTCTCAACATTGCCCTAAGAGAATAGTGAGACAGGAAGGGAAGAGAAAAAGACTAATTAAAGGAAGAAACGTGGATCAGTTAGGAAGTGACAGCAGGATGACGGCAACACTGCAACAGTCAATTCATTCTGATGTAGGAAATGTCAGAGGAATCGTAATCTTTGAATAGGGACAGGAAGGGGATTCCAGGATACACCACAATGTGTTCCAGCTACAGGGCTACGGAGGGCATCATTTGGTCATTTCCTGACACACCCGTTATGTCATTTCCTGACACACCCATTATGTCATTTCCTCTCACACTACTGTATTACTAAAACCAGGAGAAGAAAACATTATAGCTGTTCAGCGGAGACCTTGTATGTCCAAAACCTTTACTTTTCAGAAAATATGTTCCAATAGATCCAACACACTTATTTTATTTTATTTTATGTATTTATTTTATTGGATTGGATTACCGTAAAATAGTCCTGCGAGGAAATTCAGTTTTCAGCTTCACCCGGCTGTTGGTTGCTCGGATGGTTATTATTGAGCGCCCGGTGGAGCAGTTAGTAGTCAACTGTCTTGCTCAGGGACACTTCGACCGGGAGACCAACCGGTGACGTTCTGATTACCAGACAGCCTCTAGTCTACACACTAAGCTACGGCCGCCCTAAATTATTTAGTCACAAGCTCTTGTTAATACTTTTCATTGGTTAAATATTTATACAACCCACAGACTTGGGTTGGTGTCCCCATTCTGTCACTATAGGTGAAAGTTTTCAAAAAGTTTAAAAAATGGTAAAAATAGCTCAGAGCTTGTAGATCAGCTACTTTTGCGTGACACTCATACGATGAAGGTCATTCATTTATGAAAAACATAAGATGAAATATGGAGATACAAGGTTTCTGCCTGACAGTGACAATATTTCTCCTACTGTATGTAGCTTAACCTACACTGGTTGCCCGTCTGCTTTAGGGTTGATGTTAAGATTACTACTCATTACATTTTAGATGTATTAACGCTTTATGAGCCTGTGTACTACCTGAGAGTCCTCAGACAGGAGCCAGGTAGTTGTTCCTGAGTCAAGGCTGAAGACAGAGCATGACCGTGACTTTTCTGTCAGTGCTTATTGACTAGAAAGTATCTCATATACAGACAACAGGCATGTTATTATTATTTTAATCAATAACATACAATTTATTTTCTATTATTTAATTCAAACTTGAATATTCCAACTTAAAATACGAACAAATTTAGAAACACAGCTTTCTGGATTAAGTTGAATTGAATGTTAGATGGCCACAGCCGTGAATAATAAAGATTACCTCTAATCTCTCTGTCAAGTCCTCAAGTACATGGCGTTTGTGGAGGACTACTCGGAACCACAACCCTCCGTGTTCTACCAGACGCCACAGAGTGAGAGCATCTACGAGCAGCGGAACAAGCGCTTTCAAGAGGTCTACGGCTTCAATGACTCCTTCAGCAGTACTGACTCGGTTCATGAGCCAATGTTGCCTCCAGCTTTGCCCCCCAAACAGAGGCAATTGGTAAGAAACAGCTACACATGCATACATACATTGTCTCTGTCTATGCAACCTTGGTGGTGTTTCCCAGATGTCCAAACCAAGACTTTGGACTCCTTGTTCAAAGACTAGAAAGACTTTGTGAATTATGTTGATGTAATTAAGTAAGAATATCTCTATATATAATATCGAAAGATTCTGACGTACAGAGATGGCGTTGATAACTGTAATCATTACCAGATGAACTAGAAGCCCATTATGTGCCCGTTATGTGAGACACCTCAGAATACAGAAGAGTTACCCTTTCTATTCTTTAACTGAACTGAAACAGACATAAACTATTGAGAAAAAAAAGAAAAGAGGTTGGTGCACAGCCCCATTTGGTCATCATGACTCAATTAACCCGGGAAAGAGGAGCAGATTGCATTCATGAGCTAAACTGCATTCCAGCAGTAATCCTCATCAATTCTCCCTTGAGCCTCCGCCTATCTTGTTATCTCTCTCACCTATTGAGCCCCTATTCCCAAGTCTCTCTATCTCTCTCCCTCACCCTTTTCTGTGACACAGCAGACACCTGTGTGTATGTGGGTGCTTGGCTGTCACTGAGAGATAAGGCAAGCTGTTATGTGTTATCAGTCCTGCATCTGATCCAGTCCACGTATCTTCATCTGAGTCTGTGACTAGGTTAATTGAGACAGCTGTCTGACAGGCGCTCAATGGATAGAAAGAGTTCCGTTGATGAGGCCATTCAGCTAGGGAGGTGATGAGGTCAGATGGTGGTCAGATTCGTTCAATCATGGGGCCAATAGCCCACAGTTTAGCAAAGGTGAGCATGAGACCATTATGGAGCTGTGCTATAGGCTGACTAAATGTACAGTAAATTGTCCGTTGTTTTTCCAACCCAGGTGATTTAACCCATGACTAGAGTTGTTACCCTAGTCATGTTTTCTGGGCCAACGTGTGACCATGTTAGCTGTTAGCACTTTAATATCTGAACAGATTCTCACATCGTTTTGTTACTAACTAGAGGTTCGGGCCGCTGCGCGGCCCTCCCATCTAGCCGATTCGCGGGCCTCCCGTCTAGTAGCCTGTGCCGCACATCGGAAACAGAGACAGAGCGTGTTGACGTTCATTGCAACCGGAGACAGAGACAGAGCGTGTTGGTGTTTGTTTCAACACGCAAGCGGAAAGCGAAACGTCACTGCAACATGCAAACCGAAAGCGTTGGAGCGCGTGTTGGAGACCCAGACACACAAACAGCTTGGAGACGCAGACAGCCACGCATGTGCGCGCTCTTCTGCTGCAGATGAAAAGTGATCACACAGACAAACACAGACATTACTACAGTACATGTGAGATGCACTGTAGTTGTTTTTATGCCACTGCTGCCCAGGCAGTTGCTTTCTTGACCGCATCCTTGTAATCTGGTCTATCAGATGTTTATATGAATATATTTATATGAAACAGTTGATAATCAAATAATATGCAGTTGATGAGGCTATCTACAAATATTCTGTCCTTCATAAAAAATATAGCACATTTTTAAATGAGGCTTAAAGACATTGTAGTCGCCAAATTTACTTGCCGTCAGATACTGACGTTCTAGCTAGAATTGTCATGACAACTGAGCCAGTTAAAAGTTCACGTTTAGTAAACTCTCATCAATGGACATGGCAATAGCGCCAGAACAAAAATCGCTAAGGAAGGAAGGGAAAAGGCTAAAGGAAAATATCGCTGCATCCAGCGATTTAAATCTGATAATCATTCAGTGCATCAACACTAAATTGCTGGACTATAAACAGTCGTATGTTATTTTGCCCAGATCATTCCAGCCCGGACACACTTCTTTTTAATTGTCCTCCTGCCACCATCACTGTTTATTTAAAGCATTTTCCCCTGGTAGCTTTGATTTTCATAATTTTGGTGTGTGTGTGTGTGTAGAGAGAGCCAAACTGTAATTCTTGCTGTTCCTGCTGTGAAGCCTAATCTGGCCTCATGTTTTGGACTTGATGAGCTAGTGGCCCAGTGGAATAAGCCTGTTTGCCTCCCGCATAAACCCATGTTCCAGGCTTACATGCTTTGGGGACTTTACACAGCTTTGCAAAAAAAGAAAGACTTTTGGTCCACAGGGTGGATAAATTAAAGCCTGATTTATATTTTGTTGCGTGCCAGTGTACCGTGCCTAAAACATCAGATCTACAAGCTCACAATGTGTTGTGATGCAAGGTGTTGTGAGCTTATAGATCTGCTATATTTGGTGCACGACACCACCGTATGACTACGTATAAATCAGGCTTAAGTTAACGGTAAAAATGGAACGGATCATTTTGTCCTTGTTTAGAGCCGGTTGTAGATGGCCTCATTTCTCTGAAGCCCTCAAAGCAGTGGCCATGGAGAAGGTTTATGGAACTGTCACATCAGATGTGACCCACGCAGGTCACAGGACCCCCGACGGCTTTGATTTTGAATAATACGATTAATTCACATTCAGTCACTCTTCGTGTCCTTAATTTAGAGGGACAGTGTTTCTCTTTGGTATTTCTGCTCTTTTGTTATCAATAGACTGATTCCTCTCTCTCTCTCTCTCTCTCTCTCTCTCTTGCACTACTGAGGTCATCCCCAGCTTTTCAAAACTCTACTCTGCTGCTCAACTTTGATTAAATAATATGCTATAATTAATCTCTCTGCTTATTATAATCAACTGTCATGTTTTCTCTTTCTTTCCCCTTTTTTTCCTTTTAACATCATTTGTTTTCACTCTCTACTTTCCTTACCCATTTATTTACATCCCTTTTCTTTTCTTTTTTTTTCTTCTTTTCTCTTCTTTGTCTCTACTTTCCTCCTCCTTAGGCCTCCCACTCTTCCTCCCCCTCCTCATCCTCCTCCTCCTCTCTCTCCTGCCACCTCCAGCCGTCTGTAGCGGCCATGGAGGAGGTGGCGGGCTCTGGTCTGGGGCTCAGCATGTCCGTCTCTAATTCCTTCCTGATTGGCCAGGCTTCCTTGACCACGCCCACGGTGAGTCCCTCCCCCTTCCGCCCCCCAGCCAGGGGGCTGCTGGGAGGTCCTGGGTCGGCCCAGGGGGCGGGCGGTCTGACCTGTGTGTGTGCTGCCTGTGTTGTGATTGTCCGGCCACCTTTCCGTTCTCTTAAGGCTGATTTATGCTTAGTTGCGCAATGAAAATAGCAGATCTACAAGCGTACAGGCGTTGCGACGCACAACTAAGTATAAATCACGCTTTATGGTTTTTGCTTGATGCCGTCGTAGGTATTGTTTGGTTGCTGTGTGCTTCTCATTTTTGTCCATCCATTTATTTGGTGTCTGCCAATTGTTTGACTCGTGTGATTTTGTCATCGTTGTTTTCCCTCCATTTTGTTTTATATTTGGCACAAACATTAGTTGTGTTGTAATTAGTGTGTGCTTATGTGTGTCATTATGTCTCATAATGTGTGCACTTCTTGCATGGTTGTAGTGCTTGCCTTGTGATGCAGTGTCTGACTGGCAAAGATGTGTGATCACGTTGTGCATCGAAAGGGTTTCTCAAGACATTTGCTAAGGATGATTCTTTATCCCACACACCCTTTCTTCGTCATGAGTCTGAGATGCAGTCATTTGAGTTGAGTGTCTGGAAAAACTGTGTGCAAGAAAGAGTAATGTATCCAAATATTGCAACCCCACAATGTCATTTAGGAATTGCAGAATAATATTATGTAGGCCTAGCTCAGTGGTTTTCAAACCTTTTGTGCCCATGGTACACCAAAGGACACGTCAAAATCTCAAGCAGTGGTGTAAAGTAACTAAGTACATTTACTCAAGTACTGTACTTAAGTACAATTTTGAGGTATTTTTACTTTACTGGAGTATTTCCAATTTTCTGTACTTTTACTTCTACTCCACTACATCTCAGAGGCAAATATTGTACTTTTACTCCACTAGAATTATTTGAAAACTTTAGTGACTAGTTACTTCGTAGATTATTATCACAAAACACATATTAACCACTTCAGCCCTATATACATTTCGGCCATTTGAAAATAGCCGATCTACAAGCTCAGAATGCGTCGCATCGCGACGCATTGTGAGCTTGTAGATCTGATATTTTCAAAAGATTTTTTGATATTTTATACATTTGAAAACTTGTCAAACGGGATATTCTGCATAATTACTTTCTACTTTTGGTACTTTAAGTACATTTTGATACCAATACTTTTGTACTTTTACTCAAGTAAATTTTTAATTCCGTACTTTTACTTGTAACAGAGTACTTCTACATTGCAGTATTGATACTTTTACTTCAGTAAAACATTTTAGTACTTTTTCCACCATTGATCTCAAGGCACTATCCACTATACTATTCATATCCAGATCTGTAAATGTTAATTCACTAATGCCAAATGAAAATATATATTTTTAGGGTGTAGAATTTGCCTCTGTATAGGGAAACGAGGGTGCACAAACTGCTGATATTGTAAATAAAATAATAATAATTTTGTATAGTTAAGTTGTATAATATTGCAATAATAATGTTTGTCAAAACTTTCCCTGGCCACACCTGGAGAACCACTGGTCTAGTTATAGATCAACACATAGCAGTTACCTGTTGAGCTGGTGGTTAATGAACAACAAACTGTATGTAGAACAGTGGTATCAAATTTAGAGCTGTGATCTAGGGCTGCAACTATCGATTATCTTCTTAGTGATTATTCTACATTTTGGGAGTTAATTTGTTTCATATCAATGCATCAATCTGAACATTTTCTAAACGTTTTTTCATAATCGAAAGAAAAATGCCGAAATAGCAGATCTAGAAGCTCTCTGTGCGTTGAAGCTATTCTTGAAAATCGATTATTTTAAAAAGTTGATCCGCTGTTACACCCCTACTGTGACCCGTGACCCTCAGTGGATAAGGTTTTGTATGTGGGTGGTTTATTTGGGGCGTAGGGGGCTGAGCCACATGGTGTCAGTCCCCAGGGTGGGTGCAGCAGTGTGGATCTCCCACTCTCATCTCACTGTGGATCCAGTGGAATGCAGCACCACATGGACCACATGCAAAACACATTCCTCCTTCTCTTTTCTCCTCGCTTAACCACTTAAGCGCTATACGCTTTGTTGCATGACAAATAGCGGACAAACAACAGATCTGCACGCTCATAGCATATTGTTTTTGCTATTTTAGAACATTTGTGACATTTCTTTACAATTTTACAAAATAGGGAAGCCAGGTTAAAAGTGGTTAAGCCTCATATATGCTTTTGGCCAAATAGTAGCTTAAGCTATTGTGTTGTGTTGGTTGAACCCCCCCCCCCCCCCCCCTATAAATTATGCATTACTCATCTTTAACGGCTTTCAGCCTCACGTCCCTATACAAAATAGGAAACAAAATTTGAAAATAGCAGATTGGCTATTTTTGTTGTACGACAAAGTATAAAATAGGGCTTAAATGATTGAGTGCACCTAGTATCTCTGCAGCCCCCCTTCTTGCCCTTCTGTTCCTGTGGAATGTCTGCATTCCTGAACTCCTCAGGGCATGGTGTTTTTTTTTTGGGGGGGGGGGGGGGTTAGGTCATTGGAGAAGGGGGTCTTGAAGGTTGAGGTGGAAAGACAAGGAAATATTTTGTCATTCATTTAAATGTGGAAATATGTGTGTGTGTGTGTGTGTGTGTGTGTGTGTGTGTTGATGTTGTTGTAGTAGTAGTAGGCCTGGTGTATTTTTTTGGACTGCTGCTAGGAAAAAAGAAAAATTCTAAACCTCTTGGAGGATTTGTGTGTGTGCGCACATGTTTGTAGTACACATTTTTCTGTGTGTGTGTGTGTGTGTGCGCGCACGCTACCAGACTGCATTCATCACTGATCTATGTGCTGCTTTGTACTGGGATGCCTAAACAGGTCTGGTATGCAGGACTTGTTGCAGCAGGTTACTAGTACTGCCTCTACCGACAGGCATCTCCTGACCTGGCCAATATGTCCCCCACATTCACGCACACACACACACCCGCAATGCATAAACATATACATACATTCACACATGCGAGCCAAGAAAAGACCTGTGCATTACAGTATATAGTACAAAGTACAAACTTTTACTTAACCCCTTTTTGCTCCTATTTGGAGCAAAACATTAAAAAAGAAAAGAAAATGGCAAAAATAGGCAATCTACAAGCTCACAACTTGTAGGTTGCCTATTTCTGCTATTCGTCATGCAACAGAGTATACGGTATAGTGCGTGCCAACGTCTCGTCACCACGGGGGGGCGTGGCATAGTAGCTGCAGACATACTGGTGGGGGGGCAATGTTAAGTCAACCTGTTTATACCCCACAAAGATGTCCGCCGCTACCAAATGACACTTGTTGACGCCCCCTTCAGGATTTTTGGCACACACTATAGGGTTTATTAAGTTACTATTTGCACTGATACTGTAATCGATGTGGTATAGACTTATACTGTAGTTACAGGCATTGCTGGTTTGTTGTCGTCTATGTTACGTCTAATCTTTGCAGATTAAAACAAGTATTCCTGTGGCCGTTAGTTGCAGTAGAGTGGTACATTTCGCGTGTGTCTGTGTGTGTGCATTCATTGTTTGCATATCAAGTTGAGGCACATCATTGTCATAATCCCCGGCGTTCATACGGAGGTGTTGGAGATTTTTTGTTTTTTTTTCTTCCTCTTTTTCAGCTTCTATTTCTGCATGTCTGCTCTCTCTCTCTCTCTCTTCTCACCTTTCTGACCCACCTTTAGCCTTGTTCTTTATTTATTTTCCGACTTTTCATTCTTTTTCGCCAAACACAGAGCTCCGACCCGGCCGCCTTGACCAATGCCACCATTCTGGATGGCAGCGGGGGCGGGCCCGACTGTTCCCTGGCCAGCTCATTGGGCTCTGTGACTGTCTGTCTTCCTTCTGAGTCCTCTCTCACTGACTCTCTCCACACCTCAGCGGTGAGCTTACAGTAGCGGAACCCAGCTATACACAGTAAAATCCTCGGTGTTGGTTTAGAGCATTGGTTCTCAAAGTGGGGTCCGGGGACCCCCAGGGGTCCTTGAGGGAGTTCCAGGGGGTCCCCAGCTAAATGATAGATTAGGCACCAAATGGACCTTTATGGGTCTGTAACTCTGAGAGTGTACAAATGGAACCAAATGGACCCGTTAGGGTCCATTTGGTTCCATTTGTGCACTCTCAGAGTTAAATTGACATAGATTTTACAATATAAATTGCTGTGATAGAAATGTCATTAAATGGGGGTCCGTAGCCTAATGCATGTCAAACTGGGGGTCCTTGAAATTAAAATGGTTGAGAATCACTACTAGAGACGTACACAATCTTCTCTTATGGGGGTCCCTGGCATATCTTTTGAAATGGGGGTCCGCAGGCTAATAAGTTAGCCTGCGGATAAGTTAGAGGTGGTGTAAGTGATATCTTTTTGATCAAATAAGTGTTCAGTAGCTCTGTATTCCGATAGTAATCATTGCTGTAGAGTGTTTGTGCAGTAACAGGATGTCTCCGCATCTCTTCAGCTCTTTAGTAAACAGAGCATACATTTTCATTTTGGGATACAATTGTTATCCAATCAGGCGAAAGAACCCCACAAAGATCATTTATCAGCTTGATTTTCATAGTGTTCCAATTCCAATTTTGTCTGCTGCTCATTTCTAAGTTTCTTCTGCATGAGTTCTTTCTCATGATTAGATGAAATTGGTATCCCAACCTGAAAATGTATATTCTGCGTACTTAATCGATGGAGAGACAGGGAGACCCCTGTTACTGAACAAACACTCTGAGTGTTTGTTCAGTAACAGGGGTCCCCTGTCTCTCCATCGATAGCAATGATTGCTATCGGAATAAAGAGTTATTTAACATTACATATATATATATATATATATATATATATATATATATATATATATATATATATATATATATATATATAGTGACAAATGGTTAAACACCGATCATTTTACTGTGTACTAATCTAGACAAGGAAAGAACAAACAAAATCACTACAGATCATAGTCAAAGATATTGTCCTGCAGTGGTGGAAAGTAACTAAGTACATTTACTTAAGTACTGTACTTAAGTACAATTTTGAGGTATTTGTACTTTACTTGAGTATTTCCAATTTCCAATACTTTTACTTCTACTCCACTACATCTCAGAGGCAAATATTGTACTTTTACTCCACTACGTTTACTTGAAAACTTCAGTTACTAGTTACTTTTCAGATATAAACTATGATATTATGAAACATATATTAACCACTTTAGCCCTATTTTATACCTAGGCTATTTGAAAATATCTAGAAGCTCACAACGCGTCGCATCGTGACGCGTTGTGAGCTTGTAGATCTGCTATTTTCAAATATTTAGTAATTTTACTTTTGGTACTTTAAGTACATTTTGATGCCAATACTTTTGTACTTTTACTCAAGTAAATTTTGAATTCTGGACTTTTACTTGTAACAGAGTATTTTTATATTGCAGTATTGGTACGTTTACTTAAGTAAAGAATTTGAGTACTTTTTCCACCACTGCCTGTTGTAACAGGTAATATAGCCAGTTGTCATGTTGGTATTTGGTGGGCTGCTTTGAGCCTTGCAAAGTGGAAGCTCTTTGGGTCATGACAGAATGATTCATCTGACATCTGGTCATTGTGACTAGACTGCCCATAAATTTGCTCATCTCTAATTATATTTCTTGATGGACTCCTGGTAGGTCCAGATTAGCTTCAATCTTGTACTGAATGTTCTTTTTTGCCAATCGGTGCTATTGCATTTACAAATGATGCACAGCAGCTCCACCCTGTGGCCATATTGGCAGAGAGCTGAAAAACTTACATTAAAGACAGATCTTAAAACGGCAACAGAAATTCAAATAATGTGGAAAAAACTGTACCTATGATATAATTTGGCATTCTCATAAACAATAAATATGTTATATACATGTTGTAAATCGGTGTTTGAGCAGTGTCCACCCCACCCCAACATTCAGAAATTAACCAGTAGTGTAGTTTTTTGATGTCAGGAGTGGAAGAAGTCCACCCTTGTAAATTCACCCAAACTCCATATTAACAAATACAAGGAACAAGGATACATATATCATTCAATATACATTTGATTTCACAGTTAGCTGTAGAGCGCCTTCCAGAGCATTGCAAATATAGCTGCTTTTGAATAGCAGACATTTACAGTGTACTTGTATTGGCCAATATTATACCAAGTACTGTCAATACACTATGTACAACTAGCAACTTCCTCCACTTATGATGTCATGATTCTTCATACCCAGGCAGCTGCTTTGACAGCAGTTATGGAGAACGTTTATCATTTAAAGTAATTTCCATATAATATTTTTAAAGCAACTGATATTGTTGTCTAGATAATATGCACTACTTATATATTTATATATATATAAGTAGTGCAGCTAGACCTCAGCTAGCTGCTGTCTACGTTTAGCCATACTTTGATACTTAAAGCCTGTCCCACCCTTAAGGCTAATTTATACTTAGTTGCCACGCCCCTTTCGACAGATAAACTGAAAAAAAGTGTCACTTTTTGTCAAGCACAAGATAGGAAATATAAATGAGCCTTTAGCAAACACTTCTAGCCCCTCTCCGCTCCCTTACGCCGTGGTTTGTGTCCCTCCTGTCTTCCCGTAGAGCGAGAGTGCGAATGACGAGGGCGGGGAGGGGGAGTACGTCAACCTGTACTCATCCAGCCAGGCCAATGGGGAGCTGCCGCTCTCCTACAGAGTAAGTAGCTGACGCCTCCCATCATTTCAGGATATGAACCAATTGAAATTCAGTGTTATAATGATCAGGAATGGAAACTTTGAGTGAGTATGAGTTAGTCGCCGTTTCGCACCACTTTTCTGTTATGTTGACTAGTGGGAAAGTGAAATGGCAACCTTCTGGTTCACATCTTGAATTGATTGAGTGAAAATGCAATTGGAATGGAGTAGGGCTGCAACTATCGATTATTTTCTTAGCGATTATTCTACCGATCACATTTTCGATCAATCAAATAATATTAAAGCGTTTTTTGTTGTTGTTTTTTACATAACAACAACATTTTTATTATCAACTCAATAAATGTGTCTGATTAACCTCTTGAGGCCTATGTTATACTTTGGTCTACAATGGTGTCACACAAAAATAGTTGATGTACAAGCTTCCAACGCGATGTGTTGTGAGCTTGTAGATTGGCTATTTTCACAATTAAAAAAAATATTTTTGCATCCTCCCCCCCAAAATGCATTTTTTTATTTAAATATATTATTTTATTATTTAGAATCGATTAGTTTGCTTAACTGTTGCACCCCTAGAATGCAGCAAACCCTGAGTAAGCATGACCTGGGAATCAGTGGTTTGCCTGTGAGAGACACGTGTGATGCAATGGTGTCTGTTGAGATGTCCATCCATGTGTCCTTCTGATTGCCTGGCTGGTGATTACTGTCCCCTGACTGTGCTTCAAATATAAAGGCTGAGTTATACTGAGTTGTGTGCGGGTGTCGCACACCGAAAATAGCCAAGCTACAAGCTCACAATGCTCGATGCATTGTGAGCTTGTGGATCGGCTATTTTCGGTGTGAGACACTCGCGCACAACTAGCTATAAATCAGGCTTAACTAGCATTTAACCTTGTTCTGATCTAACACCTGACATGGTACTGCTCCAAGGGGATTCTCAAGGGTTCACTAGTTTTCAATTTTCCAGTAACATTCTCCATAACAGCTTTACTGCCCTGTGCATGGTGTGTGTGTGTGTGTGTGTGTGTGTGTGTGTGTGTGTGTGTGTGTGTGAGAGTGAGAGTGAGAGTGAGAGTGCGAAACAGATACAGAGTGCTGTATACTTGCAAACATGTGTGATTTGATGCAGTGTAGGGGTGTTTGTACGGTGTTTGTACTGGGTGTGTGTGTGTGTGTGTGCGTGTGCGCACCTTTTAACTGGGGTTTGGATCCGTCCTGGTTTTTCCATCTTGTGTTGAGGAAACACTAGATTTTTACACAAGAGCCTTTGATACAATCCCCTCTAATGGTAACGGGCTGACACCTTCATCAAACAGCAGTAACATTTATAAAAAGCATCTAACTTTCTTACCACCAAATGTGTTGCATGAAATCTTGGTGGCTCCTGTGAACTCCTGTGAACGGTAGCCCGTCTTCTTTCTTTGCATGGTGTCCTCCTGACAATACTGACTGGTGGTTTTATGCAATGTGCCGAATTTCATCACTTTTGTCCCTTTTCTCAACCAGGAGACAATCACTGCTGATGATGGACTTCAAGACTCCAGTCCTCAGATGCCCTCTTCCAATAGCAAAGAGGCTTTGGACAAGGAAAGGTAAAGTGAACAAGTTGTCCTAGTAGAAATCACAATGCGTGTGAGTGCACCTGTTTCAGGTTTATGTCTGTTTTATTCTTATAAAAGGCAGATCTACAAGTTCATGATGCGTCGCCCTACAACAGGTTGTGAGCTTTTAGATCTGCTCTTTTCAGTCCACGACACACGTGTCTAACTACGTACTGTATAAACTCACGCTTACGCTTCATTTTTTATCTCAAAACAAGATGTCAGGTAAGCTGTGCTGATAAATGTCCATACTCTGAACAGTATATACTGTATGTTTGATGCTTCAGTATTTTGTGAGTGATTGAGTGATTGCTGATTTAATGATTGACATCTTTATTGACAAAACTGCGTATGCTTACATGTGTTTTAGGAGGCAGAAATCAACAGACTCAGCTGGGAGTGATGAGGAAGAAGTGGATGAACTTTCCCTCATTGACCACAAGGAGATTATGAGCAGAATAACACTAAAACAAGAGGTAAGACCGCCTTTCACAGATACATGCATTGTACATTTGATAAGATATCATATTTTCATCTTTGCAGTACAGCATGACAGGAAACTACAGTCATGCACATTTATTTATACTAGCGAATGCACTCGTTTCCTGTGACGTATTCAATGACATCAGAAAACCCTTAGCTAGTTGCCTTTGCTGCTCTCTGTAGGCAGTCATCAGAAACTGCACCACTGCATGTTAGCCGCTCCACGCAAGCACACACACACACACACACACACACACACACACACACACACACACACACACACACACACACACACACACACACACACACACACACACACACACACACACACACACACACACACACACACACACACACACACACACACACACACACACACACACACAGTCCTTTTCCATTCTCCGTTGGCGCAGTCTGACAGGCAGATGTGTGAGTTTTTCTGGGCAAAGCATGTGAGCGTGTGATTATGTGCAAGATGGTGCTGCTGTCCGCTCTGGAAGGTCAGGAGCAGAGAGACAGCAGAGGACCATGGGACCGGCAAGAGAGAGAGAGGGAGGGGGCGGGGTGTGGGGGATACATAGAGATGTAGCTAATGTGAGCCGTTAAGACTGTACAGGCGGATACGTTGAAGTGATCGTAAGGTTTGATCAGCAGGCTAGTTTCTCTGTGTTTCTGTCTCTGACATCAGTGGAGCTGGTGCAGGGCAGAGGGAGGTGGGGGCTGTCAGGTGGGGGCACTGTAGAGGAGGAGTATGAGGACAGAACAGAGAGAGAGAGAGAGCTGCATTTTGGGCTAGACTGCATTACTGCCTTACATCCCTCCTCATCAACTCCTGCTAACCACTCATCTCTCCCCCTTCCTCTTCATCTGTCCATCTTTTCTTCCATTCTTCCATCCCTACACCTCTGTCTGTCATTTCATTATCTTTGGATTGTCTGTGCCTCGCCCCTGTCTCTCTGTCTTTGTCTCCATCTCTCTCTCTGTCTCTCTATCTCTCTGTCCCCCCCACAGAATGACGATGGTCCTGACGTGCGTGCTGGATCTGGAGATATACTGTT
Organism: Gymnoscopelus microlampas; assembly: GCF_963454915.1. Taxonomy (NCBI): domain Eukaryota; kingdom Metazoa; phylum Chordata; class Actinopteri; order Myctophiformes; family Myctophidae; genus Gymnoscopelus; species Gymnoscopelus microlampas. The sequence goes on from NC_139958.1 coordinate 16,315,475, forward strand.
AGTCCATGCCACGGAGACGGACCGCAAAGGTACAGTACAGGGGCTTTATGACTAATAATCTCCTAGTATGCTACTAGTATGTATGCTACTGTGTCTGTGGGTCACTTTCCGGTGTTTAAACCTGTGATATTGAACACAGTGACTGTAATTCCTTTGTACGATTTTGTACAATTTGGGTGTGATTCCTCTTGGGTCCTGGTCTTATCGAAGTGCATCGATCTCTTTTTGGTTCGGTGATTTTGCTCTAGCATGTACGTTCTGGCCTCATATACGTATAATGAAGTGTTTAAAGCTGTATGTGGACGGTTGCATATTTCACCAGAAAGTAATCTGAAAATGTGTTTTTGTTTCTTTTTGACAGATCTTGTTTTGTACTGTGAAGCCTTTCTGACTACATATAGGACGTTCATAAGCCCTGAGGACCTCATTAAGAAGTTACACTACAGATATCCTTTTGTCTCTCTACTGTAGTTAAAAACTAAATCATTTTTCTTAAATGGTAGCCAAGGGGTTGTAAAGATTTAGCTGAGTGCTTATGCTATTTTAATTGAACAGAAATGCATACCTGGGCTTCAGCTATGGTAGCCTAGCTGAACCCAGCTATGCAGTTAAGAGCATGATGAGTCTATATATGCTCTGAAAGATGTGGAGCTGTCCATCGATGTGCAGTATTCCTCCAATCCCTGAGCAGGCAAGACACAGGAAGTGGGATGTCATAAATTAACATTGCACACAATCCTTCCAAACTATCTTTAACACAGAGTCAAATCCTCAGTGTTCATTTAACCAAATGGACCACTTGGTTCCATTTGTATACTGTCAGAGTTACAATTGGATAAATGAACAGAGGACCACAGTTCTGCTGTACCTTGCTCAAAGGCACCAAATTATTGTTGTCAATTGTTGTCTTAACTGCCAATTCTGGTACAACATTGATAAGAGTTCACCCTGTGTTTTCATAAAGAGAATTATAAGCTTTATACTTTGTGCAGATCTCTTTTTTCTGTACACCGAAAATCTCAAGTAATTGGATTCTTACATTTTGTGACCCAATAAATTGTCCTAAAAGGTACACGTTTGCGATTAGATGTTATGTTGTAATGCTTTGGTGTGTGTTCATTCTCCTTGACCACAGAGCACATACACTAGGTTTTGTCACAGTCCAGACACATTCAAGAAGCGAGTCAGCAAAAACACCTTTTTTGTATTGGTTCGCGTAGTGGATGAGCTGTGGTGAGTAATGATCTATGTTTCTGTCCAGAGCTTTTCAAAATATGAGACAATGATGATGGTGGGCTCCAAAGGGTTCCCCAACTTGTAGACAATAAACATTGTACGCAAAAATATTCATAAGGACTGTACAATTTGTTGTACATAACGACAGCAGCAAAAATATACATTTGAAAAAGTGTATTGAAGGGATTAACCAGTTAAGCTCTATTTAATAATTTGTCGTACAATGGGGTTACGCTGCAAAAATAGCCTAGTTACAAGCTTGCAGCAGGTTGCATCGTGACGCGCTGCAATGACATGCCCAAAAATATGGACACCAGGTCAAAAGTGGTTAATTGCCTCATCTCTTTCAATTAAAAGTTTATCTTGAATAACAGATCATACAAGAGGCTACACAGTCACTCATCTATTGAGGCTTAATATTGCTGTGTAATTCAGTTTTGTATTGCAGTAATATTTCTTTCTATGTAGTTTTCTAATGTAGTAATTATCTGGTGGTGCTGCTGGTGCATGTTACACCTTTGTAGTCATACAAATAACTCCTACTGGACACCATTAGTTGGAAGCCTAGCGTGTCACCTATTCAAAGCCATAATTTCAACCCCTCATTAACAGCGCTTGTTTTTTTGGTCCTTTCTTGTCTCCTTACTCCCCTTTCTCTCTCCATGCTTATCTCCTCCCAGTCTGGCGGAGTTGACCGAGGACATCCTGAAGCAGCTCATGGACCTCGTTTTCAGGCTGGTGTGTAACGGCGAGCTCAGCCTGGCCCGTGTGCTTCGCAAGAACATCCTGGACAAGGTGGAACAGAAGAAGCTGCTGCGCTACACCAACTCCCTGAAGCCACTTGCTGCCCGTGGGGTGTCTGCTAGGTGGGGCATTGGTTATAACTTACAGGCTTTTAGGCTCTATTAGTTTGAACTCCAACGTTTTAAAGCCGCAATCCATAACCTTTTTTTGTGATTAAATAATTTATTTTCACCAATCTGTATGGTAGAGTACAGTATGTCAATGCAATATATATATAACACAACTGTTGTGGTTATATTTGATCTATATTTGGTTATGCATGGTTCTATCAGAAATGTTGACCCTGTCTGTGGTTGTGTAAGACCACTACTGGTTGACAAGAGGTATTGCACGAAGCTCAAGTTATCCTCCGCCCAAATGGGCTTTCTGTATTAGCTGTATTAACAGTAGAAATTGTAATCCTCACTCAGAGGACCCAGGTTCAAAACCCATGTAGGACATGAAAGTTACGTATTGCAGCTCTTACCTACCCAAGCCGTGCTACTAATAATATGAATATCATTATGCTGAGTTGCCTGTACCCGGGATCAAACTTGCGATCCTAAGGTGAGCTTTTTACTGACTCAGCTACCCGGGCACATACCCTGTCCCTGGCATTCCATCTATGTATGTCAGCACGCACAAGAAGTTTGGCGCTGATCGGTCGAGTAGTTTGCGAGCTTAGCTGCGGACACAGACACACAGACAGGTACACACATACAGTAGGAATGCTCTTCTAGGCGGCTCGCCGAGATAACTTCTCATATTTGCATGTGTGTTTTTATGCGTCACTACAGGCCTGGAACTCTCCATGACTTCCGCAGTCATGAGATTGCAGATCAGCTCACTCTCCTTGATGCAGAACTCTTCTACAAAATTGAGGTACAGCAGAACCCTTCCTCCTGCACAGTACAATACTTTGTTTTAATTTATCCATGTGTAATTACATTTGGCTACAGGATTTGACTGTGTTTGTGTGACATTATGGAGACTTGCTTGTTTCCTGTGTTTATACGCACTGTACAGTTTTGATATTGTTTCGTTTATTTTAGTTTGGTCTTTTGTTTCCAATGTAACCAACTCAATACACTTGGAAATAAATAAACAAACACACACATAAATAAATAATCACAATCATAATTCATGTGTAGACTGAAGCCTTAGCTTGTAACCCTTGTTACATCACAGTAATAATTTGTTCAGATCCTTTTTTGATTACACAATCAAACAAAACATTTGTATATATGTGTTTTTATATGTATATTACACGTTCATGCAATTGCACTCAACTGTTCCTCACCCTTCTGTTCTTCTTTCAGATTCCTGAGGTACTGCTTTGGGCTAAGGAACAGAATGAGGAGAAGAGTCCCAATCTGACTCAGTTCACAGAGCACTTTAACAATATGAGCTATTGGTAAGACATGGAATCCTCTTCTCCATTGCTGAGGTCCTTGGATTGTTATCATAAATGCCGCACTGGATTGTTGCTATTACTCTTCTGTTAATCTGACATCAAGCTATATCTATGGGGCATTAGACAACATTCAGCCACTAGATGTCGCAATTATACTGTTTACAACATCTCTGTTACATACGGTTTGTTATTTCCCCATCACCAAAGGCAGCAATCATGTAGTCTTAACAATGTAACATGATGGCTGCCTTACAAGAATATATTTAGCATAAAAAGTAATTTTTTGAAAACTGATGATACATTGTCGTCAGCGTACGGCTTACAGAGGTTAACAAACTAATCATTCTGTAGCTTGGACGCCCGACAAAATTATTACAATTATTATTTCAAAATAATATTTTTAGGGGGTGCAATCATTTTATTCCACATGTTTTTAAAAGCTCTGTGGATGTATTAAGTTTTTATTATTCTTAAAAATGTAAAAAATAATTATATATATATATATATATATATGACCATAAAACTATTTCTCTTTGTTCGGCAGGGTGCGATCTTTGATCATTCAACAGGAGAAAGCCCAAGACAGAGAGAAACTACTCCTGAAGTTCATTAAGATCATGAAGGTTAGTCACCACATACTGTACTAATGAATAATTAATAAAGGAGGGAAAAAAAAACATTACGTTACTTTGCCATTTTTGTGTTAACTTTTATTGTCGTCTCATTTTAGCACTTAAGAAAGTTGAATAACTTCAACTCGTACTTGGCAATACTTTCTGCTTTGGACTCAGCTCCCATCCGCAGACTGGAGTGGCAAAAACAGACGTCAGAGGTGAGCCAACAACAACAATTAGTGTGTCACATGTTAGCCTATTAAATATTAAATATTAACGATGAGTGATAAGGATTTTGTGCCTGCCTCCTGCACAGTAAAATCCTAAGTATTAATTTATCCATTCGTAACTCTGAGAGTATACATAGGTAACCAAATAGACCCTTACGGATCCATTTGGTTTCATTTGTATACTCTCAGTTAGGAGGAGTTTCTTGTGTGTGTGAAGGATTGTTTGATAAGGGTTGTGTGCAAATTTAACATCTCACATCTCATTTCCTGTTTGTTCTCTGCTCAGGGATTGGAGGAATACTGCACATTGATTGACAGCTCATCATCTTTCAGAGCATACAGAGCTGCTCTAGCCGAGGTGGAGCCTCCATGCATCCCGTATCTGTAAGTACAGCTGGACAATATGGCAATATTAACCACTTAAACCCTCTATTCTCAGTAAAACACACTTGGACCACCTTTCGCCAAAAAGCGCTCTAAGCTTGTAGATCGGCCATTTTTGGTGAATGCACTACACCATCCTATAACAAATTATAAAATAGGGCTGGTTTAAGTTATGTCTTGTACTGAGTTCATCTGACTTGATGATTTGTTTTCTCACCATCCTCTGCTTCTTCCAGGGGTCTGATTCTCCAGGATTTGACCTTCGTCCACCTGGGGAACCCTGATCTCATAGACGGAAAGGTCAATTTTTCTAAACGCTGGCAGCAGTTCAACATTCTGGACAGCATGCGGCGCTTCCAGCAAGTGTAAGTTAATGAAACTTAAGATGATGGTCGTCTTTTCTAACTATAAAGTAACGTAGATTGATTGATTGAATACTTTATTAGTCACCCCGGTAGCCAAGTGGTGAGGACTCATACCAGTGCAACATTGCCTGATCAAATAAAGGCTTAAAATGCCCCCAAAATAATGTATCACCTGCTATTCATTCTATCCACAGCTGTCAACTACTGTACATTGTTTACCATTACATTTCAACAACAAAAAAACATTTAAGCCTCTGCAGCAATTGCTTGTTATATTCGTAGTCACTAATAAAATATTTAATTGTCTTTGTCAATATCCAGACATTACGAGCTGAAGCGCAACGACGACATAGTCTGCTTTTTCAACGACTTCAGTGACCATCTGGCAGAGGAAGCCCTGTGGGAGTTGTCCCTGAAGATCAAACCCAGGAACATCACCCGACGCAAGACGGACCGCGAAGAGAAAACCTAGGGCTTCCTTCTGGTAACTTCTGCCCTGGGGGGCTCAGAGACTGACCTCCAAACTGTGCTTCATGACACTAACTCCACTTTACTACAGACAGAGTGACAGAGACAGAGGGACACTTGGCTGGGAGCTCATGGGAGAGTACCGAACAAACTACAGTAGACTGGAGAAGAGTGGCCAAAGTTTACAAGACGCTCTGCTGCTCTGGGAGATGACGATTGGGATAACAGTAGCTCCGGAGCATGACAGGGATAGATTCAGTGAGCCTGTGATGCCAAGGAGGACACTACAGAACCGGGGAGGACAGGGAAGACGCTCACCCCTGTCCTCTCCGTTTTCAAAGTGGAACTGCGGTGTGTGAGAGATTGAGGTGAATGGTCCATTAATCCCCGGAGATGCTCCTTTCTCTTCCTTTATGTATGTATGTGCCATTCATGGGTCATCTTCTACACCCCCTCTCCCTCCTGACGCTGAGCTCCTCCGACCTAGGACAACTTGGTCCGTGTTTCAGAGTAGTCTGCCATGAACAATGACGTCATAATGCAGACCACACTGGGAGGAACCGCTGGGGGACATGTGGGGATTTGTACTTGGAGAGGATGACAATGAGGGACTGGAACCTACCATGAGATTTCGTTTTGAAACATTTTGTGTAAAGCCCGTTTTGTACTTCATCGTATGACTAGTGCCGCGCGCCAAGAATAACCACCCTACAAGCTCACAACGCCTCACTTCCGCTACGCGTTGTGAGCCTGTAGGTCGGCTATTTTCGGCGCATGACACCGTCGTACGCCGGAGCATAAATTAGGCATAAGAATCATGTATGGTTATATGTATTATATACAGTGCTCCTTTTGTTCTTAAAAAGGATCTTTATGCTAATGAGAAGAGCTTAGCTTCTCCCAAGTGCCATACGTGTGTGCACTAAAAAAAGCAAAGCAAAAACACAAAAAGAGAATTACTAAAGATGCTGTGATCTATGTTATGTCATACTGAATCATTGTGTGCCATGTTCGAGTATAGAGAACCATCAGGCAATCAGAATCATGTCCCAGTTGTTTCAGTATGAAGGTGAGTGAGAGACTGAAGTCCTAGGACAGCTATTCTCAACCTGTGGGCCCCCAAATAATTGTCAAAACACTAAGATTTTAATGATGTAACATTAATATCGTGATACACTACCAATAAATAACTTTAAGTTCTCGATCGATCATTAAAAGAAACACTCTGAAAATGCACGTGGCCCACCTCTCAGACCACTTATCACGGTTTAAGTGGTCAGATGGGTGGGCCGTGAACACCTTCGAGATTTTCAAGTGGGCCCTGATCCAGAAAAGGTTGAGAACCACTGTCCTAGGAGAGCTGTGTGTTTGTCATTCCATAATGTGCTGTTGTAATTCATTTTTATTCCTCTTTAGGAAGATTCTCCCACCCAACACACTACACTGTATTCTCAAAGTCCCAATAAAACCGCTCCGTTTCTATACATACAGTACACTGTAGGTCTGTCGCGTCCCTCCAATCATTTGCTGATATTTTGCTTTAACCCATTCAAAACTGGAACGCATCTGTGTAACCACTATTTTATACTTTGGCGATTCAGAAATAGCAGATATACACGCTCATAGCCGAGTGCCACACTATGAACTTGTAGATCTGCCATTTTTGAAAAATCTTGAAATATATATATCTTTTAAAGCAAACCTTTTTAACTCAAATCTCTTCTTCAGGGGAGTCCCTGGAACAACATATTTTGAGATGGGGGCGCTTGACATGAAAAGGTTTGAGAACCACTGATTATAGCAACATTTTTTTTTCTCAAAAAACTGCTAAGATTTAGAAGACATTTGTAGAATCCCCAGAAGCAAAGCTTTGAGTTACAAATGTTCGCTTTAAATTTACGATTTTTCAAAAAATAGCAGATCTACAAGCTCATAGTGCGGTGCCACACTATGAGCTTGTATATCTGCTATTTTTGAATAGCCGGTCTTAATGGGTTAACTCTGCTGTAACCGATATTATCATAACTCACACCTTGCCATTGATAGTGAAATATTTTATTGTGATATGATCAGTGGGAAATGGATTTAACAAAAACAAAAATTAAGGCATTTTTGTTTTTTCATAGAAACTAGGTCTAACACTGCAACAACAAAATGATTGACCTACTGCATGTGATAATTTTACACAATGAAAATATGTAAAGCACATAAGTTGTGCATGTGGGTTTATACACTACTAGGTATAAACTATTAAACAAAAATGAATATAAACAAGTCAAATTTGATGTGCAAAGCCAGGAATAAATTAATAACTAATTTAAATAATTGTTCTTAAAATATAACTCATTTAAATAATTGTTCAAACCTATTATATCGCCCTCAAGTTCAGAAACGGATGTAGCCATACCACAGCTGGTAATAAATATACATATACTGCATGTCATGGAAGACAGTAACTTGCCAAAACTGACTGTTTAAAGGGGGTAAGTGATATTCATTTGTAAAAGAAAAACATTTTCTTTTTTTTACGTTAAAGCTCTATATTGTAATTCATTGATATAAAGAGTTTGTTCCGTGACGACGTCTCCCCAGCTCTTTAATAAACAAAATATGTCTGGGATACCAATTTTAGCGAATCAGGAGAGCGAACCGCATATAAAGTTAATTTATCAGCTTACATTTAATTTACAGTGTTCCAGTCAAATTTTGGTGGGTTATATGATCACAATTGTGCTCGCTTGCCCTGTATCCTGTATGACTTCTCTCTCCTGATTGGGTAAAATTGGTATCCCAACCTGAAAATGTATTTTGATTCCTTAAGAGACAGGGAGACCTGTTACTGAACAAAAACTCTATAGCAATAAGTCGGAATATAGAGCTATTTAACATTTCTTTTAAAAATAAAATCTAACTTAACACCACCTTTAACTGTTAATGATTTATCAACGATTTCATAAAATGGATTATGAAAATATTGCAGCCCTTGGACACTGGACTGTGGAAGAAAAAAGGAGCTGAAGAAAGTAGGACGGATACCCAATCACTGACCCAAACCCACCAGTCAACCTATCAGTAAGTCCCAGCTCTCACTCGTCCAGGTTCAGTGGGGACGGCTGCTTGGCTCCAGTAGGACCCTCTTTCCAGTGAGGTTGGAAGTTCCATTCTGAAGGTCTTGCTCAGAAATGGACCGTTTAAGTGTCCGTCCATGGCCATTGCCGCTGGACCCTCGCTGCCACTTACAGATGTCACCGTTAAGAATGTCCTGGATGTGCTGAACGATGAGGTTGATGGCCACTGGGGAGATTAAAATTTATTTTAAAAAAAGGAAAAAAATATTTTTCATAGTGAACCACTTAAAAAGGCTATCTCGGCTCCTGTGTATTTTTTTTTTTCTACTATGTATTTTTGGTCCAATGCTGTTTTCAAAGGCAGACAACAAATGTCAACGAGGTCGCGATGACCTCGTTGACATTTGTGAAATAATAAAACATTTTACAATTGTCACATAAAAAGACATACCAAAATACGTCTGGTTGAAAGTGGTCAAAAGTGAAACAACTTACCCATGTTGTCAACTCCTCTTGGAATAATAACATCTGCATACTTCTTGGTCTGGGGACAAAGACAGCATTATTTGACACAGACCAGTGAAATGATAGATACTGTAGGTCACTAGCCAATCATTTATTTATAAGCACAGCATTATAAAACTGGATACATACGGGTAAACAGAACTCCTCAAAGGCAGGTTTGACGAAGGTGGTGTACTGAGTGAGAATCTGCTCCAGGTCGCGACCTCTGGTCATATCTCGTAGAACTACAAAGACATAATCAATCCAGAGTATTGATACTAGATCCCGACCGATATATCAGCCATTAGCCTATTTGTCTTTTTTGATTACATCAGTATTAGCAAATGTGTCCCAATTTTTTAACCATTTTCAAATTGGCATTCCTATTTTGGGCATGTCATGCTATAGGCGAATATTTTCAAAGGTTTTCTAAACATGTCACAAATAGCAGATTTACAGGTTCACAATGCATCGTGACGTGTGAACTTGTAGACTATTTAGATTCATTATATAAATCAAATCGGGATCGGACCCAAAAAAATCTTGCATCGGTCGCTCCAAGTGATCAATGTCAGTGAAGGTTTGTGTTGTGTTGTGTTCTGTGTTTGTGTGACAGTAATACCTCTACGAGACAGCCTAACATCAGAGTCTGTGTCCACAAACAGCTTCATGTGGAACATGTCACGCACTTTCTGCGTGTAGAAGACAAGGATTCCCTCAAAGAGGACCACATCTGCAGGGTAAACTGTGATCTTGTCCTCCAGTCTAGAAGCATGCATACAGTTTTCACACAAATCAAAATGCTGAGGCTTCTGTGAAATATGAAAGAATAAGTATTTCTCTCTCTGGTGGTAATGCACGTGGACTTGACCTTCTTACCTGGAATGAGTGACGAAGTCATACGTTGGAACTTCAACCACTCTCCCCTCCACAATGTCCTTCAGCGTTTTGTACATCAAATCATTGTCAAATGCATCTGTAACAAACCACAGCAGATAATTAAATTAGCCCCTTAAAACCCTAGCATCCCTATTCTGGGGCCAAACAATCTGTGTTGTGAGCTTGTAGATTGGCAATTTTAAGACAAAGTATAGAGCCCTGAAGGACCCTGGTCAACTAAGTATTTTTGGTTTAAGTCAGTGGTTCTCAAATTGGGGTCCAGGGAGTCAGGGATCCCATTGAATTACAAATCCGAAATAGAAAGTAGAGTTGGATTGGCCACACCCTCAGAAAACCTGCAACAAACATCACCCAAACATGCCCTGAAATGGAACCCCCAAGGGAAAAGGAAACAAGGTCGCCCCAGGAACAGTTGGAGAAGAAGTGTGGAGGCAGAAATATCAGAGAGTGGGCTCAACTGGGGAGATCTCGAAAGAACCGCTAAAAACCGAGTGAAATGGAGGACATTTGTCAACGGCCTATGCACCCTTGAGGAGCAAAGGGCTTAAGTCAAGTAAGTCAGTGATAAAGTGCACATTTTATTTATGTTCAACTGAACAACTGCAATGACATTTTGCCTACCTGGGTGGTCAAAGTTATATTGTCCCTTTGCTGCCTTTGCCTTCTGGTCTGGGACCAGCACCCTGTAGAAACTGTCCTGGCTTACGATAGCCACCTTCCTCTGGCGGTGGTCTACCTTGTGCTGACCCAGAAGCTCCATGATCTTGGCACATACTGTGGACTGTGATAAATTGCTTATTTTACTGAATAACCGGCAGTAGTTCATGCATCTCATTGTGAAACATTACTTGATCATTATACTAAACAGAAAATAAAACACTTATGCAAGTGACTGTAAGAAAATGTAAGAGGAAGACTGCATTTGAATTACCTGTTCAGCCAAGTCAAAATTATTTTGTATAGCTCATTTCATATCAATTATCTCAATGCTTTTCCCAATATGATCCATCCACACACACACACACACACACACACACACACACACACACACACACACACACACACACACACACACACACACACACACACACACACACACACAGTAAGTAGCTGTAGTATATTTGGACCCCATAGCATTTTTAAAACATTTCCCTACCGCATAGATTACCAATACTATGAGCCCAGTGGCCTTGTGGTTTGAGCTGTCCACTCTAAGATTGGACTATGGTACCCAATGCCTCCCTGTTTGGCACCGAGTCAGCATCAAGGGTCGGACTGGGGTTAAGTCCCTATGACACACTAGCATCATGTTCAGGGGGTGTACTTGTTGTTGAACTTCAAACTGTCTCACTGTCAAGGAAATGGGAGATAGGCTCAGCCTCAGGATACCTAAGGAAACAAACTTACATGACCTATAGCCACATGGCTCGGGATACCCAAGGCTACAAATGTACTGTATTTATAGGGAGCCAGTTAAGTGATCTAAGTATAGCAGAATTCTGGCTGCAGCATTTTGAGTGAGCTGGTCTCTTCCAACAGCAAATAGCAGGTCATTACAGTAATCCAACCTTTTGGAGATGAATCCACAAAGCAGTTCTTCAGAGTCATACTGAGGCAACAACTTGGGATGTTTGATCATTTTGGAAATTAAGATCCAGTAAGTTTAACTGACACCGATATTGACTGGACTAGTGGAAAACAAGCAGATTGCTTGTAGTTTGCTCATAGATGATGATATAATAATGTGATATAAAGCAGGGGTCTTCAACAGGGGGTCCTCAGAGTTACTACAGGGGGTCCACCAAATCTTGGTATGATAGGGAACATTAGCCAAATATAGCAGATCTACGAGCTCACAGAGAGCTTGTAGATCGGCTATTTTCGGAAAGTTGGTGTAGAGGGGAAAAAGAGCAGACCAAGTACAGAGCCAACGGTCAAGTTGACTAAAATATTGAGGGATTAAAAGGTAAACCGTCTGAAAATATACATTAGCATGAATCCAACCATTTATGAAATCTATTAAAAAGTTTAATCTGCAACACAATTTTACACAATAAAGGGGTCCCTGCTTCATCTCCTTGGCCTGAAAAACGTTGAAGACCCCTGATTTGAAAGCAATAGACCTGGACATCAAACGTTCACCATTAAAGGAAAAGGGGGGCGTTTCTGACAACTATTTTGACAGCTAGCAGGAAGCTAGCCGTTGAAGCTAACGCTAACCACCGTTAACACTCACCTTGCCACTAGCGGTTCCTCCACTGACCCCGATCAGAAAGGGACGGTGTCGTGGCCTCTCCACCTCTACCAGAGGTCCGAGAGAAGCCATCTGAGGACGGATGACAGGGGGGACAGAGGACAGGGGACAGTCACCACGCACTGACTTGTTGTGGAGAAGTAGAATAGCTTCCTTCTCTGTGCTATTTTCAACAATTTAATCATTCACGCGAGATTTCGGTACTCCTCGGACATGTGACATGTGTCATGTGACATGTTCCCTAAAACAACAAACAGCAATGACAGCATGATATGGATGGATATCAGCAGCACCAATACCACAATGTAGAAATACTCTGTTACAAATAAAAGTCTGTTTCTCTAAAAAAAAAAAAAAGAGTAAAAGTACAAAAGTATTCGCATTAAAATATACTAATAAGTACTGAAAGTATTTGAACTCATTTGGCAGAATGTCCCATTTCACAAGTTTCCAAATGCTTTGAAAATAGCAAATCTCAGAAGCTCGTAAATGCGTCGGCGTTGTGAGCTTGTAGATTTCAAATTGCCTAATTATGCATAGGGCTGAAGTGGTAATAATGCATGTTTTGTAATAATAATAATACAAATCTACAAAGTAACTAGTAACTAAAGTTTTCAAATAATTGTTGTGGAGTAAAAGTACAATATTGTCTCTGAGATGTAGTGGAGTAAAAGTGAAAGTATTACAAATTGGAAATACTCCAGTACAGTAATAGTACCTCAACATTGTACAGTAAATCTTAAGTACAGTACTTGTTACTTTACACCAGGGGTTTCCAACTGGTGGTCCGTGGACCACTGGTGGTCCGTGGAGGTATTGCATGTGGTAACTGATCATGCATTCAGTAATGTAGGAAAGTGAAGACTTCACAGTCCCTTGTGAAGTTCTGGATGAGTTGTCAGGTAGAATTCCCAGAGCTTACTGTAAAAGCTATGTATTTTACCTTTTGTAACTACGTATCTCTGTGACAGTAGTATTTTCATGCTGGCAGAAGAATACTGTATGTACAGGGCAAAGTTCCAGCCAGAAAATGACATGAGACATGACATTACAGTCATTTAGCAGACGCTTTTATCCAAATCGACTTACAATAAGTGCATTCAACATAGGTAGGGAAGGAAACTACTAATCACCAGAAGTCTTAAGTGCATTCTCTTCTAAAACAAGCAACTAAGAGTGTACCTATAGCGCTACGGTAACAAATGCAATATATCAGCTACCTACTTTCTTAAAGAGATGAGACCAATAGGAAAATCAAATGAGCAAGAGCTAAAACAAAAGTGTATCGAATAAACAAGGTCCAATAAAACAAGAGCTTGTACAACTAGTTAACAAGTAGGCAAGGCAAAGAGGAAGGATAGTGTTTCCTGAAGAGGTGGGTTTTCAGCCTGCGGCGAAAGATGGGCAGTGACTCTGCTGTCATGACATCAGTGAGGAGTTCATTCCACCACTGTGGGGCCAGAACAGAAAAAAGCTGTGACCGTGTCGATCGGCCAGAAGGACCACTGAGCGACGAGGCAACCAGTCGCCCCGAGGCGGCAGACCGAAGTGGTCGGGCAGGGGTGTAAGCCTTGACCATAGCCCGGAGGTAGAGCTGTTCCTTTCACTGCCCTATAGGATGCGAGCCGCTACAGGGAGCCAGTGTAGGGAATGGAGAAGGATAGTTGACTCCACTATAGCCAAGAAGAGATAGACATGGACATGGTCATAAGAAACAGTTCACTCAATGACCTGGTGACCTAAGATGACGTCGGTGTTGTTGACAGCAGTTACTGGGAAGAGGTCAAGAACTTCCACAGAAAAGGGAGAAGAGGAAGTGTACCGGATTGCCTTAGTTATCATTATTAGGAAATGTGCCCATGTAATAGGGTGTTGCTCACTCATATATAAGTTACAAATCAGTATATCAGTTAATATGAGTTTAATATAGAAGGCTGGACAAAGTAAGAGACATTCTCAAAAACACTCAAAAAACGCTCTGCTCACTAGCATAATATTTCAGTCATTATTTAAGAACATGTGTCCATGGACATGGGTTTTGCGTATTTTAGTTCTTATAACTATAATCAAATTAATTTAAAAACAAAAAACATGCATGTAAACACCTTATGTATGTAATATATCGAAATAAACTTATTTGTATCTTGTTGAATATCTTTCTCCTGTAAGAGTTCCGATGAAACATTCCTTCCGTCTTGCTTATGTAGACCTGTACCATCTGTACTACATGACGGTGTACACAGTATATTATTATTATACTTTTTTATAATATAATGCCATGCCCAAATTAGGAATGCCAGTTTGATTTATTAACCACTTACTACTTACTACTTTTTCCCTCAACATAAAATCTCTTAGCTGAAAATAGTTTTTTTTTGCTGAATGTTTGCCCCCAGAATAGGGGTTAAACCAACCACTCACTGCTATGCCAGGCTTGTCACAAAATTCATTTTCACATTTGTACCTAAGAATATTCTCAGGTACAAATGTGAAAATTAATTTTGTTCACATATTATGTGAAATAGGGAAAAAAGGAATAGAGAATAATAAAAAATAATAATTTATTATGAAAGGCAATACACACGCACAAACAACATATCACTTTTTTTTTTTGTTTGAGTGTGAGTTTTTTTGTGTGAGTCATCTTGTGTTTCATGTGTATCTTCAGCATCCTTTGACGTCAGAGCTTTTCACAATCTCTATAGCAGAATCTCCTTCAATACGTTTCACCGTCTCTCCCTTTGCTGCAAGGATCTCTTCAATGTTTCTGAAAGTACAGATAAATGTGGCATATTATAAAATAATAATGATCTTTGTTCACACAAGCATTTCCTTTCCTCTATAGAATATTGAGCTGCAATTAATTTTCTTGAATTGTATGTGGTGTAAGAGTGTTGAATAGCTCTATATTCCGATCCAAGTAATCATTGCTATAGTGTTTGTTCAGTAACAGGTGTCTCCTGTCTCTCCAGCTCTTTAGTAAACAGAAAGCACATGTCCCTCTACACACCAAATCTCTTCACCAACTATAACAGATCTACAAGCTCACAATGCTTTTTTTTAATGGGTTCTCAGATTGTAACCTCATAGACCTAAATTACATAATCTTTAATGTGTTGTACATGTATTTCTAAACTACACTGAAGTCAATGGGAGCCTCAGGGAAAAAATGTGCCTGTATCAAAATACCGAAATACAATGATCTCAGATGTTACAGTAGACCCATAGGGCAGGCTATGGTCAACAGTAGGCTTTACTATGGTGTGAGAATAAAACAAGGTCTTATTATAATAATGTATTCTCATTTAAGTTCATCCATTGTAAATGTTCAGCCAAGCACTGACCTCTTTCCCTCCAGGTCAGAGAACCAGCCCAAGTTATCAGCGATAATGTGGTGTTTTTCACATCCTGGACAGGTCACTATGACCACACCTTTGTGGTAAGCTACCTTGGATATCCGTTTTGTTGATCTGGTGGAGCAAACCTGAAAATACATTTTAAAAATAAATACATGTGCAAAATGGGGCGGTATTAACCACTTGAGCACTATTTATATTTCAAAATATTCGCCTAAAATGAAGACATGCCCAAAATAGGGATGCCAAAAAAAAGTTTATTTTATTTATTTTGTGTACTTTATTTTGAATATGTTTGTCCCATATTAGCCCTAGAATGGCTGATATTCCATATAGTTCACATGCAATAATGTATGGAATATCTGCCATTCTAGGGCTAATCGCTCACTCGCACGCACACGCACGCGCGCGCGCGCGCGCACACACACACACACACACACACACACACACACACACACACACACACACACTACCTTGCATGTGTAAATTAGATGATAATGCGTTGAATGGATCTTTCCAAGGGTGTCATTTCTACGAAGTGATGTAGTGGAGAATCCTCTTGATGTCACAGTGGGACACACCTGTGTCACCTTAGGACAGATCTGTGTTGACAACTGTCTTATTCTGGATGCTGTCACTGCTGGTCCCAAGTGGTGAAAGTCACGTCCATAAATGTATCTTGTTGACATTTTATGACAGCGTCTTAACAGCGCAGTGAAAGTACTCATTGCGTTCGAAGTGTAAATTAACAAGCGGGACTTTTTAATAAATGTTAATCTTGAGGCGTTTACTGTGTGAGCTTTACAGCGATTTCATCAACGTGCATGTTGTTGTCGCGATGTGATGACGTCAAGCACAACCCATTGTTTAATTCCGTCTCAGGGAAAGTGAGGAGTAAATGGAGGCGGGACTAGTGGATTGATTTAAAAACGTTGAAAAAGACCTTGCCTTGGATCAAGAGTCAAGACTATTACAGAAGTATTTTTGATCCCCAAGTAGTAGAACTGGCCAAAGTCTTGATGATCGAGTCTTGCAGATGTAGTCTTGGTATAGTCTATGGCGTCAAAGAGCTGTGTCTCGGAGATCATAAAAGAGTCTGTGGGTATCGCCGTTGGATCTGGATTTAACTCTTTTATATCGTAGGCTGCGGGGCTTGTGTCATCCCGGTGATGTCGCTATGAATCAGATATATCCATAGGCTATATGGAGTCTCAATGTCAATCATGCCCAAAGATGGAGCCTATGATGTCAGACTTGGATGTCATGTCAGTTAGCTCCATATATGGAGTGTTCCGGGATGGAGTTATGATGTCAGACTTGGATATGTCAGTTAGCTCCATATATGGAGTTCCAGGCATCCTGTGACGGGGTCTAACTCACGGTGGCACTGGTATCCATAGTAACAACGAGGACTAGCACATATGATATGTAAGCCTTCTTTACAAACGTCAAGATTTCAGGCTTGTTGTACTTCTTTTTTTTTTTTTGGAAGCTTATAATATATTAACTAGCCAACAAACTTGATGATGTAATATTTTTGGTAACAGGAAGAGTGGGCGCTAAGGAAAAGTGGGCACCTTGATGGGCACTTTTGATCCCAAAAATGATTTTTTAAAATATATATTTATTTATATATACATATATATTTGGAAAATGTAAAGTATACATGATTCTAACATTCACCAATTAAGGCCTAATATTTTTACAATTGCAACAAATTGCTACAAAACCCTGTTTATCTAATCATTTTTGGGCATACAAGAGAAGTTGAAGGATACATTTAGGTCTGATAATGATGTACATGTTCAAATCATTGATACTTTATATTACTTAACTTCAGACCATTTTTCAAACATTACATTTTTTTAACATTTTGGACACACAAATTACAACAGACAATTTTAGATCACGGTGCTGGTGCCCATTTATTTTGGGAGCAAGGAGCAACACAAAGGGCGTCAACAGGTGTGGTTGGTGTAGGAGGCCTTTAAGAAACAACATGGTGCACAAAACGACAAAAGTGTCGAGGGTCAGAGGCTTCTATCAGGCATTCAGAAACCAGAAATTAATTTCTGCCTAGAATTGTCAAATGATGCCAGTGCGTTTAATTTGAAATGCGTGTGTAAAGTTAGCGGAGGAGGTGGTTCCGGTTCCTATTCTGATTAGCGTCGCCAGATCTTGCGAGAGAAATAAGCAACTAGGTCTATGAAAATAAGCCCAAAAGAAGAGAGCCCTTCGCCACATGAGCGTCGGATATTTGAAAATAGCCGATCTACAAGCTCACAACGCGTCGCGTTGTACTAATCTGGTACAGGGCAGGGTCACAAAAAAACAACTTATAGATGTGTGTGTGTGTGTGTGGGGGGGGGGGGTTCCATCCATGGGCAAATAATACATTCATTTGGGGCTCCCTGACAAGAGAAAAGCCACTGTTTAAAAAAAAAAACATTTAGGGAGCCAGCCCAAAATAAGAAACAAGCCCAAAAAAATGCAACCACCAATCATTTACCAGCAACTTCCCAGAAAAAGAAGCCTTTAGTCGCTTACAGTAAGCGGACATGGCAACACTGGTTCCGGTGTTCCTGACTGGTTGCAGCAGGTAGACTGGAGGAGCTTCTTGTTTCTTCACTTTCTTCTCGGAGGGTTTTTCTCTGCCTCTTCTCGGTGGCTGTGTTTGGACTGGACGTTGGCTCTGTGGTGGATAAAAACCTTAAGAAATGAATCAGCTGTGGACAGAAGAGGCGAAAGACAGCATCTGTAACCTATCAGGTGGGTGTCGGTTCATATATAAACGATCACAACACATTCATCTGTCGCAGCATATGTACAAAGAATATTTGCTCATCATCTTCTACGTGTGACATCGTTTCCCTTCCCCGTCACTGGTGGAATGTTGTTGTTTGAAATCCAACAAAGAGCCCGTCAAGAACCTTGTTCATTCATGAATGTACACGTTTTACATTGACGTTTTTACTGCATTACATTGTTTACAGCTAAAGGCTACATCGTGGTAGTGATTATAATGCATCAGATACAATGTTACTACTATTCTATTCACACAATCACCCGTAACGATGGACGCGATTGTTCCATGATAATACATCACGGGCAACTATCTGTTTAAAATCTAACTAAATCATGGAATCCTAATGATACATACAGTCGGGTAACATTAGGAGGATATTTTTTTTATTCTGCTGTCCCCGAAAGGTAAATCCACTTTGTACAATCGTGTTGTAAAACAAATCTCTCTCTCTCTCTCTCTCTCTCTCTTACAATGGTCAAATGGTGTCTGCGACTAGAACCAGTTCGACCTGGATGAAAGTGAAAAAGCATTATTCATGTTTTCCCCATCTCCTTTCTCAAGGCAGTCACACAGCAGCAGCATGGCTTAGTCACTGTCTGTCATCATATCACTGTTTGTGAGAGAGCACAGGTCTTTGTTCGCATGGATAAGGTAGCTTATCCGTCCACTTTGAGAACTACGGCTCTAATTGATGTGCTATTGTAGAGAGACACTACAGAGAGACAATGAAAGGGATTTTTTGTTGGATTGCTCATCATGGAGACTTATTATGTATGGACGTTTGTGTGATTATTTTATTTGGGAGACAGACGATCCCATAAAGTTCAGATGAAATAATGACCATGGAGAATGGACACATACAACACAAATAATAAATGAACATAAATCACACCTGACTTAGGCTTAATTCACCAATCTTTAAATAGGTCACTTAGCATAGTTTATTTCACGATAGAGGTATTCATGAATAGAGGTATCAGTCTCTATCTTTTGTAAAGCATAGTGTTAAATTACCCTTTAAAACATGTGAACCCTAGGCTAGCATCCCTTTTCTGGGAAATGTCATAATAGGTGAACAGACAAACAATTCAGTGAAAACAGGTGAACATTTGGCAAAAATATTTGCAGAAATGTTTTGGGTTAACTGCGCTAATTAAAACGAGTGTATTGAAACAGACAGGGACATGTCCTTCATCCCCCACTACTTTGGGTTAGAGAAGCCTGTTGTAATTGATGGAGTTGAGTTGGACCATGGATAAGTAAGCATGTAGTCAGATTGACTTAACAAAAGCAGCTCTGTAGGGAAAGAATGTGGCTGAATTCTGCTTGAAGGCCATCAGCAAATCAGGGAAGCTAAGAGCAGATCTCTCTTTAAGATATAAGTGAGAGGTTTGGGCAAGTCCGCTATCGAGGCTGAGCTGACAGTTGCCACTTGCCAGTAATCAAATTGCTGTGCATCCCATTTTAATTTTGAGGAATCCCTGTTCCCTCACTGTGGTGCAGTGAGACTGATCAGGTTACAGACTATCTGGTGGCTGTCTGATAGAAATTCAGGACGTGTGGTGATGGTGGACTGTGACTGGAAGTGCACAGTGTTGAGAGTGAGTCAGACCGAGAGGCCCTTAATAGCTTACAGTTTGACTTCTGTTCTCCATACATACCTATCATGATTGATACAATTATGAGTGCTATTTTGAGAAGGTTTTTCAGTGTTTGTTGTGAATCTGTCATACTATGGTTTAGCTGTCTGCTTTCTGTTGTGTTAGGGATGGGCAAGAAGCTTTCAACAGAAAAGGCTTTGGCTTTGTCTTTCCCTGATTCAGTGATATTAATTTACTGCACATTACACAGTCCTGTCAGCTGACGCGCTTACGCCACTACCGCTTTGCTTGAATTATTAAAGATTGCACTACTTTGAATCATCACTCGGAGTCGGTACATCCCAACTTAGTACTAGGAAGAGATTCTGTTTGGTGGGAGAGATTGCTAGAAGGACAAGGATGAAAGCTAATTTGAATTATCACTATAATGTGTCAGCCTTTAATACAATATTATGGGATACTTATTGTCAGGGTCAAGAGGGAATATTTTCTAAATTCACCTTGTGATCAAATATCGTCTGTTGTTATGATCACTGTCACAAGGAGAGGTGCTGCAGTGGCTGTTTGAGTCACACTGTACAGCAATTAATAATTTGTGAACAGTTCAAGTCATGCAACACTAACTGCATGCATGTCAGTACAGGCTGTCAGGCTTTGGTGTAAATAATAATAAGTAATCTCCTGTTTCTGTAGTGTGAGGCAGCTTGATGTACAAGTACATCCCCTGGACATGACGCTAGTATGTCGCAGGGACTTACCCCCAATCCAACGCTTGATGCTGTGCGTCAAGCAAGGAGGCATTGGGTCCCATTTTTATAGTCTTTGGTATGACTTGGCCGGGGGATTGAACCTCGACCTCCCAACCGCAGGGCGGACACTCTAACCACAAGGTGTAAAAGCCTTTTATGACGTGGAGACAGTATCAATTTATTATGTGATTTGGTTTAAAATCGTCTCTGTAAAGCTGAAATTGATATAAGGCTGTGATCTAGAATATAAGATGGAGATAGTCTGGTGTTAATAAGCCTTTTTTGATGAATCCATCCATACCCTTTGATCCGTTTCCTGCAAGTAAAAGTGGCAGTGAGGGTTGCAGGGTGGATGGGGGTCATCCCTGTGTTCCCCAGGTTCTATGTCCCCTGGGTTCTATGTTCCCCACTTACCTTAGGGTTAGGTAAGCAGGGAACATAGAACCCGGGGAACATAGATATGCTCCTGGTGAATGAGGAGAGTTTGAAGAAGATGTTTAAGTCTGACCCTCGATACATTACATCTTAACAGGTTATTTATAATAATCTTTGACAAGACTATGTCAGAAGTTTCTCTTTGACAGCAGGGGCTGATGTTGGCTAGTACAGCAGTCATCCCTCATGAAGGTTTACTGTAGGGTGTTTCAAATAGTGGGATATAACTTGATTGAAGTAGTTAGTTAGATTGTTTTATTTTTCACCTTTGCTTTGTTCACACAGCTAAATTGTGATTCGACAGGTGTACCTTTGTATATTGTGGATCATTTTGGTTACTTGCTTACTCCTCAAGGATGTGCTTGTCATTTTAATGCCAAAGTTCAAGTTGCAGGTCTTTGTTGTTCACTAACTACTTCCTTATGTTTAGCCAACCCCTCAGCCCATTCATTCATTCTTGGCACTGCTTCATGTACTAGATTTTGTTCAAACTATTTGATTTTACTTTTTGACGGTAAGATCTGAAGTTTTGACTTACGTACTTAGTATACTGTATTTTCTCAATCTAAATATTAAACTGGCCTAATGTTGAACTATAAGCCTGTGTGCGTGCGTGCATGTCTGCATGAGCATGCATGCTGTGTCAGGCTCTGTGGTCCTTCATATCCAGCTTGCTCTGCATTCTCCTAGCCACAATGGTCTGTCGACATACAGGATGTCTGGATGTCCCTGACGCATAGCAGAGTTTACAGTTAAATTAAATGACTTCCCTCCCTCCTCCTGTGACAATCTGAAGCTTGATTTTTGTTTGGTTGCACCGCACGTCATATTGTGCAATGAAGATGGCCGATCTACAAGCTCACAGCACGTCCAGCTGAGACGCATTGTGAGCTTGTAGATCGGCTAGTTTGTGACACTGATACCCGCACCCAGCTAAGTCTCTAAATCAGATCAGCCTGTAATGGTTTGGCATGTACTGTATGTAGTCCTAAAATGTCTCTTTTTTTTTTTTTTTTTTAGATTTTTTTTAGCTTTATTTGGAGAGGGATAGTGAAAGTAGGCTGACAGGAAATGGGGAGAGAGATGGGGGAAGACACGCAGCAAAGGCCGTCGGGAACGGGACGCGAACCCGCGGCACGCTGTCTGTTAAGGGATTTCAACCAGGGTGCCTGGACCGCGACGCCACGGCCCAGGCCTAAAATGTCTCTTTTTGATTTCTATCTGGCCTAGACTAGTTCTAGATTCGTGGTAGAGTGGTTTTAATATAGTTTATGGTAATCATTAATTAGCTGAACACTAGGCTGTCAAGTTTTTTCAGGTTACAATACCATAGGATATAATACTGTCACCAAATCATTGTAAGACAGCATGCTCTTCTTAATTTCTTTCTCTCTTTTTATTTTTTCTTGATGGAGCTTGAACGACTAAAAACTTCACCCACTTTTTTACACTTGTAAACCTGTGATGTGACAAAGTAGAGTGAGTTTTTAGCATGTAATTGAGCAATACATTTTAGTTGTGAGTGACACAATTTGCCTCGATTAAATGATTAACAGAAAATGGATCAGATACAATTTTAGTAGCTGAATAATTGGTTTAGTGATGCAGAATTGCTGTATCAGTGGTATTTACAATGTCAACAAAAGGCCAATTCTTGTCCCTTTTACATATAGGGCATAGCAGTGGTGGCCATTTTGTGGTTCCACAGATAGATAGCCCATTACGTTTTACCATAGAGATTTCCGAAAATATTTTTATTGATTATTTTAAGCCTGGAACCAAGCGATCCAGGCTCCTGGTGAATCATAAAACATTTGATTCGGCGTCCAAAAATATTTGAATATTTATATTATATACTATTTATAGTAAATACAGATTCTTTTTTGCGGATTTTTATTTGTTTTTGACACAATCAAATGTTTTATGGTCGTGATTCATTAAAATAATTAATACAAATATT
Source organism: Gymnoscopelus microlampas (assembly GCF_963454915.1). Classification (NCBI taxonomy): domain Eukaryota; kingdom Metazoa; phylum Chordata; class Actinopteri; order Myctophiformes; family Myctophidae; genus Gymnoscopelus; species Gymnoscopelus microlampas. The sequence continues at coordinate 16,338,602 of NC_139958.1, forward strand.
TTAGGAAATCTCTATGGTAAAAATGAATGGGCTCTCTATTTGTGGAACCACATAATGGCCACCACTGCTATGCCTTATTAAAATGAAGGGACTAAGAAAGGGTCTTATTAAAAAGTGAGTGGGGTCACTCGAATAGTTTGGGTTAATTTAACTACTTACAATTGGACATTGTGGCCTAATGGTGGTGCTATAGGAAAAGTCATTGAGTCACCAGTACCAGTAGAGGTCATACTCTGAGGAGCATGAATGTGGAGCAAATTCCATGGTAATCCAGCCAGTCATTGTTTTTTTCTTTTGTGGTGGGGCGTGGTGGGGCAGCTATAATATTAGTAGCATAGCTTGGGAAGTGTTTATTACAGTATATGACAAGTTATTCATGAGTAAAATATTAATGTTGTAAATCTGACAAAATAATACAAGTGGATAGTAGACTATCCTCAATAACTTTTCCATAGTATTAATGTGACTTAAAACTAATGATATTCTGTCTATCTATTTATTACAGATAAACCATCATGATTCCCATCACAGAGCTCCGGTACTTTGCTGACACCCAGCCGGCGTACCGCATCCTGAAACCATGGTGGGACGTTTTCACCGATTACATCTCCATTGTCATGTTAATGATTGCTGTGTTTGGTGGCACACTGCAGGTCTCACAGGACAAGATGATATGCTTGCCTTGCAAGTGGGTGGTCAACGGGGCCTGTGAAACCATCCCCATCCCCAATGTAACTATCCCATATGCACCAGAACCCAGAGGGATCCAGTACGAGCTCGACCGCCACCAGTATAACTACGTTGACGCAGTCTGTTATGAGAACAAACTACATTGGTTTGCCAAATACTTCCCTTATCTAGTGCTCTTGCATACTCTCATCTTCCTGGCTTGCAGCAACTTCTGGTTCAAATTCCCAAGGACGAGTTCTAAACTGGAGCACTTTGTCTCCATCCTCCTCAAATGCTTTGACTCTCCATGGACAACGAGGGCTTTGTCTGAGACTGTGGTGGAGGAGAGTGACCCCAAGCCTCTGGGGAAAATGAACGGTACTGTGGAAAAGAAGACCTCATGTGTCAGTGAGGACGTTGAGGCAAGTGTACCTATGCTCCAACGAACCAAGTCTAGAATTGAACAAGGAATTGTAGATCGCTCTGAAACTGGGGTTCTAGACAAGAAGGAAGGAGAACAAGCCAAGGCCCTTTTCGAGAAGGTGAAGAAGTTTAGGGTCCATGTTGAGGAAGGTGACATAGTCTATCGCCTCTACATACGTCAGACCATCATCAAAGTGATCAAATTTATATTGATAATTTGCTACACAGCCTACTATGTACGCTATATAAAATTCAGTGTGGTCTGCAAAGTGGACATTGAGAAGCTGACAGGGTACAGCATGTACCACTGTGCTCACCCCTTAGCCACTCTTTTCAAAATTCTGGCCTGTTTCTACATTAGCTTAGTGGTAGTTTATGGAATTATCTGCATGTATACTCTGTGCTGGATGCTCAGGCGCTCCCTTAAGCGGTACTCCTTTGATTCGATCCGTGAGGAGAGCAACTACAGTGACATCCCTGACGTGAAGAACGACTTTGCCTTCATGTTGCACATGATCGACCAGTACGACCCGCTCTACTCAAAGCGCTTTGCTGTGTTTCTGTCTGAAGTGAGCGAGAACAAGCTGAGGCAGCTGAACCTGAACAATGAATGGACACTGGACAAGCTCAGGCAGCGCATTACAAAGAACTCTCAGGAAAAGCTGGAGCTACATCTGTTCATGCTCAGTGGGATTCCAGATACAGTATTTGATCTAGTAGAGCTGGAGGTGCTAAAACTGGAGCTCATCCCCGATGTTACCATTCCCCCTATCATAGCCCAGCTGGCCAGCCTGAGAGAGATGTGGCTCTATCACACACCGGCCAAAATCGAGGCCCCAGCTCTCGCCTTTCTGAGGGAGAACCTCAAGTCCCTTCATATCAAGTTTACTGACATCAAGGAAATCCCTCTTTGGATCTACAGTCTTAAAAACCTCTGCGAGCTGCACCTGACTGGGAACCTGAGCGCAGACAACAACCGCTTCATTGTCATTGATGGGCTCCGGGAGCTCAAAAGGCTCAAAGTTCTTCGGCTGAAGAGCAACCTAACCAAGTTGCCTCAGGTGGTGACCGATGTGGGCGTTCACCTCCAGAAGCTTTCCATTAATAATGAGGGTACCAAGCTGATGGTACTCAACAGCCTGAAAAAGATGGTCAACCTAACCGAGCTGGAATTGCTCCGCTGTGACCTTGAACGCATCCCACACTCCATATTTAGTCTGCACAACCTTCAGGAGATTGACCTTAAGGATAACAATCTGAAGACAATAGAGGAGATCATTAGCTTCCAGCACCTCCACCGCCTGGTATGTCTGAAGCTGTGGTACAACCAGATTGCCTATATCCCAATTCAGATAGGCACTCTGACCAATATGGAACGGCTGTACCTAAACAGGAATAAGATAGAGAAGATCCCCAGCCAGCTCTTCTTCTGCCGCAAGCTGCGTTTCTTAGACCTGAGTCACAATAACCTGACCAGCATTCACCCTGATGTGGGCTTCCTCCAGAACCTACAGTACTTTGCTGTGACAGCCAATAGGGTGAGAACGGTTATTTTCTTCTTTGAAAGTGTCTGTGTACTCTTTTAGGAGAATGAATTAATTAATACCTATATTCACATAGTGTCTCTTTCATTTTCTTTCTCAACCCTCTATCTCTTTTACATGCTTGAATAGGTCAGGTATTTCTAACCATTTCAACTGAGACATTGTAATTTATTAACCCTTAAGCCATATATATACTTTGTCGTACAACAAATAGCTAAAATAACGAAGACACATTGTGAGCTTGTAGATCTACTATTTTTTTTAAACGTTTTTTTCTTTACCTTTTTTGAGTAGTAAAATTTGCTCAAAATTTGTCAGGCTGGCATTGCAGCCTAGGGTGCCTGGACCGTCACGCTACGGCCCAGGCCGAGACATGACCTTTGACACAATCGATTCGAAATGTCTCTCAATAGAAGAACAGGGAGACAAAATACAACCACCTCAATTGTATACGTTCTATTGTATTAACATACTCTACCATACAGATTGTATTAATTACAAAAACGTTACATAGTGAGGCTTTAATCAGTTTAATGTGATTAATTGTCTATCTATGATATATATTGTTATGCCTTGAATACTGGTATACTTTCCATATTTTCAAGCTTAGGTTGGTTGTTTTCTTCCTACCACCACTAACTGTACCAAAGCTTTCTTTAAAATGTAATCTTCCTCTTCCTGTCCGGAATTATCCTTAACTTTTCTTCTATTTAAAAGAAAGAAGGATATATTGATCTATCTATCTAGTATGAAGATGGAAGATGCATGCTTTGTGCACCTCAGATTAATTAAAAGCACTTACACAACGTTCTACTTAATGCACTCTGTTTTTAATTTAAAACTGCTTATTGGATCATATGGTTTGAGTAAAAGGATGCTATTATTGTTTTACTGTGGCTATTTGTGTGGTTGCACACTGAGAATACACTCCATGAGGTCAGTATGCAGCTGAAAATACCTCTATTTATAGGGACCGTTCTGGTGAGGTCTGTGTTTTAATCTCTTTCTCACTCGAGTCCTCTCTACCCCATTAGCACATTATCGGCCCAAACGAGTTGTGTAATTTGTGAAGGTTGTGTCCAGGCGAGCATTAACTTAACCACATTAACCATAGCGTCCTGCGTCCCTATTCTGGGGCAAACATTTGGCAAAAATAGCCGATGTACGACAAGATCGGCTATATTCGGTGAAGAGATTTGATGTAGAGGGAAATATTAGCGGACCTATAGTATAGAACCCTGGGGGACCCTGGTCAACTAAGTATAAAAAGGGTTTACTTTATTGATTAACCATATTACTGTGTTGCCGTACCTATTTTGGGCATGTCATTATAGGCCATTCTTAATTTCTTTCTTTTTCTTTTCTTTTTTCCAAAAACATTTGTGAGCTTTGTACATCAGCTATTCTTTGTTATTCGTCGTACAAGAAAGTATATAGGGCTTAAGTGGTTAAATAGGACCTGATGTTATCCTCTGGATCGCAATGAACTGGACTTAATGTTCTTCCAAACAAAACAAAACAATGCCAACTGCAACTTTATAGACTTGTAATCTTTTATACCATCTATTCATTTGTTTGGAAGGCACATATCTTGTTGCTGGCTCATGATGTAAAACCTTTGTTGTCTATTTTTATTTTCCTATCAGCCTTTATGATTGTTTTCACTGAACTATTCTTATAAATTGTGGGCGTGGGTGATATGAAAGACTTTGGAGTGTCTTTTAAACTGCTTATTATTTTTGAAATATTCACACTCCTTTTGATCAGGTTGTGTCTTTTTTTATTTGGTAAAACCTAATAAATTGGATGGACGTAGGGTGTACTGATCTTTTTCCATGCTCAAAATATACCTTGATTTGATCTGGAAGGCAGTCTGGAAGGGAAAGGCCAGCCTATCTTACTCAACTCTCAGTCTATGGATGGAAGGATAGATAGATGGGTAGATAGATAGACAGACAGACAGACAGCCAGACAGGTTTGTATATTTACATGTTTGCTACTCGATAAAATGCAAAACAATTCACTCTCCATATTCAGTCGTCAATCATATTTCTTCTATCCCTCATCAGATTGAGTCTTTGCCTCCAGAGCTGTTCCAGTGTAAGAAGCTGCGTACTCTGAATCTTGGAAACAACTGTCTGCAGACTTTGCCATCTCGGTTTGGGGAACTGACTGGTCTGACCCAGTTGGAGCTGAGGGGTAATCGTCTGGAGTGCCTACCAGTGGAGCTGGGTGAGTGTCGACTGTTGAAGAGGAGCGGTCTGGTGGTGGAAGAGGACCTCTTCAACACGCTACCATCTGAAGTCAAAGAGCAGCTATGGAGAGCTGACAAAGAGCAGGCCTGAGCTGTAAAACGTGAGGTATTTGTGAGACACGGAGAGATTGGAACAAAATGAAATAAGAAGAGGTAACGGTAGTTTTTACGGCAGCCATGTTGGTCGTATCGTGTCAACACAATATATCGTCTTTGTTGAGCGACGTGACGCATGACACTTGTTTGCTGAAGGATAAATTAGGCGTTATTGGTTGGTGTCTCAGGTCTCTTGTCTGGACCCATTAAAACCACAGATCATGTTGAAGCCTAAACAGGCGACCAGGACAGGTTTGTGCCACTCTCTTTTTTTTCCTTTTTTTTTTTTTCCTTTCCTTAAATAGATATGCAAACCTTGTATACAAGCCTGATTGTAATTACGATCAGAAGAGAACAACAAGCTGGTAAGAACCAAGGTATTTTTGTTGTGCTGATACTAGGTACTGAATCATGACACTCTACATAGGACTTTTGCCTGTGTGGCGCCTCCTAGTGGATGAACCACTCTGTAAATGCAACACAAGTTTCTTCACTAGCTGCCAAGGATGTCCATGGCTGCAACGCCAGTGGTCATTAATGTGGATGAATGCGGGTTTTAGTGGCTCCTAGATCACCTATTCATCACCCTCAGTTGAACTCCAAGTAAACTGGATATTTACCAGCACTGTTTATTCATTCAAGAAGAGCAAGAAGAGACAGGACACATACAAAAATGAATGAATGAACAACCTCAGCTTTTGGCCATATTGCAAAAAAAACAAAAAACATTTACTCACCTAAAGAGTGCGTTTTGATTTGATGATATACAACATAGTGCAATGTGCTCTATTTGCTTGAAACTGTTTTTATTGTTAATACCTGGGATTTAATAGCATTGTTTGGAGTAAACTTGCTATGTGAACTCCAGCCAGGCAACTCTTATGACTAATATGGCCTTACCTTTTACAAGCTGTATATCCTGTTAATGATCACAAACATCACATTCATGACTTGTTTTTTTATGCTCTGTAAAATGTATAGCTCACATCAGCAGCTTTGTTTCATGTATACCAGTGGTACTTACGGCACAAGCTGTTATTCTTACCAGCGGTTTGATTTTAATTTTATTTTCTAGGCGAGTGAAGGGACATTTCTCTAACATGAGACAATTGCACCTTTGTTCAAAATGAATTTTATTACTCGGAGGCCTTGGCTACATCCAAATGCCCTTCTAAGGGTTACCGGTGACGTGCTCCCACCTGCTCTTTCAATACAGTCCTTCCTGTCCTGAAAAGAGTCTTAGTCTTATGTTTAATAAGGGAATGTTGCCAACTCTGTAATTGGGAGCTGTGCTCCCAGAATGGAGGAATAGACCAGGAAAAAAAAAAGCCTTAGCTCGCTGGTCGAGTCATTTGCGGTTCGTTAGTCAGACAGAAAGATATAGTGAAGTATCTCACTTTTTTTTTAATGGAACATTACAAACAGCTGCTGACCCCGTCCTAAACCTTACTCAATACAAATACAATATTAAATTTGCTAGTGCCATAGAAATGAATCTCAGGGCACCATGGAAAGCTTATACACAGCTTTAAATGGTGCAGAATCAGCAGTGAGTTTGCAATGCAGAGGTTCAAGGAAAAAGTCAACATTTTTATTATTATTATTATTATTATTATTATTATTAGTGAAATGTCTTAAGTTACATGTTCATCATGGAAAGCTTATACACAGCTTTAAATGTGCAGAATCAGCAGTGAGTTTGCAATGCAGAGATTCATTTTCTATTATTATTATTAGTGAAATGTCTTAAGTTCCATGTTGTTATGCACATTGTGTCATGCAGCCTTAGCACTGAATCTCAAACCATTTTGTTCAGATTTGGTCATTCTAACCTTTATCATGATGTGAGCACTGAAAAGAAAAGTGTAATTACAACTTGTTTTGTTTCCCAGCTGGGTCTTGAATGTTGGGGATGCTTTGGTCATGAATTTAGTTAACTTTTATATTTTGCTGATATTTAGAACACAGAGTAATAGAGCCATTAGCCATTTAGACAGCAAACACAAGGCATTTTGAATGAGATCCTCATGTAACCTCTATCCCCACCTCATTCCCGCATGTCGGCATGAAGGATATGGGCGAGGGCCTAAGATTAGGTTAGAGACAGCTGTTTTAATTCAAAACTGGGAAGTAGTGACTTGGAAGAAAATGCCTTTGGTTACATTGTCATAGACAATGCCCCGAAGCTAATGCTATACACACGGTATAGCAGTGTTTCCCAAACGTTGGTGTCCCTGGGACCCAAACTTACAGAATACATTATGAACTAATCACTTAAGCCCTATTTAATTTAATTGTAAGAAATTGTGAAAATGGCCGATCTACAAGCTCCCAACGCATCGCTTTGCGACGACTTGTGAGCTTGTAGATCTGATATTTTCACAATTTCTTACAAGTTCATGTTTTAAACAATGGATTTTTTGTATATCTGACATTCTCTTGAAAAATGCAGGAAATGTAAAAAAAAAACATTGTTTGGGAAACACTGCAGTATAGCACTTTGCCAGCACTTTAAGTAGTGTTAGATTAAATGCAGCTCATGCACATTTTATCACTTTATGTAACCTCTATCAGCAGCCTACACCTGAATGCCATTGGTCATTCACCACCCCCAAAAAATGCTTGTTAAAGGTTTTATCTTGTTCTGTTTGTTTTTTATGTTAACACATAACTCAGAAACAGTCAGATGTGTGCAGTTTAATGCATGTTTTGGATTAATATTACTGCAGCAGTATTTCACAGTTTGTTCCAACACATGCAGAGCCCTTTTGGGTCAACACACAGCTGTAAGTTGAGCTGTTGCCTAGGTGATGAGTGGACACTGCTTCTATCCAAAGTACACATGATTACACAACTGAACTAACACACTTGACAATCTATCTCTATTGTGAGGAGTTTACCCTCCTCATCCCCCCAGTCTGGGTTATTGTGTAATGCTAGAAATAATCATGTATGAATGGTTAACCACATAAGCCCCGTTTAAAAAAAATATTCTAAAATGTTTGCCTAATAAAGACATGGCCAAAATAGGGACACCAGGGTTAATGTGGTTAAGGGGAAAATAGCATATTTCTTGACAGTCATCAAATATTTGACTTTTGGGTCACAACCCAAAATTGTGTTATTCTCAAACAGCCAAAATTACAAAAAGATTTAATTTCAGATATCTAGTTTTATTATAATTATTATACTTCTGCAAGGACATGATTGTACTCACTGTATAAATGTAGATATTATAATTATTAAACAAATTAAGAAACAAATCCATTTTATTCAACTTTGCTTTGATATAGGCTACGTGTCCTTTTCATCTTTGCAGGGGGGCTATTAAGGCATAGCTTATTGATGTGACATACACATTGTACAGTATATATATACCCAATGAATGCTATTCATCTATCCAGTAATACAAGACCTCCATAATCAATAAACATTTGTCTGGCTGAACATAGATTTAATTTGGCTGACTAGAAAGAAAACTGGAGCTGAGTGAATGAAATGATTGTCTATCACGTGTGATAGAGCCTTTATTGTTGCCAAAAGGAATGAACATTGGCTTCATACATAGATTGTTATGATTGTGATATCCCAGAGTCAAATAAAAAATGGGATGATTGTGCTTTGACTAACAAATGTTCTGCCCTGAATTTTCTACCATTCTGACAAGTGATAATAAAGCAAACACACAAAAACATAAAAGCCTGTTTCTGAGTTTGTAGTCCTGCCTTAAGTTAGAACACCAAACAAACTGGATTGCCTTGATTAGTGTATTAGGGTTGGTACTTGGTAGGTAGTCCAGTCGGGCTGGCCCAGAGTCCTGATGTAGCCAGGTGTACAGTGGTTCTCAACCACTGTACACCTGGCTACATCAGCCTGACAAGCACTTGGAATTGTAGGAGTTGAGGCATTCAATTTAGTTTGACTCGATTCCACAGATAAATATTGTGAAAATAGTAGATCTACAAGCTCACAACAACGCCTTGCAATGAAAAGCTTTTTATAGTATAGTTTGTTGATTACTTTTGATGCAGTAATGGTCGAAATTGTCACGTCACTGTCATCTAGGGACCCCCACCCTCAAATCATGTTGGGACCCCCCTGCCCCTGGGGCCCTTTAAGACTATTTTCAGAAACAACTAGAACTATTATTGTTGTTATTATCATTATTACCATTATTATTTTAGTTTTTAATATCTGAAAATCTTTTTAAAAAGGGTTGAACCACACATTAAACGGGATATTACTCGCGACCACAACAAAAAAAAAACGAATGGGTTGTGACCCTATGTTTGGGAAACACGTGACCAGAGGATTTGCTCAGCAGTCAACGAAAGGGTTAAAGTACAAAATCCTATTAGTCCTCTATCTATGGTTGTTGGACACGCTCATCATCACATGATAGGATAGATGTTTCCCGGATGGAAACTCCCTCTCCTCACTCACTTTTCTCCTACAGACTTAGCCTACAGTAGGCCGCCACAGCAACAGCATGGATTTTATGACGGATCTGGACGTGCAAAAGGTTAGTATTTGATAACAATATGGAGCCAGTTTGTTGCATTAAATCCAAGTAGTGAACTCGCATGACCACAGTGTAAGCTCTCGAGCTTTTTTGTGTTGTATCCTTTTTGACAAACAAATACAGGCTTAAATGATGCCTATATATTCACATGGACATCATATGATTTATATGCAGCATTTGTGTGTCAATAAAAACGTAAATCAGTCAGTCAGTAAACGTCAGTCCCTAGCTACAGTGATAGGTGCATTAGGTCACAGACACAGGGGCTGCCTACGAGCCTGAGTTTATAAACGCAACAATTTACTTTAATTGACTGTGTGTGTGTGTGTGTGTGTGTGTGTGTGTGTGTGTGTGTGTGTGTGTGTGTGCGCGCGCGCGCGCGTGTGTGTGTCTTTCTCAATGTAGTGCGAATGCGTGCAAAGTTTCACCTCAAATCATATGCTGTGTTCGTGATGTGCAGCATTTTGTTCATAACGGACCACTCCTACTCCTACAAACATTAGATGTCAATCTTAGCCAATCAGGATTGAATATGACAAATTGATCACATTATCAAGATCATGTACCGATTTGCGTGACATTTGGATAAAATCTGAAGGACAAAGTATTTTCCTTGGCCTCTATAGGGAATGCAAGGTTTTACACAGATTGGTGCAGTTGGGTGAAAAAAACGAATTGGCCTGTTATAGCGCCACCATGAGACTGATTTGAAACATTTTAAGTGGCATTTCTTCCTCAGCCTAGGGAATGTGCGTGCAAGATTTCACGAAAATTGCACTCTGTGTTTGAGGCATTTGTTCAAAACAGAGCACTCCTGGAAACTTTGGAAGCCAATCAGGATGAAATATGAAAAATCTGAAAGACCCGTTTCGTTTTATGACCATAGAGATACTGTGTACCAATTTGCGTGATGTTTTTGGACAAAATCTGTCAAAAAAAAATGTTTTGCAAAAATCTGCCTCTTGGTGGCGCTATAATACAGGCATATGTGAAAGAAAATGGGGCAGAGGTTCTGCTCTGGCATCCAGGGAGTGTGTGTGCACAGTTTCGCTGCAATCAAGCCAACGTGCCGGAGATTAGTCACAGATGGACAGACACACAGATGGACAGGGTGCAAAACAATCTTCGGCTTGGTGGAGACAATATCTACATACAATTTCTAATGTAGTCTAAGTACTAGACAACTACAATAGCAAAAAACAACTAATGTAAATAGGACCTGCTAAATGTTGATTATAATGGCAATCGTGTTGTTACACTGTTATAGTATAATTTGTTATTACACCGATAGTATAATTTGTTATTACATCGATATAGTGTAATTTGTTTTCAAACTGATAGTGAACTTTGTTATTACACTGATATGTAACTTAAGTGAGAGAGTAATTTGTAGTGCAGTTTGTCCCGGGGAGGTAGGCCTACTGTAATTTCGGGTTAGGTACTGCATTCACCTTCCTCATCATCATCATCACACACACTGTTGCAAACGGCTTTTATCTCTCCTCATCAACAGTTCGAGGAGGAAGGCTACGTGGTTCTGGAGGGCCTCCTGACCTCAGATGAGTGTGATGAACTGAAGCAGAGGATGGCAGACATTGTGGACCAGATGGATGTACCAGAGCACTGTCGGATCACATTCTCCACGGACCAGGATGAGCAACTCAAGTCACAGGTAAACCATGCTGTACAGCAGTGGCTCTGTCATGTCAAGGACCCCCAAAATGATATGCATTCGGCTGCGGATCCACCATCTCAAAAAATATTTTGTGCCAGCCTGCCAGGTGAATAGCAGATATACATATAGCAGATATACAGCAGATTGTAACAGTTTTTCTGCATTCTTTCTTGTTCATGCACTGACTCTTTCATTTATGTAAAAAAAGATGCAGGTAAGACTCAAGAGTGTCATGTTGTACTCAGTAGCCTAAAGCAAAATCCTCATTTCTTAAAGCTGCAATCCGTAACATTAATATCCTACCCGGGATTTGAACAATTGGGTCTGAGAGACACATTTCTACTGCTCATCCAAGAGACAATCCTCACTTGACAAGTAGTTCTACTTGTCAACCAGCAGGTGTCCTACAGTACATGACACCAGGGTCTCCCTACTCTTCCATTGAGACATTTTTACTCTAAAATGTCTCGATGGAAGAGTAGGGAGACCAAACTCTAACCACTGCAGATGTACTGTTATATAGTATTAACATTCTCTACTATACAGGTTGATTAAAATGAAATTGTATTCATTAAAATAAAATTGCAGCTTTAAACCATATATATATAATTATGTGACCAGAGTGTCCCCCCAGTCTGCTAGTATTTCCCTCTGGTTGTACGCAGTGGTGGAAAGTAACAACGTACTGAAGTGAATGTACTCAAGTACTGTAGTGCTGTATTTAAGTACAATTTTGAGGATTTTTTACTTTACTTGAGTATTTCCAATTTTCAATACTTACTTTTACTCCACTACATGATCTAAGAGGCAAATATTGTACTTTTACTCCACTACAATTATTTGTCAACTTTATTTACTAGTTGCTTTCTAGATTTTAATTATTACAAAACGTACATTAATCACTTCAGCCCTATAAATAGCCGATCTACAAGCTCACAATGCGTCGCTTTGCGACAGAGTATTTCTTCATTGTGATGTTGATACTTTTACTTAAGTAAAATAATTGAGTACTTTTTCCACCACTGGTGGCCTGGCTGTGATTATCTGTTACAACAGAATCACAGCCATGCTGATATACAGTATAATAGCACTCCCTCTCATGTGATATTCTTGAAGGCATTTCAGCTGCTAGATAGCATTAGTCTCTGTCCTTAACTGTCCTATAGTACTATATCCCTGTGCCAAGTCTTATCAGTCCGCCTATGTCTTATCTCTGTGTTGCGTTGATGTATCAGGTATATTAAATAAACCCTCTGTCCTGCAGGGAAATGCTGACTATTTCATTACCAGTGGAGATAAGATCCGTTTTTTCTTTGAGAAAGGAGTTTTTGGTGAAAAAGGTGAGCACGAGCCTATTATGATTCTTTCACAATTTAGGCCAGATATGAAATTGAATGGATAAATCATCCGCTTAACTTATAGGAGAATTCATCGTTCCAAAACAAAAGTCCCTGAATAAAGTCGGACATGGTGAGTTTCTCACAGAATTAATTTGCTATCTTGTGGAATAAAGACATTTTATGTAACTGAAATGACAATAAGAAAGAAAATAAGCATAATGCTTTTTTGTTACCTTTAGCTCTCCATGCCCATGAGCATGTGTTCAAAAAAGTTACGCATTCACCTCAAATTCAGGTGAGTTAGCTGTCAGCTTCATCACAATAGCAATTGATATTCTGTATCATACAATCAACACTGATATGGAATGTAAACACTCTCCTATAGGGTATCGCTAAGAAGCTGAGTCTTAAAAGCCCTGTGATATTGCAAAGCATGTACATTTTTAAGGTAAAGCACATGTCATCTATTTTCTAACCTCATTCATTCTCTAACCTCAGAGAAATGTTTCAGGGTGTTAATGCTGCGTTCACACTAGCAGTGACAAAGCAACAGGCTACGTTATTTTCCTGTGCTCCAATACTCACAGCGAAGCATCAAACAATCATATGTTTTTTGCTACTATTTCCATTCCCTTTCTCTCTCCCCACAATTCCTGCTCCGTTCCGTAAATGGGCGAAAACCTCATTGTTGCCGTTAACCCAGTTCCCTGTACTATTTAACCCTACCCCGAATTTATGCAGTGTGGCTTGGGCAACACTTCAACGGAGACTCTGCAGAAATGTAGCTGACTGGCAGTTTTGTAGCCCGTCGCTGATAATGTGAACGCAGCATAACACTGTCTAAAATGATGCCATGTCAGCTTCAAAGGTACAGCATAGAAGAAAATGTTCACTTTCTTTCCTTCCTTCCTTTTCAGCAACCAGGGATCGGTGGGGAGGGTAAGCAAACAGCAATGATAAACAAAAGAACACTGATGGACCCAATTCTAACCTTGATGTCAGTCACCTTACTTTTATACACCATCGTAGATCAGTATTGCATGAAAATAGCTGATCTTCAAGCTTGCAACGTGTCTCATTGTGACGTGTTGTGTTCTTATACTTTAGATCAGCTATTTCTATATTTAGGAATTGTATTATTATTTAAAACCTTCACCTATAATGACAAAATAGGGACACCAGGTTCAAAGTGGTTTATAGCAGTAAATAAATGTTTGCCAGAATATAATCATATAGGTAACCGGTTCTGCTCTGTTTCTTAGTGACTCCGCACCAAGACGCCACCTTCCTGTATACAGAGCCACTGGGCAGAGTGATGGGCATGTGGATCGCCTTAGAGGACGCTACTCTTAACAACGGCTGCCTCTGGTTCATTCCAGGGTCACAAAACAGTAAGCACAAAATCTGAATAAAACTGACTTCTTTTTGTCGCTTATTAACCATTAATATATAACAACTTGCTCTCCTTTCCCCAGTTGGTGTCTCTCGGCGAATGGTACGCACTCCAAAAGGCACCTATCCTCTGACAGACTTTGCTGGTAAAGAACAGACCTATGACGAACAGAAGTTTATTGCCGCCCCTGTTAAAAAAGGTAAGTGAGGTTATTCATTCCCTAACCTTAAGGGGTAACTGAACTGCTGGCTAAGGACAGAATGTTCTAGTTATTGTGCATAAAGTATGCTCCATAGAGAAGTATGTGAAATAAGGCACAATCATGAAATGGGTCCAGAGGCGCACACAGTCAAATCTGGAGTATACATTTAATTCTTAACGTGAACGCAGAAAGAGTTAAATGAACACTCCTCATCTTACTGTGCATGAATTTGTAACACAAATGTGGTTTCATTACAGACTTTGTTGAATGACACCTCAATATTATTTTGAATTTATATTTCCTTGATGCCTGAAATTCTGCCAATCTGAACCATCAGGTGTTTTCCAAGTCTCCAATTACAAGCTACATAACATTTTAACCTTATTTCTTATAAGAACAGAACATTTGCACACGTGAAGGTCAAAACAACAGGAGAAGGAACAAAACGTTCCCAATAAATATATTTATTGCAACAATGTGTGGGAGCCCTTTCTTCAACCTTATTTCTCTACCACTTAAGCATTTTTAAGCAAGCTAAAATTGCAGATCTTTTTTATTATTATTTTCAATTGTTTTGCACATTTTCATTTTGTTTATGTTTGAATCGCAATAGGTATTTTGTGGGATTAATTTCTCTTATTAATTCATTTGTTCCTTATCCCCAACACATGGATGCCAGGTTGAAAGTGAGGTATACATGATTTATGTGTTCAGGTGGGGTGGTGCTGATCCATGGTCAGGTGGTGCATCGCAGTGCTGAGAACACCTCTGAAGATTCTCGCCATGTCTACACGTTCCACGTCATGGAGTCCCAGAACACCCGATGGAGCTCTGACAACTGGTGAGGAACGCAAATTTAGATACTGTTGATTTGTATATTTACAGATTAATCACAATGGGTGATTAAATGCTTTGTGGGATTTATTTTCATTTGTAGTTATCCCTCTCTTAACTAATTAATAATGAATTACATTAATTGGTCTTCAAAGGTTGCAGCCCACAGAGGACCTTCCTTTTCCAGCCCTCTACACTAAATGAAGATGTTTCGCATTCGCTGCTAGTTCTGGGATATAATCGAGATCTTCTCTTTTCTGAAGATGGAACAGTATTGTCCCCCGCAAAACTTTCAGCCTGGACAGTTTTTAAAGGGGGTGTAAGTGATATTTATTTGTTAAAATAAGTGGATTGAATTGGTATCCTGACCTGTAAATGTTATTTTCTGTTTACTAAAGAGCTGGAGAGACGGGGAAACCCCCGTAACTGAACAAACACATTATAGCAATGACTATCAGAATATAGAGCTTTCACATTTTTTTGTATTTTTACAAAAATAAATCACATACACACCCTTTAACAGAACACTAAAACAACACTAGGAATAGACCTACTGTGTGATTTTAAATGGTGGTTTGATGGTTGCTAATTTACATTCCTGATCAATTTGAGTGATTTCTTTGTAAATATAAGGTGTCAAAAACATATTCTTCTAGTTTAATAAATAAGTTCAACCTGTTACAAAGATAATGCATACTATTTTCAAACATTATATTTCCCAGGCAAATATGGTCAATATTCCTATTCTAAATATTTTCCAATTTTGTGTCCAGCCCTATATTATACTTTGTTGTACGATGGTGTCAAGTGATTAATCTATTTTAACGTCTTTCTTTTTCTTTTGCCTTTAATGACATGCCCAAAATAGGTATGCCACATTGAACATGGTTTAATAGATTAAATAGATGTTCAAGTTCAGTTTAATTATTGAACCCACATCTATTTATGTATATGGACCCATCAGACACTGGGTTTATTTCCATCTACATGCATGTTATTTCAAGACATTGATCAGAACACATCTACATCTGTATCTACTGTAATGTGTGGGTAAGGAGAAAACAAACACAGTCATTTTGTTTGTGAGAAGGAAAGAACAATGCAAGCACAAATGGACAAACATTAGTCAAACTCTAAGATGGTAACTGAAAAGCCTTTTCACACAGTTACAATGATCAGTCTATTCAACAAATAGTGTTTCAGCTCACAGCTGAAACGCTATTTTAGAATTTCTTTCAGTCATATAGGCACAAATGTTCAAAATCTTTCAAGAAACGTTTAAGAATTTGGAAGTTTTGAAAATAGCCGAGCAACACGCTCACAACATGTCGCATGTCTGGTGAGTGAGCTTGTAAATCTGCCCTTTTCTTTTGCCTATAGGGACACCAAGTTCAAAGTGGTTAAATGTACATCAATCTAATCTCAAACCAGCCCTGAATGTGATTGAAATCAATTCCTAAATTCTGTAAACTAAATGAAGTATTTAAACACAAAAAATCTTTAATGATGCAGTCTACATGCAATACCAGTTTCAGACAAATGTTAAGTGGCAAGGTGAAAACATATACTGAAAAGGCATAAAGAACTGTTAATAAATGTCATAACCACATTAGAAAATATCAACTTCTACAGATGAAGGTAAACCAAATACGTTGGTTTCATGCTAAAGAAGGAAATACAAAAAAAGAGAAGGTAAATAGCCTGTGGAGAGTTGAGCATAATCATACCCGCAAAAATAAATACCAAGCAATATATTTTTAAATAAACTATTGCTGAACAAGTTGGACAAAATTAACTCAAAGCATTTGTTTTGAAAAGTGTGGGATTTAAGGGCTCACTGTCACAATAAGGAAATCTCTCAATATACAAACAGAGGGTCCCGTTAAACCACAGAAAAAAATATATTTTAACCTGAAAACAAACATACATGTTACAGTATGAGATTTCACATTAGTGTCATGCAAGAGGATAATCATTTGCCGCCCTTTAGAAGCATCATCCAGCCCTGGCAACAAACTGAAAAGGGCTACTCTGTAAGATACCATGCCTTTTGACTACCTACAGTACTAAATGATAGATGATAGAATGATAAATATAAATATTAAGGCAAATATGTCCAGTAGTCAGTCCTTAATACTGCCATGATAGGCAAAAACAATATATTATAATCACATTAAATGGCTCATAACAAAACAACTTCAAGAAGCTCACTTTAAATAATGTTCTTCAAAGGCTATAGAAAGGCATACATCCTTTTGCAGAAACAGGACAAGATAGAAAAGAACAAACAAAAACATAAAGATTTGTCATCTAACATAGTCTGTACCAACATCCATAATCCTGTGATTGTATATCGTCTGTCGGGCGGAAACCTCATATGTCAAAAATAGCAAAAGTAGCAGATCTACAAGCTCAAAACGCGTTTCGAGCTTGTGGATCTTCTACTTTTGATGCTTTTGTGTGACGCTGTAGTATGATCAAGTAGGGCGTTCATTTACGAAAAAACACAAAAAGTTAAAATATGGAGATTTCTTCCCGACAGCAACTATAATGGAAAGGACATTTTGGCATGTTGCTAAAGTCCATCTCCTGGTGCATAATTCAGGAGTTCGGGGTGACAGTGGCACAGACCTGTACCCACAAAGAAACCTCAAACGTCTGCTATCAATACAGACACAACTCAAACAAAAGTACTTTGCAAGCTCAGTGGTTCTCAAACGTTTTAATTTGAAGGACCCCCATAACTCTGAGAGTGTACAGATCACAGACCCGTAAGGGTCCATTTTGGCTCCATTTGTACACTTGCAGAGTTACAGACCTGTAAAAGTCAATTTGGAATCCCTTCAAAGAACCCCAAGGGTCCCTGGACCCCACTTTGAGAACCACAGAGCTAACTCATCTTCTCATGTCTAATTATCTTCGGTTCAAACAATAATCCACAAGAAACTATTACTGAAATAATTTGTGAAAGAAACAGAACAGATTCCCATGTCATGCGTATCAGCAACCCCACATGGTAAAGAGCAGAATTGTTAGTGCCATTTTCATTTGTTCTTATATTATTAAATAAAACAAGGGAATAATTACGTATCCCTTTCTTGTGGTAGTCAGAATGACTTCCCTTATGGAAACCCAGTGTTACACCAATACTCTTAATAATGGCTCAACTTCACAGCTTATTCTCGTGATGACAAGGATGCTCATTTCGTCGCTGTCGGGTGGAAACCTTGTATGTCAGAAAACGTTACTTTTCAGAAAATGCAGGAAGAAAAGAACCTGTGTTTACATAGATCCAATGTAGTTATGTAATCACAAGCTCTTGTTAATACTTTATTGGTTAAATCAAGACAGACTTAACCATTTTCAACCTGGTGTCCCTATTTTGGGCATGTCATTATTGGCAAAACTTGTCAAAAGTTTAAAAATAGCAAAAATAGAAGATCTACAAGCTCACAAGCTTGTGAGCTTGTAGATCTACTACTTCTGCAACTTTAGCTTGACACTGCCATACAATGAAGTATAAAATAGGGAATTAATTTATGAAAAAACATAAAAAGATGAAATATGGACAGGGTTTCTGCCTGACAGCGACGATTTCTTACAGGGCTCTACAATTTCGACTATTGTGTTTTGTCACTTTTCTTTTTTACTTTCACCTCTCTTCCTCTCGCACAAGCTAGGGGAAGGAGGAAGGGGTCTTTCGGCCCCTGTTGTTGTTTGTGCAGTAAGTCCAGTCCAGTTTAGTTTAGTTTAGTCCAGTCAGAGCATCAGCAGAATAAAGAGGTACAGTGGGAGGAGGAGGTTGTCTATCTGAGAGGTGTAGGCTTCTAGCATGGCCACCAATGAGATGGAGCCAACAATCCAGGAGTAGGTGGAGTTGAGATTAATGCTCCCATCAAAGATGAGGAATATAGCCACAGCAATTATCTGGGCAAATACAGATGTAGCGGTCCCTTCCATGGTTTTCTTAGTGCCTGGCCAGCGGATTTCACCCATGGTGCTGCCGCACACAGACGCAACAGTGTCTCCAATCCCCACAGCCAGAATTCCTGCATAAGGCACCAAGCCGCCTGCCCCAGGTAGAATCCCCTTAGGAGCACACGGCCCAGGGAACAGCCATACGGGCAGCGACATACCAAGCAACAAGTAGATATGAGTCAGGATGAGGGGCCCAGAGTCCCGCTCATCCAGAAACAAGGTGAGCAGCTGCCTGAGGAGCTGTCCTAGAGGCCGGATCCGAAAGTACCGTACGTATTCCAAGAGCAAGAAGACCGCCAGGCAGCCCACGGACGCCACATGCAGCATTTGTCTGTCATACACAAGCCCTGGGACATACGTGGCCACCACGATCAGATGGAAGTACTTCCTGACGACAGTTGAGGCTTGGTGCTTCTTAGAGCCAGACTGGCGCTGGTAGTTTTGGTGCAACACAACACACGTGGCCACGGTAGCCAGGAGCACCCAGTAGGCCAACAAGCAGAGTCTTCTGTCATTTAACATGACAAAATCCAACAGCCACATGAGCGGGTGCTGGCGGATGAAAAGTGAGAGCCAAGGCATGAGGATTCCCAGTCCTAACACTGCAGTCATCATGTGGAAGAACAATGAGGACACCCAAGTCTCAGACTCCATGAAGCAGAAAAGCAGTGCAAAAAATACTCCCAGTAACAGCGATCCAACCACAACAACTGGCAGGAAATAGTTCACTGGATCACCTTTGACCTCCGCTAGGTTCAGGGAGCGCTTGATGAGCTGGTTGACGATGAAGCTGATTCCCCCGACGATGAGGAGGGCCTCCCCAGGCGTAAAGCTGCGCGGCAGCAGGTACAACACAATCAAGCTAAGGTAGACAAATATCAACAGAACCTCCAGCACCTCAATGACTTCAGATACCGTCAGTGTCTGTTTGGTTGTATAAAAAATTGCGCTGCCTGCCACGCCTGCTACCACACAGGTGTTTGTGGGCACCGGCCTGGTGACGCCAAGTGCAATCAGAGACAGGAACAGAGCCAGCATCATGCCTGTGACGGTGACCACCACGGTGAAGCGCTCAAAGTAGACGTTCCCTGAGGCAGCGCACCTCTCTCTCAGTGCCAGGCCCAGTAGGGGCATCACCATGGAGGCTGGGACAATGCCACTGTTTGCTGACGGACGGAACTGAAATACAGCACCACCTGACCTAAGGAGGCGGTCCCATTTATGCTGTACGTAGAAAGCTTGGATGAAAAGGGCTATGCAAGACCAGGAGAGCTGGTTCCAGACGGCCATGTGGACACACAGGACCACGGCCAGAACCACAGTGGACTCCACCAATACGGGGTTGATCTGCATGGCTGCAGGGTGGAGATGGGTAGAGATGGTGGAGGAGAGATCTGGGCAGATGTTCTGAACCACTGATGCCCTCTTCTGTCACTTCCTCTCTGTAGCACACGTCATCATTTGATAGCCACTGCAGATGTTTAGATCTGTAAAATAAACAAATCAGAAACGTTTAGTATTCATTCAAGGGGGATTAAACGTGATATGAACAGCATGCATTTTTAACAGAATAGACTAGTGCAGTACCGGTTATCAGAGTACTTCTAGGCCAGACTATGTCAGTCATCTATGATGTCAGCACTATGATGTCAGTCATCTTGATTATTGGGGTAAAAACTGTAGACAGACAGACAGATAAAAACAAACACGCACACAAAGACAGACGTATGGAATTTAATAGAACTAGACCACCGCCCTTTGGGCGCCGGCCTACTCGGGCACCACGCCTTTACCTGATGTAGTCGCTTGTAGGCTTATCTCACATTTTTCCACATGTCGCCACTTATATTGGCGAAGCAGTACAAATGTTACACAATGCTCAGCCAATCAGTGAAGCCGATGGGTTGGGTTAGCCAATCGCAGAAGCCGGAGAACATAAACATATTGAAGCAGCGGCACAGACGTTCGGTTGGGTGGCGCGCCGAAGTTATGCCCAGGACAGACAGACAGACAGACAGACAGACAGAGAGGCAGACAAACAGACAGACACAGGTTTCGTGAATAAATAGATAGATACTTGTGCAGTACCCGTTTTCAGAGTACTTGGAGGCCAGTCTTCTATGATGGAGGCACGCACCAACTTGGGAGAGTTCGGGTATCTATAACAGCGGTCACACGTGTTTCAACCAATCAGCAAAGCCGACTGAGAGCCACTCACTCACACACACATACAGACAGAGATTCCTGGATTTATTATATAATATACAGTATACAGTATATACTGTATATACACACACACGCGGTAGTGCAGTTCCTGTTGTCAAAGTACAACACGGGGACTAGTTTATATATGAAGTCAATCATCTATAGGATGTAATTATGATATGTCAGTCATCTCCAAATTTGAGCATGTCAAATGTCAGATACACACAGATGTACAGACAAGAGAATATTCCTGGAATTGATAGATAATGTAGGTACTAGATAGATAGATAGATAATTGCACCAGTTATTCTGCGTTCCTGGCTGTTTAGGAGTTAATAGACTGTTGAACCAGGTCCAATGAGTCATCATATCATGGCCAAACTGAACTTTGGTCAGCACAGCAGTGACGCTGATGACCATTCACCTATTTAACGAAAACCACAAAACAATGGTGAATAGATGAGACGGAAGGGGAAAGGATTTGGTTTTCCCCTCAACCTTATACATTCAACCTTTTGTTCTTCTGACTCAAGGTGAGAGCAGAGGCTGGAATTACTGTCATCATGCACAGTGAAATCCTCAGTGTCCATTATCCATCTTTAACTATGAGAGGGTATATAAAGGAACCAAATGGACCTTTGCTGGTTCATTTGGTTCCCTCTCATAGTTCATAGAGATGCAATGAAGCCACGGATGCTGCGATCTATAAAAAGGAAAGCATCGAGCTAATAAGCAGCATCATAATTCATCTGATTCTGAGTAGCAGAACGTTACAGAAGAGCTAACTCACATGCTGAAAAAAGCCCCCTTCTGTTAATGAATTCTGCACCAATTCCGTTATACGTACCACATCCGTGTAGTGTTGTGTTCTGTTGTGATGTGGGAATTTGGGAAAAGATGCCCGTTCCGTTAGTTCTTGAGACAATATTCTTCTCTCCTCTGTCAGCTGTCGTTCGATCCTCACACCGAGGAGGAGGTGGCCATGTTGTTTGACAGCCAAGTCACGTGGTACACATTTTCTTTTTGGTAACCTCGCGTCACCAGGCTTTCCGCAGTACCCGTGGAAAGCCTGGTTGGTTTATGCTGAAAACTTTGACTGTTAAGAAAACAAGGAAAAAGCTTAATCAGTGGCCACAAAGAGATTTATCATTAAAAGGGCAAGTGCAAAGATGCAAAGGCAGAAGGAATATCCCGCCTCACTTATACAGCTATTTCCTTGTTTGTCAATAAGCAGATATAAGTAGTACAACTGACAAATTACTATTCAATTTATTATGAATACTTTTGACACTGGTGGGCTTAATTTTCTTGATGTTTTACAACTTTATACCTAACTATATCTTCTCTAAGATTGGAGGCCTAAAATTTGTACTTTTGTGTGACTATAAAATAGAGAAACTTCCCTCAAATCTGTCATAATTTCATAGACAAATGTTGTTGTCATGGTCTTTGATATATAAACACAATTTTCCCCCCATAAATGCTACATCTGGAATAATAGGTGCATTTTGTTTAAAAATAGATCTTTATTTTATCATAGCTGGTTTAACATTAATATTGTCCAGACAGTCCATGTGAATCAATGCTTTGACCCTGTGTTAAGTTCAAGAAAGACATGAACTGTTCATTGTGTGAAATGTACCCAGAGACAATGCTGCACTTATTTTGGCATTGTACCCACACTAACAAGTTTTGGAAGGATGTATCTCGGTATATTGTTGATAATGTTGACTCTGACTTTTGTCTTTACTGGCAAAATGTACTGTTTGGCTTCAATAATAATAGTAGTAATAATAAGAACAAATTGGTATTCATAAATAATTAATTTGATCATTATTGTATTGTATTGTATTGTATTGTATTGTATTGTATTGTATTGTATTGTATTGTATTGTATTGTATTGTATTGTATTGACCAATTATTTGTTTACTAACATTGAGACTGGACGCAGAGGTGATTGTTTCATGCAATCAATTCCCAACCTGTTGTTTTGGGGTGCGCTGGTTGCAGCACACCCCAACCCCCTCTTGTGTGTTGGCTAGTAAGACGCATCCTAGCGAGAGCTGACAGAATGGGTTTCATTGCGCGCATACTGGTTGCGCGCATACTGGTTCTTATCAGTGTGACGTCGTCTGTTAAGGCCGGGTATTGTATTGTATTTGTATATACGATAAAGCATTCCCCCTGCATGTAACGTTATCTTTCATCCACGTCTATATAACTCATTTGGTCACGGACTGCTTTTTTATTGTTAAAATATTCTCATCCAAATCCCATATCTTTTTTTTTAATGCACTATTATTTATCTTAAATCTCAAATGTAATTTGTGTACATTTGGGGGGTTTGTAACTTTAAAAAAAAATAATATGTGAATAATACATGTATGAATATTTAAAATATTATCTATATATATTTTTAAAAAAGTAGGCGGGGAAAGAGACGGAAACGGAAGACAAATGACATCCAATCACATGGCAGGGAACAAAGATGGCGGACTCGGAGATTTGTGTCAGGTAAAAGAAACGACCGTTAAACTTTTGTTGTCTTCATTGCAGCCAACAACAAACTACAATGACATTTACCAACGGCTAACAATAGCACTTTCCAAATCCACTTAATGTATATTCATAATCTCATAGCTAGCCTTTACACCATGACATTAGAGTGGGATAAGTTGTGTTAGTTGCCGCCACGTTATTGTAGCATAGCCGCTGCTGCTGCTTCACACCGCATGACAACAACAGTACAGCAGCTGTGTTACTTTTACACTACATAGTTTAATACAGTGCTTTTCAAACTTTTTCATGTCAGTGACCCCCAGAATGATATGTATTTGGCTGCGGACCCCCATCTGAAAATATCTTTGTTCCAGGGACCCCCAGAAGCAAAGATTTGAGTTGAACAAAAACATACATATTGAAAGATTATGAAAGACATTTTCCACGATTTTTCAAAAATAGCAGATCTACTCGTTGCCGCGCTATGAGCTTGTAGATCTGCTATTTTTTTGAATAGCCAAAGTATACAATATAGTTAAAGTGGTTGAAATGATTGTGATGCTGTATTAACACATTTTTCTGGGGACTCCCTAGCTGGTACCCTCCCCAGGACTCCTGGGTGTCCCCGGTCCCCACTTTGAGTATTGTCATTTTAATTACATCATTCAACTTGGCAACAAAAGTGTCAAGTGCCAACACTCCTGTCAGTTGAAAATACATAATTATTGGTCGAACGAAATGCTGGTGCACTACAGGGATATCTGGGCACCTCGATGTAAAATTGTCTATTTTGTCCAAAATGTTAAATCTAATATATGGAAAATGGTCTTATGTAAAGTATACATAATTAGAACATGCTGAAACATTAGACAATTTGGTCTAATATGTCTACAATTGCTATAAAACCTGTATATCCAGTCATTTTGGGGCATAAACATGAAGTTGAAGGAAAAAATGAAGTCTGATAATGATGTACCGTGCATGTTCACATCATGTATACTTTACATTACTTAGACCATTTTTCAAATATTTTATTTTTTAACACAAAATAGCCAAAATTACATCGTGGTGCCCACCTATCCTGTATCCGTTTGTACATCTCATCCTGCTGTTCTGACTCATGTCTTTTTAAAATGTCTCCAAGTAATGAGTTAAAAGGCTTATTGTGGACGACTTTGTTTCTTGATGCTTGTGTTTCAGTGGTGGCTCATGTTGGCCTTGTTCTATTTGGTTGGTTTGGTTGAGCAGCACTAGAATAACTAATAGCTGGAATGCCTCAGTAATATTCTTGACAAATTAAATATTGGGACTAAATGAGATTGATGGGGTACCACCACCCCTGCTATGTGACGCCCCGATGCTGTTATTTCTCTTAGAAAAGTCATTTGTAGAAGGCATGGTGCACGGAGGGAGTACAATTGGTCATTACAAATGACTATATTATGGTCTTGACTTGTCAAATAACACATTCAAGTCATAGGCTATTTGTAAGACAATCAGTTTGTTTCATACAACATTAATGCTTAAAAGTTCCACACAGCAACAGATAATTAAAGGACCACTTCACCAATTTTCAGCCTTGTATATATTAATGGTCCTCACTTATGCTCTTCTCATTATTATAAGATGGCACTATTTCTGCCTGCATTGCCCATGGGGCCCCTAATCTGCAGGCTACCTAATTGTCTGCAGGCTACCTACCTGCAGGCAACTATTCAAATTGTGCTTTTGAACCTTTCACCACTACTTGCTCATATTGCTCATTATTTTAAGCTGAATGAAAACTTAAGTGTTCTGAGCTTGTAGATCTATTTTTGGGCACACAGCCACAGGCAACAAACGAGACTTGTTCTAGGTTGCTCTATTAGAACTAGCACTGAAAAGATGCACTTCAGTCTGTCATGGCTCACCATTGAGCAAGGGATTTCGTCAAGCTTGGCCACATTTTTCTGTTAACTCAAAAATGCCTTTATTTTTGTTTGAACAGGTAGTTTATTGCAGTGACACACACACAATCACTATACAAGATTTGCTGGTAATGGTCATACTTGCACCTAGCTCAAGGACTAACTCGATGAAAGAAACTGTTATTTATAGACCTAATAGCTGGTTGGAATGATTCGTTTATCAACAAAAAAAAAGTGCTGCGGTATTTACGGGAATGTCGATGACAACTGTATATGTCTATTTTGTGTTTTTTTCATAGTAGTGTTTATTTTATTAATCTGTGTTTATATATGTTTATCAAGCCAGCAGATGTTCATTGACTGCTGTATTAGTCACCTCATGGCTGTCACATACATGCATACCTCAACACATTTACTATGATCTGCTTTCTTTTTGTACACTGCTTTTGAAAAATGAACATCTCACCATTAAACCCATTCTTCTCATAGGAGCAGTCGAGAGTTATGGACCATATTACTGGGAAGATCTGCACTGCGAGAGCCGGTATGTCTTCTATACCCTCACAGGGATAGTAATGTTAATTAACTAATGAACTAGTGTTTTGAGGTCAGAGTCAAGTCCATGTCTACCACACCATTTGGAATTTTCAAATTGCAAAAAAAAAAGAAAAAACAGCTTTATTTTGCATGTGTTGTTTACTCTCTCCTTATGAACCCTTAAGGCTCAAATCGAGGCAGAACTAGATAGACACTGGGAGCGGCTACATCAAGGACTGAGCTACTATAAACCACCCAGGTATAACTCTACTAGTTTTGATTCAAACAAGGCACACAGTGTAATGTTTATAACAAAGTGATGCTGCTACTGTAACTGTAAGTGACATTTTGCTGTGTCTACAGCACATCATCTGCTGGGAAAGTTAAAGCCAACAAAGATGTGCCTCAAACATTGAGGGATTTTGGTCTGAGGATCAGCAAATTGCTGGTGAGAATTTTATTTTATTTTATTTGATGCTTTATATACTAAATGTCTGTCAGGTTTCCTTTATTTGTGTCACGATAATCATTTATGGATATATTATACATGATACAGGGTCTTGATGAGCAACAGAGTGTGCAGATTTTACAGTGCTACTTACAAGAGGATTACAGAGGAACCCGTAATTCATTAAAGGTCTGTATGCCCACTTGGATTCACTCAACACTAGTGTTGATATTCATGTACGGTGTGGAGATATTACGACAAACAATCCCCAAATGACATTTAATTATTTCTTACAGATTGTTCTTCAGGATGAGAGACAGAGCCAAGTCCTTCTGCTGAAGGTCAGTAAACATTTAAAACCTTTTATTCTACTCTATGAAGCTAATGTTTTTTACAGTTTAATAATATTACAGGAGATACTTTTTCATTCAGCTCTTTGAAGTATAAACGTGTCTGTCTGGGCCCACAGGTATCTGACTATTACTACGAGGAACGTATCTGTTTACTCAGATGTGTCCTACTCCTGTTGACATATTTTCAGGATGAGAGACATCCCTACAGGGTAAGAGGTTCAAGTTTTCACTCACATCGATCAAACACAACTACAATCACCCATCAGCCTCCCAAATTAATGAATAAATAACGTTGTTGCTATAGGCAGAAACCTTGTAACCCATATTTGAATCTTTTGTGTCTTTGTAATTTACTTCTACAAGCTCACAACGCATGGAGGTGCGACACATGAGCTTGTATATGGGCCATTTTGTGAAGTGAAAGTGGTTACATCTGTCTGTGGGTTCTATAAATATTTTTAACCAATGAAAAGTATTAGCAATAGTTTGTGACTAAATTACCACATTGGATTCCATTTCCTGAAAAGTTACGGTTTTGGATATAAGGCATGGATTAAAGTTCTCAGTTGCCACTCGCCATGACTGAGTGATTTCAGTCATTTGGAAGCATGTCACACATTTGTACTTTGCTGTAATTGAATGTTTTGTGACAATGTTTTGTCTGTACAGGCGGAGTACTCAAATTGTGTTAACAAACTGGAGAAGGATCTGGTTAGCAGCTACCAGTCTCAGTTTGAGAACTTATTCAAAGCAGAGGCACCAACATGGGAAACACATGGAAACTTTATGGTAAGAATTTGATTTCTGACCACAGGATTTGCAATATAAACTGTAATGTAATGTGGCTTACCGATAGCTGACTGGATTAAAGCACACATTACAACGTCCCAGAGACCTGCGTTGCACATTGTTCCCACTTCTCTCTCTCTCTCGCTCTCGCTCTCTCTCCATACATACACCCACAGTCATATGATTATTATTTAGCAACGCCAATGTCACAGTTATGTATTTTAAAAATACCCCAGACAGTCTTTGGCTCAGGCTATTTTGCTACATATAAAATTTGTAGTTTAGGTGGTCAGTTCAAATGGCATAATTTGGACAGACTTAATAGAATTGCATCCACAGAATGATCCTCTTCCCATGAGGGGTGGGGTCATACATCACAATTATTGTATAGGAAAAATGGAGGTTGACCTAGATAAAAGTTAGTACACTATTAGTAAGTGCGTTATCTGATAATGATATTACTATCTAAAGCATTGTGTTTCACTTCCAGACGGAGAGGCAGGTATCTCGGTGGTTCCTGCAGTGTCTGAGAGAACAGTCCCTGTTGCTGGAGATCCTCTTCTTGTATTATGCATACTTTGAGATGAGTCCCTCTGACCTGTTGAGCTTTACAAAGATGTTCAAGGAACAGGGCTTTGGCCTGCGGCAGACCAACAGACACCTAGTGGACAAAAGCATGGATACTCTGGTTGACCGCATCGGGTAAGAAACTGTGTATGTGTGTGCAGGTTAGGATGTGCTCGTATAAAGAATGGAGTAGGGCTGGGAGTTTCATTAGCTGGGCATTGAGAGGACTCATTTTATAAATGCTGGTCAGAAGTTCACTGGAGGCATATTAGAATTGCAGTGCTTAAAAAGAAAAAGATCATTTGATATTGAACATTGAAACTAACACTCTTATCGTTTTTGCTATTATAATAAAATGCTAAATCCCCAAGTGTAAGAGGAAGAGTAATCAATCATATTAAGGACATTTACAGGGAAAATGTTGGTTATTTGCGTGTATATTATTAAATTATTACATTCATGATTTCTTTTAGCCTGTACTACTTATCTATTAACTAATCAATGCATTGTTTTTTGTTTTATTTTATGTTATTACTTTCTTTTATGTTTTGTCTGGCTGCAGTTATTTCAGCTCTCTGATCCTTGTTGAGGGAATGGACGTAGACTTTCTTCATAAATGTGCCCTGGAGGACAGCACAGAGCAGCACCAGTTCTCTAACACTCCTGATATAAGCAAGGTTTGATTTGAGTCTCTATAATACAGTAGATATTGCATCAGCACTTTTTAATTGATCAGTGAACCTAAATCTTCTTTCTGTGAAGGGAGTAACCCCTCCCTCCAAATACCACACACTGGATTTGACTTGTGGTCAAAATAATTTGCTTATGGCCCCATTTTCTGAATATTATTGACAAAGAGCTGCAAAAGCCCACTGCAAGGCTGTTTTGCTTGAAATGTCTAGTGGCGTAATATCAGATTTTTTTTTTTTTAAAGAGCAAAAATCTACAGTGACCACCTAACCCTATTGCTAAGATATTCCTAATCACCATTGGGTGTCTATAGTGTGGTATTTTTTTTTCACGAATTGCATAATCGCCCAAAAAGGCCTCTTACAATAAAATTCTCTATCAGAAAAAGAGAAGTGAAAATAGCAGATCTAAAATCTCACAACACGTCGCACTGCAACGAGCTGTGAGCTTGTAGATCGGCTATTTTCACTATTTGAAATAGTGATAATGTATATAATATATTTTTGTTAAGTTTGGGTCCCCTTCCTAGAAATGTAATTGAGTCATAACTAAGAGATAAACGTTCCCTCCCAGGAAATGGACCAGCTACTGCTTACCTTCGGTGACATTCCTCATCACGGGCCTGTGCTGCTGGCCTGGGTCCTGCTGAGACACACTCTGAAGCCAGATGAATCCAGCCCAGTCGTCAGGAAGATAGGCAACACCTCCCTGCAGCTGGGGGTCTTCCAGTACCTGCCCACCATGCTGCAGGGGCTTGGCGTCTCTGGGAATAATGTAAGGCAAATAAGTTTTGGGCAGTTTTATAAATAAATGTCCCAAAATGTCCATACTGTATTTCTCTCCTAATGTTATTCACCATCCCTCCACTTTACCCACCTTTAAAAAAAGAAAAAGTGCATGCCTGTCTTGTTCTTCTTCAATTAAGTAATTTGTAGCTTTTTTGTATTTTTGTATTTTTTGATTGACCAACTGATTCCGAATGTATTCATTTTACCAATTACCCCGTGAACATTTTAGAGCAACTAATGGCAATGATAGAACTGTAGAAGAAATCAATGTAATTGTTGCAAAATGCTCTTGGCAATATACTTAGAAAGTACTACTGAGAGAGCTGAGACATGCACTTAAGAACTTTGCTAACATTTTAATGCTATTAGAGTGGCATCATTATCATGTAGCATGTTCCTTTCCTTATATTGCACAAGCAAAAAAAAATCACATACCTGTCCTGTTTTGATGTTATTGCTACCTACAGTACCAATAACTATACATTCACATTATAATGTTATATTAATATTCACTGTAAAATCTGCCTGTTGCATTGTCTATTTTCTAGTGCACAGCAAGCACAGCAAAGATGTGCATCTATGGCCTCCTTTCATTTGTCATCACATCCTTTGAAGAAGAGACTCTGGGCAACCAACAGGTATCATCCTAGAGATTGTTCCTCAAATGGGGGTATCCCTTGGGGCAGGTTTGAAAGTTACAAAAAATAGTTTGAGACTAGCGTAGAGACTTTCTAAAATATTAATTCCTCCATCATAATTTCCCTGTACTTGTTTTTACACTGTAAAAGCCTGAGTGTTCATTTAACTTAAGAGTGTACAAAAGTAACAAAATGAACCCGTAAGGGTCATTTGTACATACAAATGGACAAATCAACATCATGTCACAAAGACCACTAGTAACTCATTGCTTCCACAGGACTTGATCAACACTGCCTGTGAAGTCCTTTCTGCTCCCAGCCTGGCTGAGGTCTTTTGGGAAATGGTGAGGAGAAATTCATTAGAAACTGTCTTGATTGATGAAAAGAAACAAATAATGTTTTGTATAGTTATTGCCACATGAATTGTGATTTTTTTTTCTTTCCTTTCCTTCTCTTTTTCCTCCAGAAGCCCAACATGGGATTAGGAATGATTCTGGACAGTGCTGTCGGGATGTTCCCTCACAAAATAGGTCCCCTGTTACAGCTCCTGACTGCTCTTCTGTCAAACAAGTCAACGGCAAAAAGGGTATTAACATAAACACACACATGCATAAAGCTACAGTATATCATGTATCTGGGAAAGGTGTTAATAGATGTCTACCTTTATGTGGCAGGTGTACACGTTTCTAGACAAGATGTCCTTCTACACAGAAGTCTACAAACACAAGCCCAACGACATAATGTCCAAAGATGACGAGACACTGTGGAGGAGACAGACAGCCAAGCTCCTCTACCCCTTTGGTTAGTGTGGTTGATGGTTATGACACATGCTGTCGCACTGTCACTAAATGTATTTGACTATATATATAAATGTGAATATACCTCTTTCCCACACATTTAATACGTATTTTATGTCTGCTGCTAAACTATGTCTCTTGTACTTGAGACAGAGGTACCCTTTCCTTTTTCTCATGATTAAGCTTGTAGTCTTGCACAATTTTGAATGTCAATATTTTAACTTGTCTAAAAGCGTGAGTGTTGATTGGATTAGTTTTGAACTATGTAGCTATTTTCTGCTAATGAGCCCTCTGACATATCCATTCTTAATGGTATGCTTCTGGTATCCTGACCCTCAGGCCTGGGGCAGACTAACTTGCGGATGCCTCAAGGAGTGCTTGGTCAGGTGGGGGTGCGGGGTGACCATGCCTACATAGTGCGGTGGGACTACTCCTACAGCTCCTGGACACTCTTCACGTGTGAGGTTGAGATGCTGCTGCATGTGGTTTCAACTGCAGGTATCTGACTGGACCCAAACACATTACAAATTCAAACCCGTATTTAATGTTTTTTTTCCCTCCGGTAAACTAAACCCTTTCCCCCCTCCTGTAGATGTGATGGCTCACTGTGAACGTGTGAAGCCCGTCCTGGATCTAGTCCATAAGATTATAAGTACAGACTGGACTGTGTCTGATTGTCTGTTGCCACTCACATCTCGAATCTACATGTTGCTGCAGCGGTAAGTTGCTCCCTAGTAGTTGTTGATTTTTGAACTGTTTGGTTGCTACTATATATGTCTATGAAATTAATTCAAGGACCCCAACGGAAACAAGCCCGCAAGGACTTTTTTGGCCGGACCTTTTAGACAAAAGCATTATGAATGTAACTGTGTTGTTTTACATTCTTTTGCCTAATAAAAATTTCAATCAATCAAACCTAGTCCCTACCTAACTCCATTGAGTACAGCTCTGGCTCGCACTGAACTTTATCTACTACAATAGCAGATCTAGGATATAGGGCAAATTATTTGTCTTTTCTCTTGTTAACATTGTTTATGTTTGACTTGAATGTTATGAATCTATTTAATATACTTTATCCACTTATCCCTCAGGTTAACATCAGTCATCAACCCTCCAGTGGATGTGATCGCCTCTTGTGTAAACTGCCTTATTGCATTGGCTGCCAGGATGCCAGGGAAGGTAGGAACTCTGAATGTGCTGTAGATATATTGGTTATGTTTTTTACAGGTGTAACAACACACATATTTGTGTTAGGAAAGATGGTCACGGTTTGGTGCGCATTACAGACCTTGCAATTTGTCAGATTCTTTCTATGATGTACGAAAAAATATATTATAGTCTAAATGGTGTGAAATATTTTTAAATATTCTCAGTGCCGCTCAACAAGGCATTCCAGTTAGACGAGACACAAGGCAACACATAGCGCCTTCCTCCTCCAAAGAAAATAACGTACCATTCACAACTGCAGTGAGGCATGCTAGCGGGTTACCTCGAACATGTAGCCTACATAGCCTTTCCCAGCCGATTCAAACAGGGCAAAAGAAATCACTGCAGTGTAGCCATGGATAATCATTAGTGAAGAATGCAGGCTTTTAAAGAATCTCTTTCAGTGTGTGTGAATCTATTTTTATTATATCTTTTTTTGTATTATATGCTTGCTTCCAAAAAGCCACTCAATACAATGGATACGGTAGTTGTATTGTATTCAAATGAGCAAAATATAAGTAAATAAATTATTATTTTACTGTGCCTTTTAATTGAAAACTTTCAAATCAATGCACATGACACCACCATACTTAATCAAACCGAACTGTGAAGTTTATGATCCGTTACACCCCTAATAGTCCAGGGGCCAACACTGATATTTTCACAAATTGGTACCACCTGAGGTGGCCGTAAAGTTTTTGTATTTTTGTATTCCTACGTGTCTCTAGTTTATATTTTGGTATGATACATCTTCCAATTCAGTAGCTTAATGGCAGTTATCACTACCTACCGGCTAATGTATCCGGTAGGAGACACAAAGTAGAATCTTTGTGTCTCCTACCGGAAATACACCCAGGCATCAAATTATTGCAACAAAAACAAAATATATCCATGTATTCAAGGCTTCATGGGGTGTGCAATTGATAACTTCTCAGATTTTTGGTGTTTGCAAAAAGACTGCTTTCCATAAGCTTGTAAAAGTTGACCTAGGGTGGTCATAGCTGAATGGGTAGAGAGTCCCCCTGGGAAACTTAAAGGAGGAGTTCACCCAAAAAATGATTATTTTCTGTCAATTGCACACCCCATGAAGCCTTGAATACATGGATATATTTTGTTTTTTGTCGCAATAATTTGATGCCCGGGTGTATTTCCGGTAGGAGACACAAAGATTCTACTTTGTGTCTCCTACCGGATACATTAGCCGGTTTAGAGTGATTACTGTCATTAAGCTACTGAATTGGAAGATGTATCATACCAAAATATAAACTAGAGACACGTAGGAATACAAAAATACCAAAAATGTACGGCCACCTTAGGTGGTACCAAAATCTGCCTTGGCCCTTGGACTATAATATCTTTGTACAGGGAGCAGCAATCAGGGTATAAAGTCACCCGTTTAACCTGATCTTTTACCCACACTTGCCTTTCTCTCTTCCTTCCTTCAGGTATGGTCCAGTCTGCATCACACAGGCTTCCTCCCCTTTGCCTCCAGCCCCTTGACCAACATGGCCCAATGCATAAGGTACCGGGAGTTTGAATGACTTTAATGGAGAGCTACCAGATATATAGGAGAATGAGGTATTCTATTTTTACTATGGAGAATTATTTAATGAAACCAAATGTATTTTTTGCAGTGCCGAAGGCATGAAGGCAGGTAACTATGGGAACCTGCTGGTTCTTATCGAGCAGCCTAGGGGAGAGTACGCTGTAACCATTGCCTTCCTGCGCCTCATCACAACCTTAGTCAAGGTAGTATATGACTGAAAGAAATGTACATCAATTAGTGCAATGGTTCTCAAATTGAGGTCCAGGGACCGACTAATCGAAACATTTAAAAAACCTTGAACATTTTTTAATTTCTTTTTCAAAATGAATCATTTGAAGATTCTGTACAAAAATGTTCATGGGGGGCCCCTGGCACAAAACAATCTTTTCAAATGACTGTCCGTGGTCAAATCAGTTTGGGGGTCCATGACATGAAGATGTTTGAGAAACACTGAATTAATGATGATAACACTACTTTAGTTTACACTCATTCACATACATTTGTGATCTTAACATGCATAGCAACCTGCCTATACCAACTCTAAATTTTTTGTTTGTTTCTGGCAATCCCAGGGTCAGCTAGGCAGCACTCAGAACAAAGGCCTGATCCCATGTGTTCTGCTGGTGTTGAAGGAGATGCTGCCCACCTACCATAAGTGGCGCTATAACACCTATGGTGTCAGAGAAAGGATAGGTGAGGGGACATTTCTGATCGTCTCATGTAACAATGATGGCTAAAGCTATTTGACATTTTTGACGACATCGGTATCAGGAGTTATGATTTTTACCACACATTGACATTGGACCGAAAGATCTGGCATCGGTCTGCCTCTAGCTGAAGTGGCTGTATGGTCCTTCCAGTGTTATGTAAATAAAGTGAACATCTGCTGCTACTGTTCTTGTTTAATGCAGGCTGTCTGATCTTGGAGCTGGTCCATGCCATTCTCAACCTCACTCCAGAGGGAGAGGATCAAGTCAGGTAAGACTGATATCTCCAAAGCTTATGTTTATGTTTCATGCAATAATACTACTTAATAATGGTTCCTTTAACTGAAGCCAAATTATATAATTTGCATGTTGACATTATGGCTTTGGGATAGTTGGTGGTAGCAATCCATCCGCTATTTAAACTGTTTAACATCCAGTAGACAACTTTTCTGTAATAAAGTCCTATTATAATCACATTAATCTCTGCCAGGAGATTTGTGTATTCAGATTTGCATGCATTTCCATGATTGTGGGCTTACAGTCGAATTTGAACAAATGATCCACAAGCTACTCACATGTTTGCTAGTACTGTTGGTACTAGCAAGCTAGAATAATTTAAAATACATTCATCTAACAAACTTTTAGCTTCTTGAAAAATGATTGTAATTATCATAGAGAAAAGCATGTACATTGGCTGGAAAGCTAGCTTGTAAGCTCACATCAGGATTGTTTCATTATTCTGTTGAAATCTACCGGTAATTGCTTAGATTCAGTTTTAGCAGGAGCCCATAATACAGTTTTGGGGCTAATGAAAAAACACAAATATCAAGGCTGTAGGGTTAGGTTCAGGGGTTGACAGCACTCATCACATGAGCAAAGCCAGAGACGTCCTGCACTAATAAGACAGCATGGAGAAAGGAGTTATGGTTCTTCAGACTAAACGGATGTTGCTGCTCAAATGCAAAATAAATACTCTTGGCTATTATCAGCCTTCATGGAACCAATTTTTCATGCTCTCTCCTGCTCCAGCACTCCCACCCTGCAGTCTCTGTGTATCTATAGCCTGGCTAACACTGAAGCAGGCCAGGCCGTGGTCAACATCATGGGGGTAGGAGTAGACACCATCGATATGGTTATAGCCGCACAGCCCAGCAGGTATGACTGAATAACAAATATTTATTAATTACAATGATGTCTCTTATTATCTTGCCTAGTTTCAGATCTACTGCATATATTATGCTACTTGTCTGTTGTCTGGTCTGTACTTATGCGTTTTGTCCTTTTCTATTTATCAACAGAAAACATAAAGCATTTTGTCATCCAAAATAATGTTGTTGAACTTGTGGTCACTATTAATCCATTCAAAAAATAGCAGATGTACAAGCTCACAGCCCGTCACTTCATGCCGCGCGGCAAGCTTGTGCATGTGTTTTTTTTAATATTTAGAAAAATCGTGAAAGGGTTTGAAATATGTTGAATAACTTCGAATTACAAAAAAGTTTGAGAACAGCCATTTGTAGAATTGGCCTCAGGTCTTAATAGGTTAAGGCGAAGCTGTGATATTTTTGCCTTTTCTTTGAAATCGTATAGTGGTGGCGCTGAAGGCCCAGGTCAGATCCTGATCCAGACAGTGAAGTTGGCGTTCTCTGTCACAAACAACGTGATCCGTCTGAAGCCGCCCTCTGACGTGGTGTCACCACTGGAACAGGCCCTGACCCAGCATGGGGGCCATGGTACCAACCTGATTGCTGTCCTGGCCAAGTACATCTACCATAAACATGACCCGGCTCTTCCACGTCTGGCAATCCAGTTGCTGAAGAGGCTTGCCACAGTAAGGCAGCTAAACATTACTTATTATAATTCATATTTTTGCTTTAAAACTTAAATCAATTATTGCATTTTTTAAAAATATTGTCAGCAAATCGATTAACCACTTAAGCCTGGTTTTAGAATGTTCCTGCAGTACTATGACATCATCAGTATGACTTCAGTCATCTCCACATTTTCTAAAACAAACAAAAAATAAAAGATTTTACGCGTTAGCTTGTAGATCTGCTATTTTTGAATTCAATGTGTAAAATAAAAAAAGTAATTGTTTTACATTTATTTTGAAATAAACACAAATGTTCACAAATCTTCTCTTATGTGCCAAATCATCTTTGTTTTGTCCCTAGGTGGCGCCCATGTCAGTGTATGCGTGTTTAGGCAGCGATGCAGCAGCCATTCGAGATGCCTTCTTGACTCGACTGCAGAGCAAGACCGAAGACATGAGGATCAAAGTGATGATCCTGGAGTTCCTCACTGTGGCCGTGGAAACTCAGCCTGGCCTCATCGAGCTCTTCCTAAATCTGGAAGTCAAAGACGGAAGTGAAGGCTCAAAGGTGAGATAAAAAGACGTGTAATTGTTTTCTTACCGGGACATGATTTCTTTACTAGAATGTGTACCTTGAGTCCCTAAAATGTAATCTGTTGACAGGACAAAGTTGACACTCCTGTGTATATTAACCACTTAAACCTGTATACTTTGTTGTATGTCAAATAGCGAAAATAGCGGATCTAAAATCTCAGCTCCCGTTTTGTTGCAATGCGTTGCGATCGGTTATTTTCGGCAAATATTGGCCTATTCTTAACTATTTTGACATGCCCAGAAAAAGGATGCTAGGTTTCATGTTGTTGAATGACCCGAAAAAGGATGCTAGGGTTCATGTTGTTGAATGACCCGAACATTTTCTGGTGATTTCATGGCATTTGTTGGCCTGCAGGAGTTCCTCCTGGGAGAATGGAGCTGTCTGCAGGTGGTGTTGGATCTCATTGACTCCAAGCAGCAGGGGAAGTACTGGTGTCCTCCTCTGCTTCACCGGGCCGCCCTGGCCTTCCTTCTGGCCCTCTGGCAAGATCGCAGGGACAGTGCCATCTCTGTCCTACGTACCAAGTAAGCATGTTGTCTGCCTAATATTTATTTTGATCAGCGAAAGAAGGTGGTAAAGGGCTGCAACTATCGATTATTTTCTTTGCGATTATTTTATAAATAACCCTTTAAAAAAATTATTTGTACAGTTTTTAATATATAGATAAATAACCACTTTTGCGTCATTGTATACTTTGTTGCAAAACTTTGTGTGAAAACAGTGAAAATAGCCGATCTACAAGCTCACAACACGACACATTGTAAGCTTGTACATCTGCTATTTTGGAATTATTTCGCCCTATAATAAGATTCCCAAAATAGTGATTTATTATTTTATTAAATTATTGCTTATTATTTTATAATCGATTAGTTCCATTAACTGTTGCACTATAATGTGGGATTTCTTATTAGATGGATGATTGATTACCGGTACAATGAATGTTTGGCTGTGTTCCCACAGAGAGAAGTTTTGGGAAAATTTGACAACCCCTCTGTTTGGAACCCTCACTTCTCCTCCAGACACCACAGAGGTATTTACTGACTTAGACTAATATACATCCATATAAAAAAAGGCATGTCATATGTGTCTTAATGATCTTACCTTTTTACTCCTCTTAGCCTTGTGTTCTGGAAACCTGTGCTTTTGTTATGAAAATAATTGGCCTGGAGATCTACTATGTTGTCAGGTAATTTCTCAATTCTTGAAATGTGTATGGTTGCTATATCATCGCTTAATGGCAGAAATCTTGTTCGTCCATACTTCATGTTATGTATTTTTTCATAAATGAATCCCCTATTTTATACTTCATCGTATGACAGTGTTTAAAAATATCCAGTCCACAAGCTCACAACACGTGGTGATGTTCAGTCGTGAGATTAGTTTTTGCTTTAATCCCTGTGTACTTGATGGTAAACGTTGGACTCTCTCTGGTGTCACAGTGGCTCCTTGGAGCAGTCCCTGAAGGACGCGTTGCAGAAGTTCTCCAACGGGAGGCGCTACGAGTACTGGTCCCAGTACGTCAAGTCGTTGGTGTGCCACGTGGCGGAGACGGAAGAGGAGGGCATCCACTCCTTCTCTGAGACCCAGATGCTCATCTCAGCCTGGAGGATGCTACTCATCCTGTCCACCAGCCATGTATGTCTGAGTGCACTTTTAAGCAGTTGTTCTCAAATGTTTTAATTTCAAGGATCCCAGTTTGGTATATATTAGGCCACAGACCCCCATAACTCTCAATGTTACAGACCTGTAAGGGTCCATTTGGTTCTTACTACCTAACTATCAATAATTAGCTGGGGTGCTGCTCATCCTGTCCACTTGCCTTGTATGTCTGAGTGCACTTAAACCAGTGCTTCTCAAACTTAAATTTCAAGGCCCCCCAGTTTAGTATGCATTAGGCCAGTGGTTCACAAACGTTTTCATTCAAAGACCCCCAAAATAATTTGCATTTGGTCACGGGACCCCCTTCTGAGAAGCCTGATAGGCCCCATACAAGATTTGTGTTGTTAATATTTTTCAAAAAATGTCAAAGCTTTTCAAGATTTTGTTATAAATAGCAAAATAGCATAAATAGTAAAATCAAGTATATTATGTTTGCCCAAATATCTATTTTAATATTGTGACAATATTTAGAGATGACTATTGATGATGTGACAAATTATTTCCACGATGAAACTTTTGAGTCTGCATTACTGTAATGCAGACTTTAAAATGGGGAAAAGACGACACTTATATGCCATATCACTAAATTATGTTATCCAACATCTTGTCTCATATCAAGATATTGATATATTGTCCAGCCCTAGTTCAGAAATGTTCGATGTTGACATAATGTACAGCAGACATCTAGATATGTAACACAGGGCTGTTGAGCACAATAAATTGTGTTCTAGCGCTAATTGATGTGTGTTTTTGCCTGTAGTCTGACGTAATGCACCTGACAGAGGACTCAACTAGACTGAAGCTCTTCATGGACGTCCTGGATGGTACCAAAGCAGCTGTGAGTTACCAGGACTAGCTTCATTAAGTTCTTGTCATCTATAACATAACTGTTTAGTGGTCTTGTTAATTTCTTTATTATATGTCCATCAGCTGTAAATGTTTTCTCATTTCTCTGTTCTGATTTGGTACCGCTCACTGCTTCTCTTACTCCTAGCTGATGGTTCCTACGTCGGTCCCTTGTCTGCGTCTCGGATCCATGATGGCCACTCTGCTGCTCACCCTCCTCAAACAGTGGAGAAGGTGCGTGTATACACTGTACTGAATATGTGCATTCTGTGAAGATGTTTTTCCACTCCATTCTGTGCCAGCATTTCCATGTCTTTCTTTCACTGCTGTCCTTTTGCAGTGTGGTGGCGACAGCCCCTGATATCCTGTCCCCCCTGTCCCTCATCCTGGAGAGTGTCCTACAAGCTGACCAGCAGTTGATGGAGAGGACGAAGGCCAAGGTCTTCTCTGCACTTATATCTGTGCTGCAGATACAGGGACTCAATGGTGCGTTTCTTATAATTCCATTTTAGACTCCTTAAAGGAAAATAATCGTTGAGTCCAGACAGATGAAACATTTATGATAGTGTACACACACAGCACAGTGTATGCGTGTCTTTTAGACGTTGTATGAATGCACTCTGCAATTTCACTGTTCACTAGGTGGTGAAATAGCCCAGCTGCCCCAGCTTCTGCTGTGCGTCTGTGAGACTGTGAAGGACGAGGCCCTCGCCCTGATCGACAGCACTCGCCACATGAGCCAAGCAGGAGATGTGCTGGAGGACAAGGACAGCATGGAGACGGATACTCCCCGCAGTCTTCAAAAGGACCAAAGAGATGGGGTGGGGATACATCACGGGTCCCCAAACATATTCAGCTCGAGGCCCAAAAGAGAAACAAAATTACATTATGAATTAAACTATTAAGCCCTATTTAAAAGAATAGTGAAAATAAGCAGGCTATTTGCACTAATTATTTTTTTTAAATTGGTCCGCAACCCAAATTTGTTTTTTGGAAACACAGGGCTACATAGTATAATTATTATCACATGACAAAATGATTGAAAAGTGTCATCAAATTATCAGGTACATGTTAGATGCAAATAATCAGTTCAATTAGGATTATTGATGAAAAGACTTTAACATTTGTGTGACAAAGACTGTACTCTCACTTTTTAGTAAAATTCACAATATGCCAACTATAATGATGACGTTGGAGCATGTTGGAACATTGGAACACACGATACATACAGGGCTAACTGGGCGCTTAAATATAAGTTAACTGGTCAGGTTAATATTATAAACCGTTTTGAAAAAGGCTGTGTTTTTATTCATACCATGGCATCAGTCATTATTTTTCAGAGCTTGCTTATAGAACAAACGGTATTCGTAAAAGTGCTCTGAATATATTAACCGTTTTATGCTACAATACTGTATGTGCCAATTTGTGATCGCAAACTAAGCTCCGTCCATTCGGTGCGTCTCTTTGTCAGGTTTGTGTGCTGGCACTGCACTTAGCCAAGGAGCTGTGTCGTGCTGATGAGGACGGAGAACACTGGGTGTCGGTGATGAGGAAGGTTCCAGTTCTTCCCTCTGTTCTCAGTGCCCTGGAACTCAGTCTGCGTTCCAAGCAGAACGTTTACTTCACTGAGGCCGCATTGCACCTGCTGCTCACTCTGGCCCGCACGCCACAGGTAAGTGCACCAAAGCACGCAGGGACATTATACTTAAATCAGTCCTTCACATTAACGCATTCACTGCCAGGAATGAATTAATTAATTCATCT
Organism: Gymnoscopelus microlampas; assembly: GCF_963454915.1. Classification (NCBI taxonomy): domain Eukaryota; kingdom Metazoa; phylum Chordata; class Actinopteri; order Myctophiformes; family Myctophidae; genus Gymnoscopelus; species Gymnoscopelus microlampas. The sequence continues at coordinate 16,379,887 of NC_139958.1, forward strand.
GTCTACTGTACCCTTGTACCTTTGAAAAATCATGGAATATTCTCTATGAACCCGATCCTCACAGTGGCTCGTTGCACGCACGGGAGACCCGTAGAAAATGGACCCAGACATTATTAAAAAGTGAAACTGATGCAAGCCTTGTCGCATGTACCTTTCTCAAATTATCCTGCAGGGGGCAGCAGCCGTTGCTGGAGCTGGAGTTATTCAGAGCATCTGTCTTCCACTTCTCAGCGTGTATGAAGTCTCTTCAAATGGAGCCTCACAGGTAAAAGAACAGAGCTTTACACCGAAACATATATAGATTTTTAGATGCAGTGACATGACAAGAGGTGATGGAATGAAACGGTATAACAGTATTAATCTATTTGTCTGTCCAGGGTTTCTCTCGCAAACCCCAGGACTCCCCCTGCTGGCCAGGGGTGTACCGACTGTGTATGTCTCTCATGGAGAGTCTGCTCAAGACGCTACGATACAACTTCATAAATGAAGCCCTTGACTTTGTTGGAGTACATCAGGAACGCATACTGCAGGTAAGGGTGTGTGTGTGTGTGCGTACTGTATGTCTTGAAGGGCAACTTTGCTGATATATTTAATGTGAATCCTGTCATACTGAGGAGAACATGTGAAAATTGCACATAACACTTCCCAATGCATTCTGAGATCGACTACTTTCACCAATTACATTGGAAAAAATAATGATATCAATAGAACAGTCTTTCCACCCGACGGCAACGAATCAGGCTTAATGCATTCCTTCTGTGCTGCCCAGTGTCTAAATGCAGTGCGTACGGTGCAGAGCCTGGTGTGTCTGGATGAGGCTGATCACACAGTGGGTTTCCTGCTGCAGCTCTCCAGCTTTTGCAAGGAATGGCAGTTCCACCTGCCCAAACTACTCAGAGATGTACAGGTTCGTCCAAAGAGAAACAAAATTACATCAGCTAGACAAATTAACGCTATTGCTACCTTTAGTTAATTATATCTTTGATACTTTTGCAGTACAGCTATCTAACCTTTCTCATTTTGGTTACGTTTCTCTCTATATGCAGGTAAACCTGTGTTACCTGTGTCAGACGTGTACATATCTCCTCCATAGCAAGAAGATGCTCCATCACTATCTCCAGGTCTCACACACATTTTTAATTTACATTCTTTTGAAATCAGAAAGTATTTTTGTTTTATTAGATTTTGTACACAATTATACAACTGTCTACACTCTAGTCTACACTGTAGGTGCGGAGATAACAGCGCAGAGAGTGAAACCTATGATCTGAATAGTCATTAATATACATTTTCTCATTGGGCTAATTTCTAGCTGGTGTTTATACTGGAATGTTTGCTGGGGACCCCCCCAAGGACCCCTGGGATCCCACTTTGATAACCACTGCTTTAAGAAATGATATGCACTGCTGTGTTATATACTTTGTTTGTACTTCAAATGGTGGAAACAGCAGATCTACAACACTGTTTTGTGAGCTTGTAGACGGCTTATTTTCGCAGAATGTTAGCCTGTTATCACCGAATGTTTGCCTACAATGATTATTTGTTGTGTGTAATTCATATAGGTTAAAAATGGTGAGGCGTTACCCCCTGGTCCTCTCCCAAGATCCCACCGCTCAGCGCAGACTCCCTCCAAGGAGGCGGCGGGTGGAGGGGAGAGGGAGGAGGCAGAGCAGAAGGCCCTGCTGGCTGTACAGTGCAGCCTTCTGAAGATCCTCAGCAAAACGCTGGCTACTCTGCAACACTTCACTCCAGACTGCTGCCAGATCCTACTGGACCAGGTACCAGACACAATGCTGATTATTGTTATCTCACTTTAACTTGTAACTGTCACTGTATTTGCTCAGTTCTGGTCTTAAGCTATTCTTTTTACCCCGAATTCTATTGGGGGTTATAGACATTCGCACAATGTGTTCTGTGTTTCGAGGCTCTGCTAGCCCAGGGGGTCCCAAAAATGTTCATGCCAAGGACCCCCAAATTAGTTGCTGTCTCTGGCTGCGGTCCCTTATTGTGAAATGGCTTAAAAAAATACAAACTTAAGATTAGAATAGCCAGTCTACAAGTTCACAATGTGTCTCACAATCGTCTTACATTGTGAGCTTGTAGATTATTTTTGAAACATTTTCACAGCTGAGACGGGAGGAAGGGAGCGCTAGTTTTTCTTAACCACCGTCCACCATGGCTCACCAACTCAGAGTACGGATGGCCATTTGGAGAAATGGGATTAACCGGTAACCGCTAGGCCTTACCGGTTAAATAACCGTTAAGGAAATGTGTTGAAAAAATGCTCTATTTACCGATTAAATCGGTGACCCGGCCAGCAGTCGGTGGTGATTGCGTTACGCAGGCCGTGTCTGACGGTATTGTTTAGTGTGCAGGTGATGTAATAATAATATGGCAATAATAATATATAATATGCGGATTCTGTATTTCAAGTCTGCTTTGCACAAGTTACAAGTAACCTCCTCATCATTCTTTTTTTGTGACTTCAAAATAAAATGTTTTTATTAAATGTATTTATTTATTTTTTAACGGTTAACCATTAGCCGTTAGTGTCTACCGGTTACCAATTTCTTAACAGTTAACGGTTGGCCATCACTAACTCAGAGGCTGTGCTTGTTGAAGCAAGGCCAACGGCAGTGGTACTCGCTCACCTAGCAGCTTGCTCAGGCATGCCTCACAAACCTCAAGGCGTCCAATTGTCTGTGTCAATGTATGGATTTGGCATATGGAATAATGTGCATCTCTCTCTGTCTGTGTCAATGTATGGATTTGGCATATGGAATAATGTGCATCTCTCTCTGTCTGTGTCAATGTATGGATTTGGCATATGGAATAATGTGCATCTGTCTGTGTCAGTGTATGGATTTGGCGGAGTATAGGACCCTGTTTGTCCTCAGCTTCACAACATCACCCTTTGACCCAGATGTGCCTCCTTCCTTTGGAACTCTGCTGGCCACCATTAATGTGGCCCTCAGCATGTTAGGAGAGGTAGGTTCCCCGTAAACTCAACAGTTTCTAAATGCTTTGCTCAAGAGAGACTGAGGACAATCTATCAGCTTGCTTTGCTAAAACTGGGTGTCAACAATTAGTGATGTAAAAGCGCAGTTGTCAATACTAGTTTACAAACAACGTTGTTGTCATTTCCCAACGCCCACGTTCTGCAAGTACCAAATCTGCTTTCACCCATGGATTGCATTGTTCTCTTAATTGTATTGTATTTTGTGCTCCTAATAGCCTTTGTCCCCAACTCTGTTGTTTCCATGAGCAGATGGAGAAGAAGAAAGAGCCTGTTTCATTGAGTATAGCCTCATTAGCATCATCAGAGGAGATCCAAGCACTCAAGTAAGTAGGCACCCTTTCTTCCCTCTGTGTTTAAGTATTATTTGGATTGGTATTTAGTGTCCCTATTTGGGCATGTCTTTATATTATAGGTGAAAATGGAAAGTAAACCAAATTAGCCGGAGGGTTTTCTTTTTCTTTTTTTTATAAAACTCTTTCTCTGTCCAGGTCTTTACTGATGTTCACAATGGAGAACTGTTTCTACGTGCTAATCTCCCAAGCTGTACGGTGTCTGAAGGACCCCACTATCCTCCCTAGGGACAAGCAGAGGCTCAAGCAAGAGCTGAGCTCTGAATTGGTGAGACCTCCTGACTTCATCTGTTCTCTTTCACTTCTAGTTATTAACTGTGTTGAAATCATCTAAGCTTTTAAACACATGAACACTACAGTAGCAACTCTATTCTGCCCATGTCATAATAGGCAAACATTTGGGGAAAATGGATGAACATATGTCGAAAATGGCATATCTACAAGCTTGTAGATCTTCTATTTTCTCTATTTGATGTAAAACCAAGTGTATATGGTTTAAGTGGCTAAATATAGGTTATGAATGTTTTTTTTGTTTGTTTTCAGTGCAATTCTTTTGATTTTTATTCTCTCCTTCTAGAGCACTCTTCTCTCTGGCCTGTCTCGTCACTTCCGTAGGGGGTCTCCTTCGTCCCCAGCCAGTGGCATTCTGCCTTCCTCTCAGACAAAACCTCCCACGCCAGGCTCCAAGGGGAGCCATGAGGGCCAGGAGACAATCATCCAGCTCGTCCAGGCCTTCGTCAGACTTGTGCAAAGATAGCCAGTCATGTGTAGCATATCTGTTGCTGTCGGGCAGAAACCTTGTATGTCCAATACCGTACATTTTCAGGAAATGTGTGAAAAAGAATAACCTTTGTTGTAAAGGATCCAATATATTTATTATTTAGTCAAAAGCTCTTGTTAATACATTAAATTGGTTAAATATAACACCCACAAACAGACATAAGCACTTTCACTTAAAAACAATTGCAAAGCAAGAGAACTACTGAGAGATTAGGATGGCAGCTTGCCTTTTTGCCCTGACGGCCATTGACTGGGTGGCATTCGCTGAGCGGGTACCACCCAACTAGAGTTCTTGAAGACATAATTGTGATGCCATCTGTGGCAAGCTAGCGTCCCTTCCAGAGACCCCTCTTAGTGATTGCCTGGACTTAAAAAGTGCTGTGGCCAGACCTGGGATGGTGGATGAGTTTGAGAAGTTCCAACGCCCTGCAGATCCCCAAGTCTGTTGATACTCAAACGGTTCTTACGCACAGGAGGCAGAGGCTTATAACAGTGCTTTGACCTATGCTGAGGAGTCCAAGGCCTGTATTGCTCGGTATAAGAAGGAGCTTGATACATTTGTTCACCTTTGACCAAATGACAATTGAAGATTTGAATGACTTTCCCTGAGACCAAATTGGACAATGTGAAGCACCCCTACTTGCCACACAAGCCTATTGCAGAGCTCTAATCTCTCCGATGTAATATTGGTCCACGGTGAATATGATGTACTTTAAAGAGAGAGCGCAAAAAAAGCTAAAATAGCCAATATCTAATTGCGACGCATGGTCAGTTTGGAGATTTGCTATTTTTGCGTGCGACACTCTTGTACGATGAAAGGGGGCATTAATCTACGAGAAAAAAACATTACGTTGAAATATGGACATATCTACAAGGTTTCTGCCCAACAGATATATACAGTATATACATTTTTAATGCTGTTGGTACATGCTGTTGGTTCTCCTTGACAGAACCAACTGAAAATTCCTTCCAGCACTTTACTTGAAGTAGTGCTGACAGACAGAACCATTTCTAGTATTACAGTATGTGTTGCTTAAATTGATTTTTAAGCTACTTGTTATACAAATATCTGACCTAGGTTACAGTTGAATCTTTTTAATATTACACAGCCAGTCTCTTTTTCTATAACTGTGTTAAGTCATCTTGCAAAAATGCCTCTTCCTACATTCTTCACTTAATACTTGGATTTGACATAGCGATGTATGCATCTGTTTGGCTATTACTATGGCCCAGCTTTAAAAAGAAAAGAAAGAAGAAAAAAAATTCATGCTCTATGAATGAATAGAGCTGCCTATTTATATAACATTGCTTCTGGAAGGGAATCTATAGACAATTAGGTGCTATTTAACATCAGCTTGACTGTGATTCGTCTTTCCAAGGCCTAGTTTTATAGGTCACTTTGGTATCACTTGATGACCAGACATCCAACTATGTCAATGAAGTGAAAGATTATGTATCCTTTAAAAGCATTGTCAAATAGCATTTTCATGTATTGGTAGTAATGAAGCCGTTATAGAAAAGCTTACTCTGTATATTCTTACCGTTTGCTTGTTATTTTCCTATGTCTTGATTTTCATGGAGGTTGGTGAATGGAATATCTATCATTTATTCTAAGAACAAAACTTTTTTGATGTGGAGTTTGCTTTTATTTTATACTCCACTCGTTAACCTATTTCATCTTGTATACATGTCAAAGAAGCTGCCAAGATTTGTATTGGGGGAGTGCTAATAAAAGGGACTAAACATTTGTTTCTCATGTATTCTCAACCTAAATGTTAAATATTTAGTAGTAAAATGTCACAAATACTGTCAATGTGGACAGAATGCTATTGCTTTCTTACAAGAATATGGGGATGTACCGTTTGGCATATATTTCGGCCATTTGAAAATAGCAGATCTACAAGCTCACAATGTGTCGCCTAATCTATGCACTTTTGGATTAATCATTTTATTCTGGTTGGAAATCTATACATACAGTGATAGTCACATTTGAGAAGGGGCCATTTAATTCTTTTTTTTTTTTTTTTGAGCCATCACTAACGATATATGAGCTGAACCTGTTACTTTCAGAAACTTGCCATGGGTGACCAGTGCTCTACCGAGGCTATTCGAGACAGACGCTCTAGGCTGCAACAGAGACGGATCATTGCCAATACAACAACAAAAGCAGAGCACCTGCAGCTATCTATCTGCATATAGCAATCCGTATTCATCAGTGGATGCTTTTGTGTTTACATGCCTCGACAGCCAGGCAAGTAAAAAGTGTTTTTAATACACTGAGGCACTCAAAGTGATCAATGGGAGTTTTTTTTTTACCAGTTATAAGGGGCACTGTCATCAAAAGCATGCAACTGCTTGCTTGTGTCGTTTTATGTCACAACAGCAGTTTGTTTTATGAAGACCAGTTTATTAGATTACAAATTGGTATTCATATTATGAAGATTATAATGTATCAAGACCAGTAGGTTGAAGAGCAGTATGTTAAAGACCAGCTACCCTAATGTGCCAACAGTAGGCTTACTTGCGTCCCTTTGAACCTAATCTCAGATTAATTTTAATATACAGATGCATCAGTGTATTCTGTTGCTGATTTTAAATGCTTAATTTAAAATGGTGTAAATATTTAAGTGTGTGTATTACAATTTAGGCATTTAGCAGAGGCCCTTAATCCAGAGCGATTTACAATAAGCAAGGAAAACACAAGGTAATATACATCAAATGCATGCATAGAAAGAAATGTAATTAAACTCTTGTTAACTGATTGTATGAGCGCCGAGCAATTTTGTTTTATAAAAATCACACCCTGTGTGAAGGTAGCGGCGCCTTTGATGCATTATGTCATCGATATGTGTTTATAATGTGTTTATAGCCATCTGTCACGTGAAGCTTGACCAATCACTTTGTTGACGGGTCTGACCAATCAGAACGTTGACGGGTCTGACCAATCAGAACGTTGACGGTGAACACGGACAAAGTCAGGTATAGAGCAGGATCCTTTAGGTATAGAGCGGCTAGCGCCGCTAAAAATAATATGTTTCTAAATGCATGATCAGGGACCACTAATGCAATTCCCTCTTGGACCACCAGTTGAAAACCCCTGGTCTAAACTATGTATTGTATACTATAGTTTCTATGACAATGTTTCACATTTGAGACAGAAGTGAAAGTGCTTTTGGAAATGCACTTTGAGGCACCTCTCAACATGCAATTCCAATGCGGGGTAGATTCAGTGGGTGCTTCGGGACCCGAGCACCCACAGGAAAAATGCACTTAATAGGACTGCTCATATAAGCCAGTTGGCCATGAGATTTGGACTAAAGTTTGTAATTGTGACTGACTCCACTACAGCACGGTAACGGCACAAGGGAGGATAGGATTATGGCTATATCAACAACCTTTCTATTATTACAAAAATGAATTAACTAGTCCATACCCAAGGAACGCGTGCACCCAAACTGTGATTGACATAGGGAGATGCTTCGGGAAAGATCATAGTTCAATTCCGCCGTTATTCTATCCAAGGGGATTCATTTAACCAATCAAACCTCCCCATAGAATTCACCATGAAATAAGCAGTTCATACATATCAGACAAGACAACAAATTTTTGTATTAAACGCAGAACTATGGTATTATCAAACCTCAACCATATTGTGACTTTAATGGCACCTGTAAATATCATCAGAACGTACATTTTTATTCCAAATTCCTTAGATCAAAGCAAAGCTTTGCGGGAGAAGTGCTGTTCAGAACGGCACTGTCTGAGCCAGATACGTCATAAACGTCTCTAAAACAGTCACTGACTTACTTTCCACTGCTTAGTTCTGGGAGTTGAAAGCGTTCTTTTCAACCAAGACAAGATGTGTGCATAAATGGACTGGTGTTTATAGGGGGAGACAGAGGAGAGGAAAACATAATCGAAGGGCTCATAGAGTCCATAGGGACATAACATGCTTGCATAGCATTATGTACAAAATACATGCATACATACTTGCATAAACTCAACGCTGTTCTAGATGGCTGCCCCCTTTGGGGTCACACGTGAAAAGAAAAAAAAAGTCAGTTCACAGATGGTCCTGTGGATCTTCAGGACCATGCTGGCCACGTCCGATGCTGCTGTGTAATCTGACATTACAACCAGGTGGGCCAAATCCCAGCCAAAATCTCTACATAAAAAAAATAAAAAGGCAAACAAAAGAGCCAATGGATGGTGGGGCATCTGAATGCCACAGGTTTAAAGTACCTGCCCACAACTGTAGAAACTGGGCTTCAGTTTCTCTTCAGTGCCTCCGGTTTGACTGGGTGCTCCAAACAAACCATATGCCTAAACTGAACCAGGTGAAACCTATAACCATTTGATTGGCTGATGCCCCAACCAATCAAATGCATAGTGGCCACAACAGCTGAATATCCACTACCTAGGGGACCCCCCTAAGGGCCGAGGACAATGTTTGATAAGCCCTGGGCTAGGAGTTGGGACCATACATAATGGACATCCCAGAATGGATTTATCGCAGCGAGAGCTTTCGGTCCAGTCGTCTCATGATACGCATGGCTGAGGCTCCTGGGACTCAACCATTGTCCTGTGGGGGCAGTGGGATGACAGGTTTCTCTTGGGGTCGCCCACTGTGTGTGAAGACAAGCTCCTCTAGAGGTGACTTAGTTGTTGGCACTGACCCTCCTCTGGGTTCGGTAGAAAAGCTGACCCATCTCTGGGTGCAATAAGTGTCATGTGAAACTTGATCCAGGTGAGCCAGTATCTCTATGTATTTCACTAGGGGAGCTATCCAACTCGCACCTAGGCCGTGTCTTCTTGAGAGGGGTACCTTTCCTGATATCAGCCATGAGACGGTCGCGAATGATGTTACTGCCTTCACTTTGAGGCAGACCTTTGATTTTTCTAGCTTTCTTTCCTTTCTTCTTGGATATATCTGCTTGTAGCTTTTTTCTCTTCTCCTCCTTGGCTGCGTCTTCTTTTCTGTTTTTGTTATCCTCCAAGGCCTTGGTGAAGAGTGCACGGAAAGCCTTGATAGTTACAAAAAGATCCTCCAGGGAGAGCTGTTGAGCATCTTCAAATAGGTACACTGCCAGCTCAACTCTCTTTTTGTCAATCTCAGTCAACTTCTCGTCTAAAGCTCTGCATGCCTGCAGGCATTCACCAATGTCTTTTGCATATTGCTCTGTCACATCTTCCACAGAGTTGGAGACCTTCTTGGAAGTGTCGTTCAGTCGTTTCAGTAAGGCACGAGTCTCTGATTGGCAATACGTCAAGCTAACTCTTGATGCCTTTTCACAGATCTCTATATCATCTGGCAGTGCCAACAGTTCCGGTTGGTGCAGTTCTGCTTGCTCAAGGATGTGATGAAGCAGTGTGATATGGTATTGGTTGGATTTGATCTCACTAAGCTTGAGCAGAGAGCTGATCTTGAATCCTTCTGCCATCCCTATATGACTTCCATAATTAAGGAAGTTTCCCACATCCAGGATATGTCTGCAGAAACTTGCCCATAGGCGGCTCTCCATGAGGGACTGGCAGGCTTCCTCCACCAGTTCGGCTTCAGTGCTGAACAAGTCCAGCACTGAAGAGGTTTCCTCACACAGCAGCATACACTCCATCCTCAGCTGGTAACATGGGACAGTGAGGAGTGAGTTGTAGAGGCGGTCTACATTACCCAACTTATCTTTGTCCCCTTGGAATTTACTCAGATTTTCAATCTCATGTTTTTCTGGAAGGAGTTTTAGGAGCTCCTTAAGCACCTCTACATCCAACTTCGGATTCCGATTCCGGATCATATCTGCAAGTTCCTCATTCGAGCATTTGAACTGCTTCAGTAATATGGACAGATTCCTGATTTTATTAGGCTCAACGAAAGTAATCTCTTTAGGCTCTGTCCTTGCCGGCCCCTTGGGTTTGACCTCGGCCATTGGGAGACAGAACAGCTGCTCAATGGTACCGTAGTTGGGCTGTAGTTGGGAATGGTCTTCCTGACCGTCAGCACCCCACAGGGAGTGAGCATCAGAAACGGGAGTAAGCTTTTGCCAGGTGAGCTTCTTCATCCTCGTGCTTGGGCGTTGCCCAGTCTGGTCTGAAGATGGACGTGGAGGTGGGGGTGGAGGCGGAGGAGGGGGTGGAGGTGGGGTGGGAGCAGAGGTCTTTGTTTCTCCATCAGACTTCCTCTGGTCTTCCGTGTCGCTCTCCGCTGCATCCTGATCACCGTGGTGTGGAGAGTCCGCTTTGGTGCCAAGTTTATCTTTCTCTTCATCCGTCGAGTCATCCTGTTTGGATTTGTCTGTCTCGGCCTGTTCATCAGACTTCTTGTCTTCACTTAAAGGCTTGACACTTCTTTTATCTGCCGGGACATGGCGGGGGGGTCGGGGCTTTCTGAAAGTTATGACTTTCATTTCTTCCAACGGGTAGACTTCTGGTGGCCACACTTTATGTTGTTTGGTAACCTGGGCGGAGGGGAACACGATGGCATCTCTGCGCTTGAGGTCCTCCGGGGGTGGGGGTGGAGGGGCACGCGGTCTGTATTTCTCTTCGTCCATCAGGTCTGTCTGAATGGCCTTGTCCACATAACTGACCGGCTGTCTTTCGACCACATAATGATCTATGCTGGTCTTGACATTGGAGTTCATCAAGTGCTGCATGATCTTGTCTAAGGATTCCACCTGAGAGTCTTGCGGCAGCAAAATGGCTCTTGTAGTCACAGTCTCCAAGGCCTGCCAGATATCACAGCGCTCGGGCCCCAACAGCAGCAACGTCTGTAAGATGTACAACAGTTGTAGGGAGGCTGGGGAGTTGCTCACCTTGTTGAACAGAGTAGTGAACACCTCCAGGTGATTGCCCATGTCACAGGATTTCAACTGAGCGTCTTGGGGCAGCATGATGGCTCTAATAGTCAGAGTTTCCAGGGTCTGCCAGACATCACACCGCCCAGGGTCCAGCAGCAGCAACGTTTGTAGGATGGACAACAGCTGTGGGACAACTGGGGAGCTGCTCACCTTCTTGAACAGAGTAGTAAACACTTCCACTTGATTGACCATGCCTTTGTCTTTCGCAGACAGGCTCATCTTGTAGTCCTCCAGATGAAGGCAGTAGAGACTCTTTTTGAGAGTGTTGATCTCTACCTCCTTCTCCTCCAACCTCTTTTGGAGTTCGCCAATTGTCTGGAACGTGTACTCTTTCATTACACACTGTTTCTCCATAGCTTTGATTGTTTGTTTTGCAGAGAATAAGTTTTCAGCCGACATCCGCAGCTCTTCAACCAGTTGTGTTTTCTCCTTGTCCCAGATCTGCTGCTTTACAAACATCTCTTTTCTGACCGTCTCTAAATGGTGTTTAATCACATTGTAAGTATCCTTATACATCACCTGAATCTCATGTCTAGCTCTTGTCTCGGCTGTTATCTGTTCCATGTGGCCTATCTTCTGCACCGCAGAGCGTATCTTCCCAACTGAATTGTTTTGTTATAGGTGTAAAATATCAAAATATAGGACTATACTACTAAATGCAAATTACAAAATATCATATATGCAGGCTTTTCAGAACTGCTAATTAACTATTAGCATTCTGTACGGTGACTCCATTGTACAATGACGACGCGCCAGTGGATGTTGTTACTGTATATGCCTTGGCGTGACGTAATACAGACGTCATGGGAGGGGGGACAACTATAGTTCACTTCAGTCATGGCCCTGAGGAAACTCCTGATGCAGAAGTTCTTTCTGGATTAACAACAGCATTGAATAGGGCATAGCAGTGGCAGCCATTTTGTGGTAAATTTTTCCCATAGAGATTTAGCGATGCAGGCTCCTGGTGAATCATGACCATAAAACATTTGATTCTGTGTATTTTTTTTTTAATTGATAAAATATAAAGTATAATTTAAATATAGTATATAATATAATTAAATATTAAAATATTTTTTGACACAGAATCAAATGTTTCACCAGGAGCCTGGATGGCTTGGTTCCAGGCTTAAAATAATTAATATAAATATTTTCGGAAATCTCTATGGGAAAGATTAATGGGCTTTCTATCTGTGGAACCACAAAATGACGGCCAGGTCCATTGTGCTATCCATAATTTCCATATGCATCTGTGCATATGACTGGTACGGGGGGGTTCTCACTTCAATTACAAAATTGAAGTGAGAACACCAACATCAGAATAGCATATTGAAGAAGTATGGTATGTCTCATTTGATTTTGAGGTGAGATCAGACTTTAACAATCATCACAGGCCAATGAAGAAATTTTTAGTTTTTGAGGACATCCTACAGATAGCGGTCAGCTATATCTAACGGATAGCATTTGTAAAGTAGATACATTATGGCAAAGTATTGTGGCATATATTATTATGTTGGATCTTCAGAAGGCGTTTGACACCCATATCCTTTTGAGCACATTTAAGGCTTTGGTTTTAACAGTGCATCTTTACACAGTCGGTGAGATCTTATCTGGGGTGCAGAGAACAAGTGGTGAATGTGAAAGTCGCCATGTCTTCACCTAAACCAGGGGTTTTCAACTGGTGGTCCGTGGACCCCTGGGGGGTTGAGCTCCGCGGGTCGTACCTATAATTCTGTAAAATCATGAAGGTTAGAAAATAATCAAAAAAAACAAGAGCATGTGATTTTTTTTTTTTTTTTTTTTTTTTGCGTGTGAGAGCGGCTGACCCGCTCACCCGCAGCCCGCATAATTGCCTCTGAAATCCTGACTCGACCACCCGCGCCGCGGGGTGACCCGCGGGTTACGGGTCGGCCCGTTCATCACTAATGATAACTTTTAATTTTTAAAATGTTGACATTTTTTCACCTGTCATGTACATATGGGGAAAATAACAAAATGTGTGATGAATATGAAAAAGCTGCTCCTGTGGAAAGGTTATCATATATTTATTTACTTATATTGAGCCTATAAACAATTTAATATAGGTATGGTTTTGTCCACTCTTTCGATAATCATTGCTCAATTTTGGGGCTCATGGACTAGAATGGCGATGAGTCTATGACTGAATGTGTTCATGTAAAGTAATCACTTGGACTTGTTTTGAGTGATGAAACATATTCCTGTAAAGGCTTGTTTGTCATGTGCAGCTACATTTGTACTTTAAGTGATTAAACATAGTATTCCAGTAAAGGTCGGTTTGTCTTTTCCACCTGGTAATCATTGGCAATAATTAATTGAGCAAACAATACAAAAAAGCTTATCCAAAAAGCTACAGCACTCTTTCAAGTTCCAAGGTGTTTACTGACACAAAGACTTACAATACAGCTGGTAGCAGCATTAAACTGTAGGCAGTGAAATTATTGTACTTCAAACTTCCTCAACAGTGTGGATAACAATAAGATGAAAAGTAAAATAGACAGGTAAAGTCGTAGGGATAATAAAGGAACAATAGCCCTCAACAATCCTGTACACACATATTTATGCATACAGTAGTACTGTAATACAGTTTGTTCATAAATAGCTCATTGTGACGGCAGTGTTGGATGTAGCGTAAAGTAAAATGGTGCAGTGAAGATTCTAAAGTGCAGTATAATACTGAAAGAAATAGTATACATCAAAAGTAGCCTATCGGTCCAGCGGTGGGCAGACAGACAGGACACGTTCCAGCCTGGCAGAGATAGTTAAATGTAATTTAGCTTTCACATCCTTATATTTATTCTATTAATCTGTTGTGTAGGGTTATATGCCAACAGCAGGAACATCTATGTGAAATAGCAGTGATGATGAGTGTAAAATGACATTTTGCAACAACAAATTTAGGAAACATAAACTCTGAAGAACATCATGAACACATCCCGGACAGAGGATGCTATCACAAGCACACAAAATTCACTGATTTTGCAATTCCATTAAAGATATTGCAACTTTTATGCTTGCAATTATCCTATCTAATTTCTTCATTTTTTAAAAATTCTCCTTATATTTTCTTTGACTCTCTTCTTTATCTCACCCCCATCATATCCCCTCCCTTCCTCACCTACTATTATTCTCGTATTGACTGATACTTTGTTATATGATTTATTTTCTCACACACTATTGTCTCTGTTCATGCAGAGGTATAGCCTGGCATTGGCCAGACTGATAACGTGGATTCACTCTCACGTTCCTCCCTGGTATCAGTCTGGACTTCGGCCCATAGGGAGCGAGTATGAGAAATCAGAATGGGGGTTTTGATGCTTTTCAATGTTGTACGGATAGCAGTTGAAACACAGTCACTGATTGGCCCGATCATTTTCTGATTTAATCAAACTTCAACAATCAATTTCAATCAAATAATGGATTTTTTTCATTTCACCTTTATTTATTCAGGACGGTCAATTGAGAGCAAGCTCTCTCTTCCAATGACGCATTGATTACAGTAAAGATAGCATACCATTTTAACAAAACATTTCAGAATTTCAAAGAGTGCAAATACAAACAGATCTCAGAGTATTCCTCACAACAAGCTGTTTAAAGCGATCAAGTGAAATTAAGTTCTCCAGTTTTAACACTGACAAGTAAACAATTCCACATGTGAGGGGCATACTAAACCCAGCTCAGAATTAACAGTGGGAATGTTTAAAACCAAGCAATCTTGTGAACGGGTATGGTGATGGCAAACTCTAATAGGCTAAGCTGTTGGGCTAAGTAAGGCTTTGTAAAACAGTGCAGCTCTGTTCTCGTCTCATAGCAAAGTGGTTCTCAACCTTTTCAGGCCGCGACCCCCCAAAATACTGTAATTTGAACTGGGCCCCCCCCCCTCCCGCCCTGACAAGCACTTGGAATTGTAGGAGTTGAAGCATTACATTTTGTTTGACTCGGTTTCCACAGTGTGGGCTTGTAGATCGGCTATTTTCAAAATGTTTGCCTCTTATATTATTTGACAATTTGCCAACGTTTGACCAGTTTTTATAGTATAGTTTGTTGATTACTTTTGCTGCAGTAATGGCCTTTTTCTATTCTTTCTTTCTTTTTTTTATGGATTAAAAAGGTCATAAAAGTCCTTAAATTGTCTCTTCACTGTCATCTGGGGACCCCCCCACCCACCCCCACCACTGTCATAGCCAATGATGGCCAACCCACGTTTTAATAGCCCCCCCGCCCCCCCCCCCCCCCCCCCCAAAAAAAAAAAGGTCAGTGGGATTATAACATGCACTACTTGACTTTGTCCGCCAGAGGGGGACACAGTGATCACACATAGGAGCGTCGTGCCCGTCCGCGATTGGTCGACGGGGACCAAAACAGATGACGCAACCCGGTAGTGTCTTCATCTTTCACTTTGCTTTCATCAGACCGCAGCAGCGATGTCAACTCCGATGACATTTTACATGTAAACAATAAACATCCTTCACACATCTTGTGTTGCGGTGAACAACTATACACGCTAGTAGTAATTGACTCGTATTTTAAGCCGTTTTGGAATCTTACAACCCGACAATGAAGGGATTATTTCTCATATGTCTTCAGTTTGTTTGTGTTGTTCACGTCAAGAGTTGGAACGAAGGTGAGTTTGTTTCCGTGTTTGGGAACTTAACGACAGACGTGGAGGACGAAGTACTCAGATATTTTACTTAAGTAAAAGTAGCAATACCACAATATAAGAATACTCTGTTACAAGTAAAAGGCATGTGTTCAAAATGTTACTTGAGTATAAGTACAAAAGTATTGGCATCAAAATGTACTTAAAGTACTAAAATGTTTGAAAATAGCAGATGCGTCACGCATTGTGAGCATGTAGATCTGCTATTTTAAATGGCCGAAATATATATAGGGCTGATGTGGTTAATATATGTTTTTCAATAATAATCAAAATCTACTAAGTAGTTAGTAACTAACGTAATTGTAGTGGAGTAAGTATAATATTTGCCTCTGAGATGTAGTGGAGTAGAAGTAAAAGTACTGAACATTTGAAATACTCCAGTATTTGAAATACTCCAAAATACCTCAAAATTGTATTTAAGTACAGTACTTGAGTAAATGTACTTAGTTACTTTACACCACTGCATAGGTGTAAGTATAAGCTTACCTAATACAATGCCTTGAGCTCGTTGATTGGTTTAGCAACAATGTAAGAAAAAAAAAAATCTGTTTCCATTGTGGATTCGGGCTGACAATATGAACATAGCCTAAACAGTAGGGCTGCAACTCTATTGATTATTTTGTCAGTGATTATTCCACATTACATGTTGAATTCTACATTGCAATACATTATTCTACTATTCTAGTACATTTTCATTTAATACAATAATTGAAAAGCAGGTCTTCTAATTGTTTTTGTTGAATACATTTTATATTTGTTGAATACATTTTATGTAAACAAATTGAAGTTAAGACATTGTAATAGATTTTTAAATAATGGACTAAATCTATTAAGTCCGATTCATCATACAACAAATAGCGAAAATGGCTGATCTACAAGCTCGCAGTGAGCTTATTTTTGAAGACCCCCCCCCCCCCCCCAAATAAATAAATGAATAATAATTATCTATTATCTTACTAGAAAGGATTAGTGTTTTCATTGCAATTGTGTCTTATTTGTTTGTAGTATTGTCTTTTTGTGTTAATGGTACAACAAGATACCAGGGTTGTGCCTCTTTCGGAGCGGGTTTTTGTATGCTTTTGTCTTATTGCCCTGTATAATAATTAAATGATTAATGTTATTATCGATTATATTGATTAGTTCGATTAACCCTTTAAGATCCCCAGAAAAGCAACGATTTGAGTTACAAATGTTGGCTTTAAAAATCTATATATATTCATAGATTTGCACAAATTTTCACAAAAAAAAAGAAAGCAGATCTACAAGCTGTGCCGCGCTATGAGTTTGTAGGTCTGCTATTTTTGAATAGTCAAAGAAATCTTAAAATGACACAGATGCGTTCCCGGTCTTAATTAAGTGTGGCAGCCCTACTAAACAGCCAGTGACCGAGCACTAACTAACCAGCCTGTGTTGTTGTTCCCCAGGTCCAGGCAGTGTGTTGTTGCGTGACGTCAACGTGCTGACCCTCTATAAGGGTCGCTACACCTCAGCCCGCCGCTCCAGCCCCGTCCTCCAGCTCCAATGTGTTGGAGGCTCCGCAGGCTGTGGGGCCTTTGTCCCCGAAGTGGTCCAGTGTGTGCCCGAAGTGGTCCAGTGTGTGAATAAAGGCTGGGATGGAGTCGATGCACAGGTAGGGATGGATAGATGATCGCAGATATTCAACGCTCACAACGTTTCGTGAGCTTGTAGATCAGCTGTTGTGGGCAAAGAGATTTGGTGCAGAGGGAAATACTAGTGGACCTTGGGGACCCTGTTCAACTTAGTATGTAGTGTTTACGTGGTTAAAGTGATGTTGAACTTTGGAAGAACATTGGGTTTTATAGCTACCTCGCTATTAAATAATACCAGATACTGACAGTTATATCTATAGTATCATCACCGCCACCTGTTTGTTCTCCATTCATTCCTGTGCATTTTGTTTATTCTCCATTCACTCCATTCATATAGAGAAATGTGCCTCATTTAACACAAACAAATGTGAAGAAAGCAGATTCTGTCAATATGTTTATTTAATATAAAATGTAGTTTTGAGAATGTGAAATGGCTCTTTTCATGCTATATTACCATTTGAGTTTGAAAAAAGGCATGGCAAAAAGATTTCCTGACGTTTCTTTTCGTGCATGGCTGAAAAAAGAAAGGAAAGTAGTGGAGCAACTGGAACAGATAGGATTTCTCATAAATTACGTTAGTTAAAATGCTGTATGTATGAGACTATTTTTGTAAACATATATTCAATTAAATGAAGTTCTGTGTCACTTTTTTAACCCCCAATTATCCTACATTCACTGTCATTAAATATTGGTACAACATATGATTGATTCCTAATAATCAGTATTGGCCCTGAAAAACAAAACGTATTGAAGCAATGAGAATACCCAAAATGGTGTCCTTTCCTAACGGTCTCTCTTTCCCCCACACCCCTAGTGGGAGTGTAAGACAGACATGGACAATGCATACCGGTTTGGTCGTATTGAGGTGAGCTGTGAGGGCTACAGCCATCCAGATGATCCCTACATCCTGAAGGGCTCCTGTGGACTGGAGTACACATTGGAGCAGACGGAGGAGGGACGCAAGAGGACACAAGGCACCGGCAGCTCCTCCTTTGGGGGTAGGGATGATGACGATGGGTAGAGGGATTAATGGATAGATGTGCGGGAAGGAATGCACAGTATTAACGATGACATTTTATTTTGAATAAAGGATAAACATAAATATCGTGACTGAAAAAAAAGAAAAAGATTCAAGTCACCAGCACAGAAACATCCAAATAGAGATATTAAGATGGCAAAACATATGGTGATCAGCTGTGTCTTAAAAAGTATATAATCATAATCATCATCATCATCATCATTTTACATTTTTTAATTTTTTATTAACCATGGGCTTTATTATGTGCTCTTCTCTGTGAAGAGATCTGGTATAGACTGGACGGGAATACTATTGGACCTAGCATAGAGCCCTGGGGGACCCCGGTCAACTAAGTATACTCTACAAGCAGATTTAATTGGTTAAGGACAGTGGTGGAAAAAGTCCTCAAATGTTTTACTTAAGTAAAAGTATCAATACTGCAATGTAGAAGTACTCTGTTAAAAGTAAAAGTCCGGAATTCAAAATTAACTTGAGTAAAAGTACAAAAGTATTGGTATCAAAATGTACTTAAAAAGTACCAAAAGTAAAAGTACCAAAATGTTTGAAAATAGCCTAGGTAAAATAGGGCTGAAGTAGTCAATGTATGTTTCATAATATGATAATTTATATCTGCAAAGTAACTACTTTTTTTTTTACTATGTATTTTTGGCGAAACATATTTTCTACTGGGTATAACAAGAGAACGGGAGGTCACGATGACATTTTCTTTTCACGGAAGCACAGTGATTTCCTCCGTGATTATCAACCATCGGGGGATCGATCATACAGGAGATAAATATTCTGTGGTTCTTGAAAAAAATGTCAGAATGCTTAAAAATGCTGGCAGAAAGCTACCTGCCAGCATTAGAAAGCCCCTGGCAGTGAATGTGCACAGTACTCGAGTAAATGTACTTAGTTACTTTCCACCACTGGTTATGGAGATACTTCAGGTGGGTTGTCTGATGATGCCCCCTTTCTCACTCTTCTGCTCTATGTGTATATTTATTTCAGGTTTCGGGGACTTTGCTTCCAGTTTCTTCTCTGGCAACAAGCATCATCACCAGCACAGTCAACAACAGAGACAGCAAAGCACCTCCCCATCGGAAGGCAGTGACACTGGTAGTCTGCTGGGAGTGGCTGTGCTGCTGTTGATAGCCTATGGCGTCTACACACTCTTCCTCAGTGGAAACGGCACTCCCAGGGAACAGGAGCACGGAGGCCAGGGTTACCCTGGAGCTGAGAACCACACTGCAGGACCCCCACCTCCTGGATTCAAACCAGACTTCACTGGTAGGTCGCACAAAAAAAGATGAGATAAGATTCATAATTTCAATCAAGTTCATAATTGTATTGGTAAAATTTTTAAGTAAAGTAAAGTAAGTAAAATGTGTTGATCACTAAGGGGATTTGTCCCAAGGGGGTATTTAGCTAAAATTGTTATATCCATCCTAGGGCCTTCTCCAGGCTATCCTGGCGCCAACCCAGGCTATGCTGGTGCCAATCCAGGCTATGCTGGTGCCAATTCAGGCTACGCTGGCGCCAATCCAGGCTATGGCTTCCACAGTGACTACAGCAACAGACAACATTACCCAGGAGGCCGTGCTTCCGCAGGAACTGGAGGTGGCTTCTGGACAGGAATGGGGACAGGAGGAATGCTGGGATACCTGTTTGGAAGTCAGAGGTTAGTAGATGGATTGCAAGAAGAAAGGATTCTCTCAGAGAGAAAGTAGTTGCCTTCTCTCTCTCCGAATGTATGTAAATATGGAAGGATAATATATCATTTAGTGGTGAATTTTCTCATGCCGTTTAAATGGCAGCCCCTGGTGAACAGGACAGTCACTAGAGTTGATCCAATTTCCTTTGCTTGATGCCGTTGATGGTCAATTGCTTGCAGACAGGTGTGCTTCAGACCACTGTAAAACTCACCGCCATGTGTCGGGTGGAGAATAAAGCTGAATCTACCAAAAAAAAAACACCATCATTTAATTTTTTTTTTAAATCTTTAATCTTTAATTTTCTCACTGCAGATAGTCTGAATATTGGCGTTCTTGTTCCATTCATTCTGTATATTTTGAGCTGCTTTATTGTGCTTTTGTTTTGCAGGAGACAACCCTACGGCCACAACAACACCCACTATACTACCGACAGCAGACCTGGACCTGCTAGAGATCCCACCTTCAGCACTGGGACACGCACAGCATCAGGTAGAAAGCATGGGCCTCTTTACAGTAACCACTTTGAACCTAGCATCCCTATTTTGGGCATGTCGTTATAGAGCATCGAAGTCTGACATTACCTGGGTCACAATTATTTTCTTTTGGAAATCCCATAGGCAAATCTTAGATTGCGTTATATAAGAACTGTTATAAACAGCCCCATAAATAAACAGATCACTCCGGCGATTTTATTCATATGGATATGAAACATCAACTGACGGTGAAAAAGTGCTAATTTATCTAAAGTGTAAGAAAATATAACAAACACAGACAAATGTAACCTCGACATCATAAACGACACAGAGTCACATACCTGACAAAATGGCCGGGGTGATTTGTTTATTTTTGGAACACAGTTCTTATACTGTATGACGCCATCTAAGATTTGCCTATGGGAATTCCAATGCAAAAAAGAACTCCCAGGGGTAGTGGTAGTGACGTCAGGACTTCGGTACTCTTTAGGGAACTAATTTAGTGAAAATAGCAGATCTACATGATTGTGAGCTTGTAAATCAGCGATTTTAGCATGAAACTGTCATACAACAAAGAATAAAATAGTGCTTAAAGTGATTAAAACTCATACTGTGTAACTTTTTCAAAAGTTATTTTTGATATAATCTTTCACTGGTATATTTTAGTCGTGAGTGTCTGCCCCTGACACTCACGACACCAAAATGGCACAGGCACCGGAAATGAGAGGGAGACTGTGTAGGGAAGAAAAGACTAAAGGAAAGCTGAAATGTGAGACAGACAGTAGGAAAGATGAGATGGAGAGAGTGTAGGAGAGATGAGATAGAGACAGTGTAGGAGAGACAGACAGTATGAAAGATGAGATGGAGACAGTGTAGACAGACAGTATGAAAGATGAGATGGAGACAGTGTAGGAGAGACAGACAGTAGGAAAGATGAGATGGAGACAGTGTTGGAGTGAGATTGTGGGGAGACACAGCGACCATGAAGGGTCACATGTGGCTCCAGAGACGGTCCTCATCACCTGACACCTCTACACACAACACACTTTTGTTTCTAAAGACATTAAACTATTTACTGTTTGTGTTGTCAGGGTTTGGAGGAACCAAGAGAAGATAGACGCTGTGTGGAGCTTTTTCTACAGAGAGAACTTCCAAGAAACATGGCCAGCTATCCATCTGTCCTCACTAGGCATGTAACGGTACACCGTATTACGGTATTACCGCGGTATAAACAGCCACGGCATTGGTGAGATTTCCGAGCTCACGGTATTTCTTTATTTATTATTTTATGCGCATATGATGCACAACTCCACTGCGCAATGCACCAACATTTACATTAACAGTCTACATTAAGATCAGTGGTCAGTCACATAATCCAATTTCACAGTAACAGCCCTGTTTGGTTTTGATTTAAGCATCAGCTGCAGTAGGTTGAATAGGTGTTTCCTACCTGTTTGCTGAAAGAAACAGATCATATTGTATCCATTGACTGCAGTCTTGGTTTAGTCCAACCCCTCACCCCCTCAAAAAGGAAAAGGTAGTCTATAAAAGACGATCCATGATCCACACGAGGAATCAAGAAAAAGCATGGCAGATGCAAATATATTTTTAGATTAATCTTTTAAGCCATCTTCGCGGGCGGCATCGAACCGAACATGCACAGGTGATTAAAGCCAAGGTAAGATCAATATAAATCCTCCTTTGTAGCCTACTACGATCATCTCTCATTCAATCAATCATTCTCCGTAGTACGACCGTGTTGTTCAAAAGTGCTGATCTACAAGTTATCGCCACGTCACAACGATTTGTAGATCTGTTTTTTGCCGCATGGCAGTGACAAACATGCTTTAGATCTTCACACAAGGTCTCTACAATATATATATATATTTAAAACAATACTTTTGTGACTGAAATATAAATTAATTAAAATAAGTTTAAAATCATAATTTAATATTTTACTGTGATAGGCTAATTAAAAAAGAATGATACTTGTCTGTTTTTGTTTTTTGATGGGCCCTAAAATGTATTTTATATATTTTAATACCGTGAAATACTGTATACCGTGGTATTTTGTTTGATACCGTACCGTCAAATTTCATACCGTTGCATGCCTGGTCCTCACCAACTTCAACCATTGTATCACTGTTGCGATGGGCTAGCATTTGGATTACACAATCTCCTTTGGGTGGAAATAGGCTTCTGTTGTTCAGACAAAATACTTTGGGCAAAACACATGGGCATCCAATAACTCCTTGTGTGTTCCTGTGAAACTGAAAATAAATCGGTGTTTACTACGAATGTGAAAATGCATAACATCCATGTACAGATACTATATGATCAGCGGCAGCGATGCACAATAGTACATGATAAAACCTGTTCTCTGCTGTCTTCAAATTGTTTATTTTATCTCTTTTGCAGAGCGTTGCGATTTATTTTGTGTATTCTTATTGAAGTTACAATATATATTCATTTTTAACTGATAATGTTCATGCTTTACTGTGTTGTTTATGCTGTTTGACCTGCTTTGATGGATTTGATAAAGTTTTCATGAACATTTTTCTGGGTACATTTATTATTAAAAAGCCACTAATATTTCAAAGTGATATATATTACATTGACATACCATAATAAGCCCTATTTTATACTTCATCATATGATGGTAGTGTGTGAAAATAGCAGATCTACAAGCTCATGTGTTAAAATGCAACAGGTTGTGAGCTTGTAGATAAGCTTATAGACCTTATAGGCTACCCTCCCCAGGTTCCAAGGAGTCAAATGAGAACAACAACAATAATATTGTGCAAGATTTATTACACAGCGTGACAAGGGTGTCTGCAATACAACCAATTTGTTTAATAATCTGATCAATCACAAACTGGTCTATGACCAACTAATAAAGGAGCAAACAAACTGAGAAACTGAGAAACTGAGGGATGAACTGTGTTACGAATAGTAAAGCGGTGTGATATAGTGTGACGAAGATGTGATTCTGGGACATGTATGCATAAACTATCACCATAATCCAATATATGCAAGAAAAGTAGCAGCCACAAATCCATATTCTAGGTGTTGAATATGGATTTTAATATGGAAACCTAGATACTCGTAAGATGACACCATCTCTGTCATTGTGTTATGCTTTGCAGTGATTTGAGGCATAGTGGAACACTGGACACTGGTATTAGAAAAGGATATCAACTAATTTAATTTGATCATTTTGAATGATAATGAATGTATTTTCTAATGCATCCTCAGATGTTGGGAGCAGAGCATGTCTAAAATCTTGTTTTGACATAGATAGCCAAAACCCCCATCCCTTGTTTGTCTGAATCAAACACATTATAACAACTCATTGCTTCACTGTCAGGAACAAAATAAAGTACATTTGAATTTACCTGCAGATTGCTGATAAGCCATAAATCGACTGTACCATCTTAATGGAAAAGCACAAGTTGATTTTGTGTGTACATGAGTGAACATGTGACGTGAGAGAGTAAAATTGCCGGTAGCCCAGTTCCTTGGTCCATTTTCATGGCTATGTGTACTTAACATACTAGTTAGAAAAGATATGATGTTTAGCACTTGCAGCATTGTCACTTGCTTTTACCAGAAATGTGAAGGCTGAAGTGCAGAGTAAAGAGCTTTTATAAATGATTAACCTCAGGTATATGAAGCAAGCTGTAGCAGGCTATTTTGGGCGCTGTGGCTTGTCGCTCCATGTTTTTATATTTTCAACCACCTCTTTCATTTTGGAAAGAAACTCTTGTACAGGACGTTGTGGCCAGGTCTCACAGGAACAGTTTTCTGAGTTTGTTCGTCCCTGTGTAGAGAAGAGGTATTGCATTATTTCCAGAAAATGATAAACATTGGATCACTCTTTAAATACATTACTATTTGTACAAGCTACAAGGTATTTGAGGTCACCCAATTTCAGCTGCTGTCCTTTTTTACCCTGTCCTTAACAACAACCTCAACGTAACCATCTCTAGCCTAATATCTAACACACCGTATCTAAACTTAACCATCTTTGACAGTATACCTAAACGTAACGATTTCTAACTTCATACCTTAAATTAAAATATTACCCGTGTAGAATGAATTCAGCCCAGGTTAATTATTGTTCCAAACTGACTATACTATGACGTAACAAACATTAGTTTCAATTTTGGTGGACATTCTTCACTGGAGGTTTGCACAATGCACTGTTGTCCTCAGGAGCCACTCTGTATTCTTAATCATTTGGTAGTAAAATGTTTAAAAATACTCACTTCTTGTATTTTATATGTCAAGTAATCCTTTGCCATGTTTATGTGGAAACGTTGTCCCTCAGTGATGGTACAATCATACTTTATTGAGTCCAATTCAGACTCAAAACACCAGACTGCACAGCCTACATCATTAATGCTGGTGGAAACCTGTGAAAAAGATTAATAGATAGTTCTGCTGTTCAGTAGTTTGAATTGAAGATGAGGTTGAGTTTAAGTAAAATGTTTAGCCTGTGAACAGAAGAAAGAGATAAACAAATAACTTGCTGATACAATTATGCCAGAGTACTGCGTGCGTAGTACCTCTTTGTTTTAAGTTAATATTTCTTAATCTCCTGAACTTGGACTTTATATTGTGTGTGTGTGTGTGTGTGTGTGTGTGTGTGTGTGTGTGTCTTTCAGTTATCAAAATTCTCAATAGATTTATTATTTTAGTTTCCGTAGGCAATGCATGGCCTATTTTGATCAAACTTGAAAATATTTTGGATCCTTGCAGTGTTTTGTAACTCTTGTATGTATAGACCAAGGGGCAAGTCTTAGATATTTACGATGAGGCCGACAAAATGGCCAGAGTGGCGCTGTTTTACCCTGCGCCGACCTGCGGTGTCAGAAAGAATTTATTTTAACGCAAGTGAATGGGTTTTTTGACAAACTTTAGACTAGATTTTCTTACTGTAATAAAAATTGTCATAAATTCTATATGCTTCCAATTGCTAGTTTAAAGTCTCCTTTCAATCATCAGGATATGCGTTTTGCTAAATTATGGTCCTATTTATTATAAAATTGACGATAAAGTAGGCTATTCTCTAGGAGGGGCGGGATGATTTGATTGACAAGCTACACAACCAATAGCATTCATTTCCCGCCCCCCGCTCTTGATTGACAAGCTACCCAACCAATAATGGTCTGGTCTCATTCTGACACGTATTGAAAGATGGCGGACCTACAGTCTTGCAACAATCGGCTTCATTTTCGGTCTGTAGAAAGCAGCGGAGGGGGTTTGTCCATCTCATTTATACAGTCTATGGTATAGACCATATTCACATGGCGGCCATATTGGAATTTAACATTGAAAGTGCCGCTACCCAGGGTGGCTACTTTCATTGACTTCATAGAAACATGGCCGCCGTGTAAATATGGTCTATGGAAATAGATTTCTTTCAGTATCACAAACAGGCAATTAGTGTTTTTCTTTCGTTGCTAGAGGTTCTGCTGTAGTAAAAGCTTAATTACAGGTAATAAAATATACTCTTGAGTCTTACCGTCACATAGGGAGTGTAGAATACTGCATCCTGTTTGTGTGGAAGAAAGCAGATTATATTAGTGTCAGTCAAAAATAAATTAGTTTAAAATTCAGATGGTAAAAACTATTACAATTTCACTTACACATATGGGTGTCCCGATTAATTCAGGTTGGAAGTTTTGAAGTCTATCCACAGGCTTTGCTTGAAGGCAGCCTGAGAGGGTAAAAATCCAAAACGCAATCCTGAAAAGACGCTCCATTGGAAGGTGTGGGTTACTCCACGGCCTATAGAGGAAAACCAAGATGTAAATAAAATACGGCGTGGAACCTTCTTTGCAGCTCCCTTTATGAACTAATAAATACAATTAGATTGAAGTTTACTGCTCTGATTGCTACACAAAGCTCAAACAACAAAACCGATGGGTTGGTAGTAGTCAGGGTACAGCTCATTGACATCTCTATATACCCAGAGCTGTCATCTCAGCTCATCTGGGCACCAATCAGAACAACAGTTATGCCGAATTCTGCATGTCTGCCGGGAAATGCATTCCCACCCCCGAGGGGTGTGCATTTCCCAGCAAAGACATTCAGACTTTGGCATAATTGTTATTGACCTCACACACACACGCACACGCACACACCAATCCATCCATCCAATATAGCTACAAGTTTGGGGTTGATCCTCATTAGGAAATGTTTCTTTCATTTTCATTCTGACCACTGTGTTTTTAACACATTGGCAGAAAATATCTTTTCTGCTTGGGTTTTGTAACTTAATAACATCTGTGTTTCAGGCGTAGTCAGCTGTCCTTTGCAAATACATTTCCCAACAGTAGTTTTGTTTTCATACTCATTTTCACTCCTTGTATCTGGAATGGATCATTACATAATATCCATAAACATTTCCCATCAGTGCAGTATTGTTTAGAGAGAAGTTAATACATGTATTAATGTATGCTGTAATAATTAATGTTGTAATGTATTAATTGTTAACCAGTGGCTTAGGGATGAGCCTCCATAAAGGTCGGATCCTAGAATCACCCTTGAACCAACAACAGAACTGCAACAACAACCAATAAGGTGTTGGGTATTGTTACTTGCACATGAGCAAGACGCAACCATTTTCCCAGAGTGGAAAACTGTCACAAGTCTCACTTTGTTTTGAGTGGAGCAGAGATGTGCTGAGGAAGCTGCACAATGTGATCCAGGTTGTATTATGTAGAATATCACATTATACATATCAGTGGTGGACAGTAGAAAAGTATGTTTACTTGAGTACTGTACTTACAGTATGTGTACATATATTTCTTGAGTATCTGTAGGCTGCTTTACTTTTTGTTTTTCTTTTCTTCTTCTTTCTTTTCCCTTTTTGCAAGCTTAAGAGTTTCACTCCACTACATTTCAAAGACATATTGTACTTTTGAAACCACTACATTTCTAGGAAGGGGCCACTATAGTCAACCCAAACTTCCAAAAACACATTATCAATTTACCAAATTTACCAAATCTACCAATTTATCAGCCCTATTTCAAAAAGTGAAAATAGCTGATGTTCAAACTCACAACGCGTTGTGAGCTTTTAGATCGGCTATTTTCGCACAATGTTGTACGACAAAGTATAAATTGGGTCTTAAGTGATTAATGTAATATTACTTAATCTAATTTTAAGGTCAAATAATTTCATAGTTTTATAGTATTTAATTAATGGATTTTGGCAAGACTGATATGTAATTAGCCTCCAATTCTGACAGAAAAGATTAGTACCGCCAAGGCTGATTAGAAGGCAGGTGAACTGTAGAACCTACATTAGTTAAAATAACCTTCCAAAGCTGAGACAATTGTAACAGACCTCCAAGTCAGAAATATCTTGCAACCTTAGACAGCAAATGTCCAAGATAATTTAAATATCAGCTCAAAAGCTACTACAGCTAAGTACTAATGTTGCCACCCCCAGACTGACACAGACTACTGTACAACTGCATATTGTGCTAACGTGTACAACAGAAATGTTCTGTGAAGGGTGTAGACATCCTCCACAGGTCAATTGTGGGGGTTTGCAGCAACAAGAATTTTGTACTGTAGTATAATTCATTGATCAAGTGGAATTGGCATAATTACTAAATTGGGGAAACATTTTAAAAACGTAATATTATTACGTAATAATTAAAATAAATGTTGTGTGTTAATACTGCTTACACAGGACTTCTGTGCCTCGCTTTCAAGACACCCTGGCCATCGCTCCAAGCATCCTAGACTCTTCTCTCTCCTGGCTCCCAAGCTGTGGAATGACTTCTGACCTAACCCCTCAGCCAGGACTATGCATACTCACTCCCCATCTTCCACCACATCCTGAAAACTCACCTCTTCAGGCTCCACTTCACCCCCTAAGTAAGTCTTCTTCTAGGGTTAAACTGAATTTTAATAACACATACCTACTGTACATACAGAAATATGGTAAAATCTTGTTGGTGTAGCACAATAATGCATGTAACTTCTGAATGCTTTCATGTGATACCATGAAACTTTGTGTGACTATCAATTGATATATGCGGCAACATTATTTGCCAGACAAAATGGGGGTGCTGGCTGCTGGCAAGGCAGGACTGTGACAATAAGTCACTTACATTATACCGTATTAGTTACATACAAAGTTACACTACAGTACTTACATTTAGTATGCTCCTACGCATGCACACACACACCAGTGTTCATTTTGACAGCAAATTTTGATTTAGTCTTAGTCTTAGTCTTTTGAATAACACACCATTTAGTTTTAGTCCTACTTTAGTCTTCTGAAATTGTTTAGCCTTAGTCTAGTCCTAGTCGACTAAATATAAAAAACCTTAGTCTTTTAGTCTTTTAGTCTTAGTCAAAAACAATTACACTGCAACAAATTCTGCTTTAGTCTTAGTCTTAGTCCTTTGAATAACACACCATTTAGTTTTAGTCCTACTTTAGTCTTCTAGTCTTTTAGTCTTTTAGTCTTTTAGTCTCAGTCTTAGTCGACAAAATTAACACTGCTTTTAATTTAGTTATATAGTTCAGCTCAAGTCAAGATGATTGAAAGAGAGCCTTAATGGCCATAAGCAAAGATAAAACCAATTCAGCTGTTTAGAAAAACTTTGCTTTAATGAAGTCAAATGAGGAACAACAACTATTGTGGAAGATTTATTAAGCTGTGATGTCCTCTGAAATTTGGTTTTGACAGAGATAACTACAGTATAACCCATCCCTAGCCTTGTCTGTCTGTCTATCTGTCGGAACAAAACACATTATAACAACTCATTGCAGTTTCACTGCCAGGAACTCTGCCAAGTCAATACCATAAAGTCTAATAATAATACATTTCATTTATAACGCACTTTACATTTTTGCAAATCACAAAGTGCTACAGGATTTAAAAACAATGGCGTAAAAAACAAAGGCAAGACAGAAACAAAAAAACATTCTGCAACAAAGCCTGTTAGGCCTATTTGACCACAAATATTAATCATAGTTGTAAATGGTGCATTTATATAGCGTCTTTATCCAAGGCACTTTACAATGATTGTGCATTACACTCACACACCGATGGCGGAGGAAACAATGCAAGGCACCAACCTGCTCATCGGGAGCAATTAGGGGTTCAGTGTGTTGCTCAAGGACACTTAGACAGTAACTCTGGGGCAGCCCGGGATCGGTAAGGTTCCCAAGCTGCCACTCTACCTCCGGAGCCACTGCCGCCCCTGTGTACAGTAAGTACCACTACACAGGGGTAACTGTGTACAGTAAGTAGTACACTTAGATACACTTAGTAGTACACTTACATTTCATTTAAGGATGAGAGTCATTTGTAACTTGCTTTAATCAGAAATGTGAAGATTGAAGATAGATTTTCTTTATTTGTAAGTCTTTATTATCCTCAGGTGTATGAAACAAACTGTAGCAGGCTCTTTTGTGGGCTGTGGTTTGTGGCTCTGTGTTACAATATCTGTTGACTCTTTAGACCTGTAGCTCTGAGACTGTCTTACAATATCTGACTCTTTATGCTGGTAGCTCTGTACAATATCTGTTTTTTCTTTAGGCTTGTAGCTCTGTGTTACAATATCTGTTATTTCTTTAGGCTTGTAGCTCTGTACAATATCTGTTGTTTCTTTAGGCTTGTAGCTCTGTGTTACAATATCTGTTATTTCTTTAGGCTTGTAGCTCTGTGTTACAATATCTGTTGTCTCTTTAGGCGTGTAGCTCTGTGTTACAATATCTGTTATTTCTTTAGGTTTGTAGCTCTGTGTTACAATATCTGTTGTCTCTTTAGGCTTGTAGCTCTGTGTTACAATATCTGTTATTTCTTTAGGCTTGTAGCTCTGTGTTACAATATCTGTTATTTCCTTAGGCTTGTAGCTCTGTGTTACAATATCTGTTGTCTCTTTAGGCTTGTAGCTCTGTGTTACAATATCTGTTGTCTCTTTAGGCTTGTAGCTCTGTGTTACAATATCTGTTATTTCTTTTGGTTTGTATTCATCATGTCTCATGTCTTTTTTGTGAAACTGTATCGTTTCTCTAACTACCTCTTTCATTGTAGTAAGAAACTCTTGTACAGGACGCATTGGCCAACTCTCACAGCTACAGATTTCGGCAAGACTGTTTGTTGGCCCCTGTAGAGAAGAGGTATCGCATTATTTCTAGCAAATTATAAACTCTTAATCATGCTTTAAATACATTTCTTAAAATTACTTATTTTTAATGTGGCTCCTGAACCGGTACAGGTACACTATTTCTTCAAGCTCTGACTCCAGGAATGTGAGGTCACCCAGTCTCAGCTGCTAAAGGCTGTCCCAGATCTTTACCCTGTCCTTAGCCATCTCTAACGTAGTGCTGAAACACAACTATAATAACCTTTTACCAAACTTTAAACATCTCTAACCCAAAGCCTAAACTCAACCCATTTCAGATCTGTTGTAACCTATACGTTGTTATGCCTTTCATGCCGGGAACTATGTCTATGTCATTTTAGATGTTGCTACTGTATATACAGGTATATATTTATTTCTGATCCTCTGTAGCGGATAGACACAGAATAAAAAGCATTGCAGAGCTTACACCTCTGGCTATTACTATACATGTCCCCTAATGTTCATTAAAAAAAACATTACAAATCAATAACCAAAGGAAATGAAAACAAATCAATATAAATTCCACAAATCTTTTTTTGTGAATGTTGACACTTGTGTAAAGTTCCTCTTAGGATTTAGAAGGCCCTTTTAGAATCAGCCTCAGGTCTAAATAAACGTAACAATTTCTGATGTTATAGTTGGCCAAAATCTTTGCTCAACTTTTAAAATAGCAAAAAGAGCAGATATAAAAGCTCACTACCAGCTCAGTTACCTTGTGGTTAGAGTGTCCACCCTGAGACTGGGAGGTCAAGGTTCAATCCCCGGCTGAGCACCAAAGACTATTACAAAAAAAAGGTAACTCAATGCCTCCCTGCTTGGCACTCAGCATCAAGGGTTGTATTGGGGCTAAGACCCTGTGACATACTGCCATATCCAGGGGGGGTGTACTTGTACATCAAGCTACCGACACCGTCGTATGACAAAGTATAACATAGGGTTTAAGTGGTTAAACAATACCTGTTTAAGTTCCTCTACTGGGAATTCAATCTAGGATAACATTTCAAGTTCAGCTCATCTCTGGCTGTTTGTGCAATGCATACTGCCCTGCTGGACTAGGAGAGGCAGTAAAATGTTTATAAATACTCACATCTTGAAATTCACGCAAGTAATCCTTTGTCAGGTCTATGTGAAAACGTTGTCCCTCAGTGATGGTACATTCATTCTTTATTTGTTCCAATTCATTCTCAAAACACCTGTATACACAGCCTACATCATTAATGCCGGAAACCTGTGAACAGGAGAAAGAATTAGTTCTGCTGTTCAGTAGTTTGAATGAAGATGAGGTTGAGTTTAAGCTGTATGAAAAAGTGACACCAAGCTTGTTTCCTGTACTACGCTTCCTTTTGCACGTGGTTTGTAAAAGCTGAGATAAACAAATAACTTGCTGATACAAGTATGCCAGAATAGCTACAACGTACATCTATCTCTTCAAATTAATATCCCTTAAAGGGCTGGTCTCCAGCTGGGACTGTATATTAAAAATACGCACGCACGCACGCACGCACACACACACACACACACACACACACACACACACACACACACACACACACACACACACACACACACACACACACACACACACACACACACACACACACACACACACACACACACACACATTTAGACCATTGCAGTGTTGTGTAATTCATGTCTGCCACTAAATTTCCTTTTATTAACAGACAATTCTCATAGTGTATTAAAGCCTAATTGCAGTTGATACGATACTCTTACCTTCACATACGGAGTGTAGAATAGTGCATTTGAATCCTGTTTGTGTGGAAGAAAGCAGATTATATTAGTGGCAATTAAAAATAAATTAGTTTAAAATGCAGTTTGGATAAACTATTACAATTTCACTTACACATGTGGCTGTCCCGATTAATTCAGGTTTGAAGTTGTTATCCACAGGTTTTGACTGATGGCAACCTGAGAGGGTAAAAATCCAAAACGCAATCCTGAAAAGATGCTCCATTGTAAGGTGTGTGTTACTCACGGTTAGAGGAAAACTAACTTTATGAACTAATATAGCTTCTAGTTCATGAAGTTAATCTGTTAATTGAAAGACAACAAATAATTGCCTAATGGCTTCAGGGTAAAGTAATGCCAAAACAACCAAAACAACAAATGTGCAATACTACCGATGAACAAAGTGCGATCAGGATTTGCAACAATTTAAATCTAGTGATGTAAGTAGGCTACAATCAGATCTAATTTTACGTCTACACAACACTAATACAGGTTGTTGTACTTAAGACAGCTCAGTGACTGACTGCTATCAAGGAGCTGTCATCTCAGGTCATCTAAGCAGGGCACCAATCAGAACTGGAGTTATGCCGAATTCTGCGCATGTCTGCCGGGAAATGCATTCCCCTTCGCAGGCACGCACGCGCACCTTATAATAACTTCTACAGCAATGTAGCCTACTGTTTAAAGGGATTCTAGGTAACTTGAAGCCTAAATCTAAAAAATATGTTTATATATATTGCATTTTTCCCCCTCTATCAACCACTATATAATGATGCTGGGATGTTTTCCTGCATTGAAACACAGTCCTCTTTCTGAAATACGCATTTTCCCTACTATCAATGTTTTGACATCCGGGTATCCGGGACGTAAATGAAATGAAGTGCATGTGCGTGTGTGCGCGTCCGTGTGCCAATCAGGTGGCGAGTTCGAGTGAAACCGGATGGAACGGGCGGCCATTTTTTCTGTCCACTGTTTTTGGTTTTGGTTTTATAACTTTAAAACGCTCTCAAACTTATTTTTGAGGGAATTTATTTCTAAGATAGAATGTAGTTGTTTAACTTCATATACGTAGTCAATTAATCATGACAGAGCCTATTTAAAAATAAAGATTCAGAGAACCGGCAGGGGCGGGCAGTGACACGTATGTATCCAACTAAAGCCCTTCAAAAGTCCCCTTGGGTCATATTGGCTGGTGGTGGGGAAAACAAGCTGCTGATTGGCTGAAGGGGAACGAACTGCTGTTTGGCTGAAGGGGTTGGATGAATGTTTAGAGTCATCAATGTTTGTGGATATGTATGTGGTATGTGGTATGTGGTATGTAGTATGTGGATGGATGGCTGGATGGATGGATGGTGAGAGAGAGAGCGAGAGAGAGAGAGAGAGAGAGAGAGAGAGAGAGAGAGAGAGAGAGAGAGAGAGAGAGAGAGAGAGAGAGAGAGAGAGAGAGAGATTAATTATAAATGTATGCAGTGTATTGTAGATACAGAAGATGAAAATAGAAGGACAAAAAAAAAACATTTCAGGGGGCTTATTTATCAAGATTCAAGAATGGCAAAGACTGCTGATACCGAATCTAATCATTGCTTACAGTGATAGGTAAAACAGGTCCCATGTTATGAACAGCATGTCATAGTGTGTCATGAGGAACATTAGTTAGTCATGGATGGTGTTGCATCAGGATGTAATTAGTGCGTCAGTGGGGTGAGTGCCCCTCCTGCCCCCAAAATATCTGTGCATGACCTTGGTCTCTATACTAAAGTGTAGAAGTGTCACTTCTGCGCTCTGTTGCAAACCTACAAGTGTAAGCACATTTCTCTCTCCAACCGGCAGTGCACTAGAAAAACCATGAAACCACCAAGTCCTACCAAAAAAGGGACCCACCCAAACACCAAGATAAACATAGATCAACACACTTGTTGGTGTGAAGATTAGAAGACTACTGCTTTGACAGTCATAAACAAGGATGTTTATGACTGTCAAAACATCCTTGTGGTTTACAAGTTTCCAGATAAACTGTGTTTTAGACCACGTTCTCAAATTGCGGTCCGGGGTCCCCAGCAAAATTTGGGCGATGCGTTGTGATACTTTTTTTTTTGAATATTTCTTTGAAACATTTGAACAAGACAAAACTAGTAACTGCACACAATATTTTTCAAATACATACATAATTTGGGGGTCCTTGACATGAACAGTTTTAGAACCATTAGTTTAGACCAGCACTAATACTCATATTGCTGTTATTTGCTGCTGCAGAGCAGGTGAGCCCAGGTGCAGGCACAGACAAGCAGGCAGGAACAGAGTGAAGTGACAGTAATATTAATATTAGTGTTGGTCTAAAAGTTGTTTCGACAATGTTTACCTGAAAGCTGCTGCGGCGTTGCATGTGGTGTGTTTTTTTTGTTTGTTTTTCAGTCAGTTCAGCTGAAAACCAAACCAGATATACGTACTGTAGGTTAGGTTGACCAACATGCTTCAAGGTGTGAAGATCAGAAAATAACGCCTTCACTTCTTGGAAACTGTTTTCAGCTGAAGTTAGGGACTGGAAAAATACAGACATGCACCACTACCATAGGGCTGTCAATCATAATCACGTCATTTTACTTGATGATTAATTGTCATACATATAATAGCGATTAACGATTGAATTGTGTATTTGGCATTGAACATTGGAACATAAATGTCTAAATTGCATTTCTTTTAGGCTTCGTAAACGAAAATTGCACAGGGCAGATATGAACAGGCAGGTACATACTTTACCCCGGTCACCTCACCTGAACACCATGTACAAAAAGTACATACTCATAAGGCCCCATAAGAAAGATTTGTGTTTAAAACTTTCAAAAGTATTAACAAATTGTCCTTGTCCTTGACCTTCAGTGCATTGATGCTTCATTGAGTCCAATTCAGCCTCACCCTAAAATACATTCAACTGCAATCTTGATATATTTTGTTTGTATCGTTGTTTGTTGTTAGTTAAAGCAGGAGAAAAACAGGTCTGAAGCAGTCAGCATGGTAGGTTACTGTGTTAAGACACTATCTATATGATCCAAAGGCTGTGGGTTCAAGTCCTCCTGCTTCTTTACTGTGAAGCATGTTTTGAGGATTAGCATCCAGAAATGACACTTAAAAGCACTAAAATGTGTGGAGGTGCTGTAGGGCAGAGGATAGTTGGTGGACACCTCTGTGGTCTTTGTCAAACACTGCATGGCGACCAGGGGCACAGGTTCAATTCCAACCCCTGCCAGCGAGGTCACAGGTTTGTCCAGCCTAGGGAGGCACTGAATCCAGTACTCATTGATGTACAGTACTGCTACATGTGTATAGTTCTTTACGTTGATTGTAAGCAGCAGACTGCTTCACTGTGGGTTGATTGATACAGAAACTGTGTGTGACTGTGTGTTTGAAGCCAGGAGATTCAAATGGCGCAGGCAGGGGTGGCTGGGACATATTACTAAGTTTAAATAGGCTATGGGACATTTGCTCCAGTCCTTGTAGTCTCTGTCTAAATGTGACTTTTAGATGTTTGTCATTATGCACAAACCTTAAGAAGATTTATACATAATAATAAAAAATCACAACCCATTGTCCTCAATATATGGTGCTTAATTTAAAATGTATGTGACGCCCCCCCCTCCCATGAAATGGTCTCACCCAGAGCCTTCTCTCACCCCCCCCCCCCCACACACACGCACACACACACCACCTCCCACCCCCCCCAAAAAACAACAACCGTCAAACACCATAGATTCAACATTGATTCAATGTTGGCATTTCAATCATTAAAGTCAACCATAATACAATGTTGATTTAATGATATATTTTCAACATTAAGGTTGATGTACCATCATTCTTCAACCTTAACCAAAATTCTACATTTTTGACCATAATTCAACGTTGATTTAACAACTTTTGCTATCTGGGGTCACTTCAAACACTTAACATACATAGCCTACGTTTGAAATGTTTACATACTAGGGAAACGTAACAAATGTAAGTATTGGCATGTTATGTATTTTGCGACCTAACTTAATCTACCGCTATGCACGTTGTTGTGGTGTGGTCTGCACTAGGGAGCACACATGCAGCTACTTGGTCATATATATATGTTACATTTATACCAAGCTCATGGAAGCAGTGTCATTGGGCATCCAGGTGTCAATCAACTCTAGTCAACATAGCAGGTTCTGACAAGGGGTGGGACTAAAAAAAGCAGGAAGGAACAAGGAAGACTCTGAGAGTGAGAGAAACAGGTGAAAACAGAGATGTTTATAAATTCAATAAAATCTGGTAAATGAAGAGCTAGGGATTAATATCAGTGTGGATATATCAGCATGTTTGTGTGTTTGTAGCTGGGGTTTCACTCAGTATTTCTACCATAACCAGCTGACAATAATAACAAGATAGGCTCTGGCTGGTCAACTAACACACTAGCCTGGAGGAGAAGAGAGTGTGTGAGACATTTCAACACGCTGAGTGAGTATGGATGCTATCTGAGAACTGTAATGACATGGACATTTAGTTAAAGTATAGGACCTTTATAGCCCTAGAAGGCTGTGATACATTTAATTGACACAGGAGGGCATAGGAGGGATCTATGGCTTTGTACATGGAATACATGGAATGAATGTAATATCACAGCCATTCTAGGACTAGGACCTTTAAATAGTGATGTGGTGTTTTGTATAGTGTGCTTCAGGACCTGCTTCCAAAGCTGTTGCAGTAGAGGTGCTCAGGACTTGTCACTGCATTACATGTGAAATTGGGAGACTAAAATGGAGCATAGCGGGAGAAAGGGTTTAAAAATAGGGAGGCTCTCGCAATAATCATAGGTGTTGGCACGTCACACTCCAGACAAGAAATGTGTCTAATGATTATGTGTGTGGCTGCCTCTCTTGTCAGGTGTCTGAGAAGCTGAGCGACAAGGAGATGACCTTTAGAAGAGGAGATCCAGCTCAGAGAGCGCATGCAGCTGCAGTGGAAGCAAGCCGAGAGAACCGTAGACGATCTGCACATGGAGTTACAGACGGTGAACCAGGCTAAAGATGGCCTGAGTAAACAGCTTAAACAGGCACAGGTAAGACTTCTACCAGTGGTGGAAGTAACTAAGTACATTTACTCAAGTACTGTACTTAAGTACAATTTTGAGGTATTCTTTTTTCTTTACTGGAGTATTTCAGGAGTATGAGTGCATCCACGGCAACGCTCCTCCCTACCTCAAGGAATTAGTCCCCCTCAACCCGCGACCTCCGCTCTTCAAACACATACCTCCTCAAAACCCACAAGGCAAATCTATGTATCATGGGCGACCGGGCTTTCTGCTCGGCCGCCCCCGAACTGTGGAACGCCCTCCCTGTCCACCTGAGAGCACCACAGTCGGCTGACTCCTGTAAGAGAGGAAAAGACCTACAGTAGGCCTACCTTTTTAGCAAAGCATTTTTTTTAGCTGGTTTTACCTCTAGGCTTTATGACCCCATGTGTTAATACTTAATAGTTTTGTTTTAGTTTCTTAGTTGTTGTTTTCTTTTTTTGGTGTGATGTTTCTGTTTTTGTTTCTGTAGCACTTTGAGATTTCTTGCAAATGTAAAGTGCGTTATAGATAAAATCCATTATTATTATTATTTCCGATTTTCAGTACTTTTACTTCTACTCCACTACATCTCAGAGGCAAATATTGCACTGTTACTCCACTACAATTATTTGAAAACTTTAGTTACTAGTTACTTTGTAGATTTTGATTATTATTACAAAACATACATTAACCACTTCAGCCCTATATACATTTCAGCCATTTGAAAATAGCCGATCTACAATCCGTCGCGACATTGCAGTATTGATAATTTTATTTAAGGATTTACACAGAAACATTACTTAAGACGAAAGGTAAGCCAACAATGACACAGGCCCACGTTCGCACAGGGATGAACATTCAAATTAATCAGTGAATCAGTGGTTGTGGTGGTCATCAGAATTTAAGGTTAATGTGGTATTAATTATGCTAATCCAGGGGGGTCGCGGCCTGAAAAGGTTGAGAACCGCTGCTCTATCTCTATCTTCTCTATCTCACTTTCTCCTCCATCTCTTCACCTCCACAGATCCGTGAGTTGCGTGTGGAGGTGGATGAGCTCCAGACGTCCAGGGTCCTGGAGGACGTGATCTCCAGGACGGAGAGCAGGGTCAAGGAGCTGGAGAACGTCCTCCGCACTGAGGAGAGGTTTGTGAAGTCTGCATACTCCAAAGCAAACATCACTTCGTAGTTCCAGACTTCTACATGACAAAAGGTAAGGCAGCAATGACACAGGCCCACGTTCGCACAGGGATGAACATTAAAATGAATCAGTGAATCAGTGATTGTGGCGGTCATCAGAATTTAAGGTTAATGTGGTATTAATTATGCTAATCCTTCCAAGCAGTGTTGTACTAATTCCAGGGTTGAGCTCTAGGGGGTACGGGCGGGTACGGCGTACCCTTAGTTCTGAGACTGTGGGGGCTGGGGGCTCGCGCGTGCTCCACATGCACTCACCGTCAGCGGCGGTCGTTAACACCTTAAAGTTTAAACAATAGCCTCTGAAGGTTCGCGCCGTCAGTGGCGAGACATTCTCAATAGCCTCTACCTGGCTGCTTTGCATAACATTAGGCTACTGGAGAAAAGCCACGGACTTGAATTGAATGTGTTCCTCTCACAATGAGAGACAACAGTCTCTGCACTGCAGAGTGTGAAGGGGATCGCTTAGCAGAGCACCTAGTTCTCTGAGACAAGACAAAGACAAGTTGTCTGATTATTTTAACTGCTTATGTGTGGGTGAGTCTATGTAAAGGGCTTTTATATAAAACTAAAAGGAAAAGAAAATAATTGATTAATTGAAACAAAAATAAAAACAACAAATTAACAATGCAACAAAATAATAAGAAATATAAATACATTAATAATCACATGCTGAATACAGTATTAGTAAGTGGCTATGTGCACATGCCTGCGCACGTGCGCGCACGTGACGTCATAAAATACAGTACCCTTAGTTCAAAAATCCACAGCTCACCTCTGACTAATTCCATAACCTCATGAATAAATAATGTTAATGTAGCCATTTCTAAAGACAGTTAATCTGTCCCCTTTCAACATAACCTTGTATTCTCACAACAAGAGGACAGGGATGAGTCACAATGGACCTCTATGCAGCAGTTATTTTATATATTTGCGTCGTCTCCCCTTTACTGTGTTATGGTCTCTTTGTTGGGACAGACTGTAGGAAAGCTAGAGGGAGACAAGTCTAGGAAAGACAATGAGGGAGATAGCATAGGAGAGACAGACAGTAGGAAAGTTGAGAGTGAGACAGTGTAGACAGACAGAAAAGCGGAGAGGGAGATTTGAGAACCCCACTTTGAGAACCACTGCTCTATCAGATAGCATAGAGCAATTCAGATAGTGCATAGTGTTTGTCAGGATGGGGGTTCTCCAGTTCAAATATGATCATTTGGGGGGGTGGGGGGTGGGGGGGGGGGGGGGGGGGGGGGGTGTTGCGGCCTGAAAAGGTTGAGAACCACTGCTCTATCTCTATATTCTCTATCTCACTTTCTCCTCCATCTCTTCACCTCCACAGATCCGTGAGTTGCGTGTGGAGGTGGATGAGCTGAGACGTCCAGGGTCCAGGAGGAAGTGATCTCCAGGACAGAGAGCAGGGTCAAGGAGCTAGAGAACATCCTCCGCACTGAGGAGAGGTTTGTGAAGTCTCCATACTCCAAAGCAAATGTCACTTCGTAGTTCCAGACTTCTACATGTTTTATAGGGATAGGGACCAGGGGGGGGGGGGGGGGGCAATTTGAAAGGAGAGGGAAATAAAACCAAATCATATAAATACACAAGCTCAGAACGCGTTGCATATCGGAATATGTTGCTAAAGGTTGTTAAAGATGATTGTATGTCAACACAGGAACAAGGCTGTTCTGACCAACACCATCAGCAAACTGGAGAGAAAGATTAATGAACTGTCTGACCAACTGGAGGAAGACCATTGGATATCTACTGAACAGAAAGACCTGGTAACACACACACACACACACACACACACACACACACACACACACACACACACACACACACACACACACACACACACACACACAGACACAGACACAGACACAGACACAGACACAGACACATACACATACACATACACTCATACTCACACACACACACACACACACACACACACACACGTTTTATAATCACACATATACAAATACAGTATGCATACTTACTCACACACATGCACACATGCATAAGTGATAGTGATATCAGAATCATGTCAGTATAAACAGATTCTCACTAGAGGGCAATAGAGGACAGCTATAGATTTGTCTCATCAATGCATAGTATTTTTTAATATTTAATATTTGTATTTAATAAGATAAGGGTGTCTCTCCCTCTTCTTGGCTTACTCTGTTTGTACTGTACAGTATGTTTATGTAAAGCAGATTGATGGTTTGACCAGGTTTACCACCTGGTTAAAAATGTTTAGATCGTCATAATCATCACCATCATAATAACACACTGAGATCGAAGACAACTACTTAAACCCTTTCCCTTTTTTCCCCCTTTACAGCAAATCTCTTAGCCAAAAATAGCCGATCTACAAGCCCACAACGCGTTGCTACGTGACACGTTGTGAGCATGTCCATCTGCTATTTTTTGCATATTTTTGAGGTGGTTCACGTGGTTAATGGGTTATATAAAACAAAATGAATGACCCAGAGTGACGTTCTTCATTATTCACATTGCTGTGCTTTGTGTCGTGTTTTCCCAGATGACCCAGAGGATCCGAGCCCTGAAGCGCCAGCTGAACGAGGCCGAAGAGGAGACGAGCAGGAAGGAGGCTCAGTACCGACACACCCAGAGAGAACTCTCTGAGGAGAGAGAGACATCTGGAAGACTGCAGAGACAACTGCTGGACCAGCACCTCTAGATGAAGTAAGAATCTGATGATGGAGAGGGAGGGGGAGAGAGAGAGAGAGAGAGGGGGGGGGGGTGGACGGATGGACAGAGAGGGGGGGTGGATGGATGGGTGATCCAACATCGCCAGATGAAGTGGAATAGATTAAGAGAGAGAGGATGGATGGATGGCTGTTTCCATTGTGGTCCTATGTATTCAATACATCAACTCACTCAATCATACATTCCATCAACAAATACAAAACTCTACATGTACAAAGGAGAAAATGGAAAATGTCAACAGTGAATGACACCTCCTTTCTATGAGAAAATTGCATTTACCTCCCCTTGTGGTCGCATGATACAGTAGATGGTTTTTCAGGCCTGTTTTGAAAGAAGCCAGTGATCCACATGTTTTAAGGGATGGTGTCAGGGTAGTAGAATGAGAATTCTCCCGTGTTAACTTACATTTGCTCCTCCTGTGTGCAGGCGTAAGGAGTCTGCCCTGATGAGGCAAACCCTGGACAGCCTTCGTCTGGACCTGAGCGTGGACGAGGAAGATGACGTCCTACAGCAGAACGCCGCCAAGGTCTAAACGTGTCAGTGAAAACACCTCGTCTCCTCCCTGTCCACACGCAAAGGAATACGTCCCGCAGTGTCCATTTCTGTTTGTAAAACGTACTCTTGCATTTAGAAACAATGACATCTTCACGGAGACTGTCAAAGAGCCCTTATTGCCTTTATTTGTGTCATAATGCTGAAGGCATTGGTGCAAAACACATAATCGTTGCTGTCGGACAGAAACCTCCATGTTTCAATGTTTTTTCATAAATGAATGCCCTTTATTATGCTTTATCGTATGACAGTGTTGTGCAAAAGTAGCAAAAAGATCCGGTCTGTAAGCGATCTACACACTCAACGAACGCGCCACATCGTGCCGCGTTGTGAGCGTGTATGTAAAATAGGGACACCAGGTTGAAAGTGGTTAAGTGTGTCTGTGCCTGTGGGTTTTATAAGTATTAAACCAAAGCAAAGTATTAACAAGAGCTTATGACTAAATAGTAACTACATTGGATCCATTGGAACTCAGGTTCTTAAGTAAGTAACTTACAAGGTTTTCATCCGACAATGACGTTATGGAAACAATGACGATGGCTGCATGTGGCCCAGTGGTGACTGATGGGTCATTCCACTGGGGGAGGATGGTGCGAACCGAACCCAAACCAGGCCGTCTGACCCAAACATGGGTTCCGACACACTGTTTGGAAAACAGTGGGCCCGGGGTTTAAGAATGACCACTTTGTAGATCTGCTATTTTTGGCTAATGTCCCCCCCAGAATATTGAGGTTGGGGTTAACGTGGTTAAGAATGACCACTAGGCCCAGTCCTAGTGGTCCGGGCACGGCTCCAATGTAGCCTGACAGAGCGTTGCGGGTTCGAGTCCCGATCCCGATGGCCTTTGCTGCGTGTCACTCCCCTTCTCTCTCTCCCCGTTTCCTGTCTAACTCCACTTCACTATCAATAAAGGCATAAAAAGACAAAAAAAAAAAAAAAAAATATATATATATATATATATATATATATATATATATATATATATATATATATATATATATATATATATATATATATATATATATATATATATATATATATATATATATGTATATTTATTTTTTAAGAAAAGAATGGCCACTTAAACCCTCACAACGCTAATGTTTCCCCCAGAATATTGAGGCTGGGGTTAAAGTGGATAAGAATAGGTTCAATAGCAGCTACATTAAAGGTCTGTGGCGCACAGCCTGTTACAAAGACAGATTGATCACATACGCCCTCTGCTGGTGAGCCACTCATGTTGCATGATGAATGTGCCTCACATTACTTCTCTGAGCCTCAAGTAAAGACAAAAAACACACATTTCTGTGGCAAACATTCATACTGTATGGCCTCAACGCCATTAATTAATCTACAGTCTATCAAGTTAACGCATCAACGTGCACCAACACTTTGCCACGCAAAGCCTCTCCTTTTTCCTTTTAGGTACAGGAAAACCCACCTTCTCACCTTTTGTTGAATAGGCAGCTGTGGTGTCCCACCTAAAAAGTACAAAGGAGAAAATGGTAGTGGAGTAGAAGTAAAAGTATTGTAAATTGGAAACACTCAAGTAGGCCTAAAGTACAAATACCTAAACATTTTACTTAAGTACAGTACTTTGAGT
Organism: Gymnoscopelus microlampas; assembly: GCF_963454915.1. NCBI lineage: Eukaryota > Metazoa > Chordata > Actinopteri > Myctophiformes > Myctophidae > Gymnoscopelus > Gymnoscopelus microlampas. Next base: position 16,423,431 of record NC_139958.1, read on the forward strand.
ACATGTACTTAGTTACTTTCCACCACTGCTCTCTGGGAGAGAGCATGGCCCAGCAGAGGCTCTCTGGTCATGAGGTCAGGCGTCTGATCCCAAGCCAGCGGAGGCTCTAATCATGGGGTTCCTAAGATGTTTCTTCTGTTTATCAGTTCACGCCCTATAATGAAACCCTATATCCTTCATTTGTTTACTGTGTTCCTACATAATATACAAAAATAAGAAGTTGAAAAACAGACTTAGAACCATGACAGATGTAACACGGTGGGTATTTATTATTATTGTTCACACTTTGCTTTGGTGAGAAGCCTCTGGACAAACAAAATAAAGCCATTATAATGTAACTCTCAGGTTGACTGTGTTCTGTTGAACGTTGGCTGTGTCATTTACTCTGCTGTACTCTGTTATTATCACTCAGAGTGTAGAAATTATCAGTTTCACTGTTAGTTAAATTAACTAACAGTGTTTGACTGTGTGTGTGTACACATGAATGTATTAGAGAAGATTCGTTCTAGTTATTTTTTACATGACCAAAACTATAGCAGGTTTAATCAACCAGAACTATAGAAGTGTTTTGTGTAATCAAGTATCGATAGATTAAAATAATTACCACTGTATGTACTAAATACCACTGTATGCTCATGGGATGCAGCATATCAAATTTTTTATTTTTTTTTATGGGCCCAGTGGCCCACTGGCCCAGCGGCCCACCGGGCATTTGCCCGGTACGCCAAGTGGCCAGTCCGCCCCTGGGATAAGACTTTGAATTTAAGACCTCTCACCTTGACAGAATGATTGAATCTGCAAATACATCCACTAACTAATTTCTTAGTTTTATGACCAAAACTATAGCAGTTTTAATCAACCAGAACTATACTAGTTTTTTGTAATCAAGTACAGTGGCTGTTATTGTCACTTTGGATCATTAGATTAAAACATTTGGTGGATATAGAGTTTTCGACTAGTTTCTCAAACAGTGTTGTATTTAAATAGTTTAGAAACATTTTAAAAACACAAATATATTATGGGGGTCCACATCCACGGCCAAATACATGAAAATGGGGGTCCTTGACATAGAACAAATGCAATGATTTTTTTCAGCCAGCAGGTGTCGCCAAAACAACATGAAACTTACTGAGGTCTGGCCTGGACCTCGTGTAGACGTCGTAGGCACGGCGTATCGGCGTAGTGTAAAATGTCTGGTTGGTTTTGGGGTTTTTTGGTCGTTTCTGAGGTCTGACCAGGACGTCGTATAATAGACGTCGTATGAACGGCGTGTCGGCGTTGTTGTATGGACGGACGTCACTGTTGCCATATTTTGTGAGAGAAATAAGCAACCAGCTCTAGGAAAACATGACTACAATTATACGCAACCTACCTGCATGTGCATCGCCTATTATCTACAAGCTCACAACACGTCGCTTTTATTATTATTTTATTAGTTTAGCCTGCTTTACATTATGTTCTTTATGGTAGTTAGTTAATAACAATCATATTTGATTTATTGAAGTGAAGGAATATATTCAACTATTTCTTTATACATTTTGCAACGCACTACCCCCACTGTGCACACAACCATATGACGTCTATAGACGGGTTTCCGAGCGACGTCATCACAGAGCAGAATGCGCAATCTGCGCATGCCTGGGGGAAAGGCGCGTTCGAAAATACAGCCCTGAGCGGCAGTGAGCGCACTGGCCAATACAAACTAATAGGCGAGTGTGCTCCGGTGCGTAATTTCCAAACGCACCCATAGGCTTACGGTAGCCTACGTTTTAACAGCGGGCAACTCTGGGCGACGTCGCCCAAAAATATAATGAAAGTCTATCGGTACGTTTTAACAGCGGGCAACTCTGGGCGACGTCGCCCAAATATAATGAAAGTCTATGAGAGCCGGCGATCGGGCGAAGTGGGCGGGGGGGCGATGAAAGATGGATTTTCTTTATCTTTTTGGGCGATATCGCCCGGCATCGCCCGGAGTTGCCCGCTGTTAAAACGCAGGGTATGAGAGCCGGCGATCGGGCGAAGTGGGCGGGGGGGCGATGAAAGATGGATTTTCTTTATCTTTTTGGGCGATATCGCCCGGCATCGCCCGGAGTTGCCCGCTGTTAAAACGCAGGGAAACCCCCTCCTCTGCGCGGTCATATCCTCTCAATGTTTACAAACATGAAACCCGTCTATACGCCGTCCTCATCAAAAAAGGGGACCTCATCAAAAAAGGGGAAACAGCGCCCCCTGCGACGTCGTATGGACGTCCAAAACGGACGTCCCGAGTCGGCCCTCAGTCAGTCAGCTCCTTATGACTGAGGTCCTGACTCAGACGTCGTTTGGACGTCCAAAACGGACGTCCATACGACATGGCAGGGGGCGCTGTTCCCCCCCCCCCTTTTTTTACATGGGTTCCCAGATTGCCGTATTTGTACAACGTTGAATTATGGGTTTTGTGTTGAACTTTTAAGTATTTACATGGCTTTTCCCAACCTGTAGCCTAAGTCAGTGGTTCTCAATCTTTTTCATGTGAAGGACCACCCAAAATGATACGTATTTGGCCGCGGACCCCCATCAAAATATTTTGTTCCAGGGACCCCCCAGAAGCAAAGATTTGAGTTAAAAATGTTCGCTTTAAAAATATATATACCGGTATATTCAAAGATTTGCACACATTTTCACGATTTTTCAAAAATAGCAGATCTACAAGCTCGTAGCTTGTATATCTGCTATTTTTGAATAGCCCAAAGTGTAAAATAATGCTTTTTAGCTCAAATCTAAAAATGACACAGGTTAAACATCACTTTACATTTTCTGGACCTCTGCATATTCAAGTGCCACGACAAGTCCATCTCACCTTATGAACATAACATTGACTAAAACTACCTAAAATTGGTTAAAAACAGGATACGAGGCGTAGGCTGAAAAGTAAATGTCAAACTGTCTGAACTTTTTTTTTTTTTTTTTGGTGTGTTTTTTGCTAGAAAGTTGACATGCACCTCTTAACCCTTGCGATAGCCGATCTACAAGCCCACAACGCCTCGCAGCGCGAGGCGTTGTGGGCTTGTAGATCTTGTGGGCTTGTATATATGTTTACACATTTTGCTGGGTACCCCCTGGAACCCCCTCAAGTACCCCTGGGGGTCCCCGGACCCCACTTTGAGAACCAAGGGCCTAAGTAACTCATGAAGACTATTATCTTCTGTATCTGTGATGCCAAAAATAAGGTCATTACAGTGAGGTGACAAAATCCAGCCCTGAAAAAAAAAAATCAATGCCAACTCAACAGTTATAGGCTACAACAAATGATAAAGAACGCTTAGTTGATTATTTATCTTATCTTTTGTGTAATCATACACTGACTGAGCTAGTGAGCCCAGTATTAGCAGAGTATGATTCAAATGCCAAATGAGCAACCAAAGCAAGCACACTACATACATATATGCTGGTTATTGGTTTAGTAAATAGATTTAGTGAGAAATTGTATTCTGTGGTGGCCAGTGGTTCTCAAAGTGGGGTCCGGGGACCCCAGGGATCCTTGAGTGGGATAACTCTATGCCTGACATTTTACAAAATCAAAACAATCAAGTCAATAGTAGTTGGTAAATCAAAAGAAACCATCCATTGGCTTTTGTACAAGAGTAGAGCCCTGTGGCCTACTTTACAGCAGAGAGAGATTATTGAATTAGATGGTTTTGAATTTCTTTATGTAAAATAACTGTGATTTGAACATGGAATCTCTGTACTGAGAGTCTGAGCATTAGACTATTACACCAGATCACTCAGTGAACCACAGCAGATGGGTCCAAGTATTGTTGAAACATTCTGTTGTATGTTAGCCTTCAGTTAGTAAGGTTGAAATACTTCTGCATTTAAAGCTGCGTAACTAATTAAGAGTTTATTGGTAGTACTTTGTAGTGACTCTTTTTTTGGTCCCTAACATTAATCGAGCTCTGGACTTAGTAAATTTATTTTTTCACCATTGGGTCACTACCGAAACGAAAGTTAAATCCGAAAAAATCACTAAGTGTGGAGGCCAAAATCGTCCCCCCAAAAACCTGTTAGGAGTACGTTTCAGGCAATTTAGAGTTGATTGGTAATTTTCGTTTCGGTAAAATATATTTTACCTTAAGTCCCAAGACTCAAGGCCCAAAAGAGAAATTTGATGTCTACTTGGATCTATTGCGTTCGCGGGAGTAATACATCGTCCGCCCTGTTAAATGTTGTATCATTATGTGCGCCCTTACTAATTGTGTCCTGCAGGGGGCAATGTTGTCTGCAGTGCGTCCAGGACGTGACGTCACTGACTATACCTTGCACTACCTGTGGCCTCTACCTTATCCGGTCAGATGTTGTTTGGATCGAATACAGAGCGGCAGCATCGCCGCATCTCTCCTGCCTGATATAATAAATATGCCTAGTGAAGGCTAAAGATAAACTGAGTTCTATTAAATCTCCACCGCAACGCACTCCGCCTAACAGGTTATGGGCCCAGGAATGCCAGTCTAGAGCAACAAGGTAACAGAATAATGAGCTGTTAGCCAAGAGAAGCTAAGTGGGACCTGGATGAAGACGGCGCTGAGAGACTCCCGCGTAAAGTGAAGACAGGAGTTTCTACAAGCCGCAACCCAACGTTTGGAGATAAGTGAACTATATAAAGAGAAGTGTTAACGTGGACACAACGTGAAAATGGCTGGAGCAGGAACACCCCAGCAGATTTTATTCGATGGAACAGAAGATAAGTATGATCTGTGGGAGACGAGATTCCTCAGCCGTTTGCACATTTTGAAGCTAAAAGACACTATTTTGCGAGTGCCCTCGGGTGAAGCTGCATTAGCTGCAGATCCAGGAAAAAATGAAGACTGTTATGCACAGTTAGTGAATGCCCTGGATGAGAAGAGCCTGTCATTGATAAGACATGATGCCGCCGAGGATGGAAGGACAGCCCTGAAATTATTGAGGGAGCACTATTCTGGAAAAAGCAAGCCGAGGATTCTAAACCTGTATACATCATTGACCACCATACAAATGGCAGACAATTAAACTGTTACTGATTACATGATAAGGGCTGAGAATATAATTGCAGCTCTACGTGATGCAGGACAGAACATGAGTGATGGGCTGCTTGTAGCCACCATTTTGAATGGACTGCCAGAATCATTCAGGCCACTGGCTGTCCATGTAACACAGAACGAGGACGATGTTACATTTAAAGACTTCAAGAGAAGACTGAGGGTCTATGAAGAGTCTGAGAAGATGAGGACGACTGGATCTATGGACAGCGTGATGAAGACTAACACAAAGCAAAGCAGACAAGGCACCAAGACACACAGGAAGGATGGAGAAGCCACTCTGACTTCAGTGACTTGTTACAAGTGTGGTGAAAAAGGACACATCAGAAGCAAGTGCACCCAGAAAGTGTGGTGCAGTCACTGCAAGAGCAACACACACACACACACACACACACAGAGTCCCTGTGCAGGAAAAAGGGAAAAGAAGACGGAGCTAGGAAGGTTGCAGAAGAAGAAGAGGAGGACAACGGCGACGAGGATCATTGCTTCATGGCCAAGCAGGCAAACAGCGAGAGGCCATCAGCCAACGTAAAGAAGAAAGGCATCATGGTGGACGCCGGAGCGACATCCCACATAGTGAACGATATTGCCAAGTTCAAGAATTTTGACAACACATTCCAGCCCGACACCCATTCAATCGAGCTGGCGGATGGGACCAAATGCAGTGGGATGGCGCAACGCAGAGGGACTGCGCTGATCTACCTGCTAGACAACGATGGACGTCAACAAAGGGCACAGCTGCATGAGGCACTGTATATGCCGATGTATCCACACAATATCTTCTCAGTGGCAAGAGCAACAAATGGAGGAGCGACAGTCACTTTCAAGAAGGGGGACAGTGGTAGGGAGAGTGGTAACAAACGGTTTGACTTTCATGAAAGTGGTAATCTGTTTTATTTGCCAACTGTTCAGAAAAATGTTGATAAATGTAATGTGTGCCACGACATGCAAACTTGGCACGAAATTTTGGGACATTACTTTTTTGGACAATTTACTGGGTGTGGTAAAAGGCATGGAGATAAGAGGCAGTACAGTCAGGCCAGCACAGCTGTGTGAAATTTGTACAAAAGGAAAATTCACCCAGACAAGGAATAGGGAGCCAGACAGAAAGGCTACAGAACCTTTACAGCTGGTCCACACTGATTTAGCCGGTCCCATGAGAACCCCAAGCTTAGAAGGGCACAAATATGCACAGTCTTTTACAGACGACTATTCGGGTGCCATAACTGTGTATTTTCTCAAATCCAAAAGTGATGCCATACACGCCACAGAGAGATTCTTGGCAGACTCAGCACCTTATGGAAAAGTAAAATGTTTACGATCTGACAACGGTGGCGAATTTACTAATAGAGAATTCAAAGCACTGTTAACCAAAAATAGGATTAGGCATGAGACATCTGCACCCTATTCACCTCACCAAAACGGCACAGCAGAGAGAGGTTGGCGAACCCTCTATGAAATGGGCAGGTGTATGTTGTTAGACAGTAAGTTGCCAGACACACTGTGGAACTATGCTGTACAGACGGCAGCCTATGTAAGAAACAGGTGTTACAGTAATCGCACAAAGAAAACACCATATGAGATGCTCACAGGCAAGAAGCCAGACATGTCCAAACTTCAGAAATTTGGATCTGTGTGTTTTGCCTACACGCAAGAGAAAGGGAAGTTAGATTCCATATGTGAGCAGGGCATTTTCATTGGATATGATAAGAACAGTCCAGCTTATCTTGTGTACTGTCCAGACACAGATAAGGTCCAAAAACACAGATTGGTGAAATCCACTAACAAGACAGCCAAAGAGAAAGAAACACAGACACCTGGGTCACACATTGAATGTCAAGACAGAGAGGTACACCCCAGGGTCCTTGACAATGACGAAAATGTTGATGAAAAAATGGGAAATGCATCAGGTCAAAGTGGTCAAGGTGATATTTCTGTGGCTGAATGTGAACAGCTAAGCACTGAGGGTGAGGCTAGAAAGAACCCACCTAGAGCTAGGAGAAAGCCAGTGCGCTTACAGGATTATGAGACTGAGGATACAGTAGACCAACTAACATGTGTAGACTCTTGTTATAGAGCAGTTTGTGACATACCACAAAATTACCAGGATGCCATAGGGTCAACCAAGTCACGGCAGTGGATCAATGCAATGAATGACGAAATGCAGTCACTAGAAGAGAATGACACATTCAAGATCACCCAGTTGCCTCTAGGCAAAAAGGCAGTGGGGGGTAGGTGGGTCTATACTCTCAAGTGTGATACTGATGGGTCAGACAAGTATAAGGCAAGATTTGTTGCAAAAGGTTACAGCCAAAAACAAGGCATTGACTATGAGGAAACTTTCTCACCTACAGCTGACATGACAACTGTTAGAGTTGTCATGCAAAAGGCAGTGCAGGAAGATTTAGTTTTACATCAAATGGATGTGAAAACTGCATACCTGCATGCACCCATTGATTGTGAGGTCTATTTGGAACAACCTGAAGGTTATGAGAAAAAGTCAAAAACTGGAGAAAAGTTGGTATGCAAATTACAGAAGTCCCTATATGGTCTAAAGCAGTCAGGCAGAAACTGGAATGCTCTGTTACATGCATATCTCACCGAAAATGGTTTTGAACAAAATCCTGCTGATCACTGTCAATACACAAGGGATAAACAAAACGAAAAAGTGTTTCTGATTGTATGGGTTGATGATCTGATAATCGCTGCTAACAATGAGGAGGTTGTGAAAAGTGTTAAAATGATGCTCACAGAGAGGTTTAAAATGAAAGACCTAGGGAAATTAAACAATTTTCTTGGTATAGATTTTAAACAGTCAGAGGGTCAAGTCACAATGTCACAGGAAAAGTATGTGAACAAAATCCTCTCCAGATTTGGGATGCAAGATTGTAGGGTCAGAGAAACCCCATGTGAGTCTAAACTTCAATACACAGAAAATGCTGAAAAAATGGAAGAGCCAAGGATGTATAGAGAGGCAGTAGGAAGTCTGATCTATTTGGCTACATGCACTAGACCAGATTTAAGTTTTGTGGTCAGCAAACTTTCCCAGCATTTTGCTGAACCAAGTGAAGAGCATTGGAGCACTGTGAAGCATGTGTTCAGGTATCTTAAGGGTACAACAGACCGTGGATTATGCTTTAAAAAGGATGACACAGGTAAACTGGGCCTAATAGTCCATAGTGATGCAGACTGGGCCTCAGAGGTTACAGACAGACGTAGCACCACAGGGTACTGTGCCAGTCTGAGTGAGAGAAGCTCTCTCATTTCATGGAAGAGTAGAAAACAACCAACAGTTGCACTGTCTACCTGCGAGGCAGAATACATGGCCTTAGCGTCAGCCATACAGGAGTGTATGTATTTACAACAGCTACTCAAAGGTATTGATGAGTATCAATATGGGCAAACCAAAGTTTATGATGACAACCAAGGAGCTATTGCACTTGCCAGAAATCCAGTAAATCGGCAGCGGTGCAAACATATCGATATTAAATATCACTTTATCAGAGAAACTGTGAACAGTTGGAGGATATCTTTGGAATATTGTCCTACTGACAACATGATAGCTGACTTAATGACAAAACCAGCCACTAAGCTACAACTGAAAAAGTTTGCTCAGTAGGCCTATTTGTTTGGCACTTAAAGTGCAAGAAATGCATTTATGTGCCATTGTGTTTTTGTTTATTGTATATTGAAGGCCAAATGGGGAGAATATTTTGTTTTGTTTGTATTCTTGTTATGAAAATGTACCACAATAAGCTAGGATCGAGTGCGGGTGTTAAATGTTGTATCATTATGTGCGCCCTTACTAATTGTGTCCTGCAGAGGGAAATGTTGTCTGCAGTGCGTCCAGGACGTGAACCTTGCACTACCTGTGGCCTCTACCTTATCCGGTCAGATGTTGTTTGGATCGAATACAGAGCGGCAGCATCGCTGCGGCTCTCCTGCCTGATATAATAAATATGCCTAGTGAAGGCTAAAGATAAACTGAGTTCTATTAAATCTCCACCGCAACGCACTCCGCCTAACACGCCCGACAGGACAATATATTTATATTGTACATGCAAAATTGCTGCTATACGAAAACGTATTGTTACTGCACTGTTTCTTATTTTTATTTTCATTTGTAATAAAATGTCACTGACATCACAAGGTGTTTTTATTTTACGTATGGTCCAGTATATTATTAATTCATATCAGTCACTGTATTCCAGTGGGGCAAGGCAGCCTACTGTAAGTCTTAAACAAAATATATAAAACAACCCTAACAGTGGGATAAAATCAATAGAGAGTATGCACATGCGTCACTTACTACTACTACTAATATTTTCTGGAAGTCACCTAGCATCAGATCCATATAGTCTAGCGATTAGGATACCTGGTTTTCACCCTGGTGGCCCGGGTTCGTCTCCTAATATGGGAATGTAATATACAATCATGTTTTATGTGCGTGTGGATCTAATTGTTAAACAAGCTTAGTGCTTTATGAGCCTTCCAGTTTAATAGACCTTGTATTGTGAATATGTACTTCCTTGGTCTCATGTCTTACTAAATAAAGTAGTACATCAATCAATCAAGATGAAACAATGCTAATAAATGCGCCATGCATGCAATGTTGAGATTACATGGAATCCGTCTATGTATATATAGCTGCAGTACCGTCCATGGGGGTCGCCGTTACCCGCAGCGGTAAGGGGTGTGTTTTTGGGACGAGCGTTCCGCAAATGGTAGATAAGAAAACTGAAAACAGGCTAACGACTAGCCTCAGTTAACATACTGAACCCGCTGAGGCTGCGTAAATGCTACAGTCAAAGATGTTTAATTTAGCAAGATACGCATTCTCCGGTTTACCTCCCGTTTCTGCGTGACGTTGGTGGACACGCCTTTTTAGGAGACCGGAAGCAAGTTGGAGTCCACCTACGTCACGCAGAAACGGGAGGTAAACTGGAGATTGCGTATCTTGCTAAATTAAACATCTTTGACTGATAGCATTACGCAGCCTCAGCGGGTTCAGCATGTTAACTGAGGCTAGTCGTTAGCCTGTTTTCAGTTTGCTTATCTACCATTTGCGGAATAGCTCGTCCCAAAAAAACACCCCTACAGTTTTGGCCATAATGAGCCATAATGAGGTTTCCGCCCGACAGACAATATATTTATATTTATATTGTACATGCAAAATTGCTGCTATACGAAAACGTATTGTTACTGCACTGTTTCTTATTTTTATTTTCATTTGTAATAAAATGTCACTGACATCACAAGGTATTCTTCATTTTACGTATGGTCCCAGTATATTATTAATTCATATCAGTCACTGTATTCCAGTGGGACATGGCAGCCTACTGTAAGTCTTAAACAAATATATATAAAACCCTAACAGTGGGATAAAATCAATAGAGAGTAAGCACATGCGTCACTTTTCCACCGGGAGATCTGAAATACATTTTACACCCATATCCTCAGACAGATGTAGTGTCTGCTGATGGACACTAGATGGCGTCCAAACAGCAGTTTTTAGTCTTTTTAGTCAGTCTGTCCAAAAAGAGGGTTAAACACTCAATCAAACATAGCCTACCCCAAACACACATACACGAAACGTCTTTTTAAAAGCTGTTTATTTAAGATGTGACTGATGTCAACACAACAATCTGAAGGGAACAACAAACGCTTCAGTTAAAATAAGGTGACCGTTATTTAAAATGATTAAGCAACAAAAACAGAACGATTGATGGAGTAATAACCAATAATTAAACATGACTAAAATACAATAATTATGGGTCATCAACCAACTGTAATCACAAAGAGACACAAGACACAATTAAGGGAACATCTTTATGTATCAGCTGTAATCAAACTGAACAATTTATTCAGTTAAATACAAAAATGTACCAGTCTGGTATTCACACTGTCACAAAATAATATATTTAGAGATTAAGCATCATTAGAATAATCTCATTGCGTTTACAAATGATAAATTATCAATACAAATAATCAGTTTTCTTCCCCTACATATTCATAATCACACAGGGAAATATGTTTGTCACAGTCAAGTCCTGACAGTAGTACTGTATATCTGTGCTGTCGGGCAGAAACCAGCTGTGTCCAAAATATTAAGTAATTGGTGTAGTGTTTGATATCCACAGTTTTAACATACAAACACACGGAGACACGACTGCCTTTCACTGTCTTTACTTGTGTCCTGTTTTCCAATCATCCAACAGCTGTGTGCATTTAATCACATACAATTGTCTTCATTACATACATCTGTGTCTTACATCCTGGTACATGCTCTCCACATACAATCAGTGGCACTGGACACTACAATTGGTTCGACTCAAGACCCAATAGAGTCTTGAGTCGAACCAATTACTCCCGCGGAGACATCAAATTTCTCTTTTAGGCCTTGAGTCTTGGGACTCAAGGCCCAAAAGAGAAATTTGATGTCTCCCTGGATCTAATTGGTTCGCCTCAAGACTCTTTTGGGTCTTGAGTCTTGGGAAAGAAAAAAAAGTGTGCCAGTTGGATTTGAACCAGGAATCTTCTGGTTGCAAGTCCTGTATCTAAACCACTGCACCACAGAGGTCCTTACATGTTCTGTTGACTTGCGTGGAATTTGTCTGAAAGATTATATCAAGGTAAAAGCCCCAGGTAAAAATTAGAAAGATGTCCTTGCGAGATATGAACTCAGGACCGTCAGTGTGTAAGGCCTGAATCTTAACCACTGCTCCATCATGGTACATACTTTCTATGGTGTCTTACACGCTCTTCAGTGAAAGATCAGATAAAGGTGCAAGAGTCAGGTATTTGTTGGAAACCTGTCCTGGTTGGATTTGAACCGGTAACCTTCTGGTTGCAGGTCCTGTATCTAAACCACTGCACCACAGAGGTTCTGCCTTGTTCTGTTAACTTAGCCATGAAAACTTTGTACCCTTTTCCCTTTAAATATCCATTGCCATTGACAATGCATTAGGCGCTTAAAGTTAAATATTTCAAAAACTACAAATCATTTCAAAGTAAAACATCTCAAGGATGCATGTCCACAGTAAGGGGGAATTTTTTAACTGTGAATGGAGTTTCTAGGTGAAAGTGTTTTTTTGAGGTCCCAAAACCTTCCATCCGCCTCCATTCTAAATCTCTGAACTTTTAAAGGAGTACAATTCTAAAACTATGCAACATTTCAAAGATTCCTTTTCAGGCAAACATGTCCAGAGTAAGATGAACATTTTAAAGTATGAATGAGGTTACTAGGCGTAAGTATGTAGTTGTAAGCCTGCCTTTAAATGTCCATTGCCGCATCGACAATGAATGGGGCGCTTAAAGTTAAATATCTCCAAAACTACAAATGATTTCAAAAGAAAAAATCTCAAGCATGCATGTCCACAGTAAGGTGGAATTTTTGAACTGTGAATGGAGTTTCTAGGTGAACGTGTTTTTTTGAGGTCCCTATACCCTAACCCTAACCTTCCATCCGCCTCCATTCTAAATCTCTGAACTTTTAAAGGAGTACAATTCTAAAACTATGCAACATTTCAAAGATTCCTTTTCAGGCAAACATGTCCAGAGTAAGATCAACATTTTAAAGTATGAATGAGGTTACTAGGCGTAAGTATGTAGTTGTAAGCCTGCCTTTAAATGTCCATTGCCGCATCGACAATGAATGGGGCGCTTAAAGTTAAATATCTCCAAAACTACAAATGATTTCAAAAGAAAAAATCTCAAGCATGCATGTCCACAGTAAGGTGGAATTTTTGAACTGTGAATGGAGTTTCTAGGTGAACGTGTTTTTTTGAGGTCCCTATACCCTAACCCTAACCTTCCATCCGCCTCCATTCTAAATCTCTGAACTTTTAAAGGAGTACAATTCTAAAACTATGCAACATTTCAAAGATTCCTTTTCAGGCAAACATGTCCAGAGTAAGATGAACATTTTAAAGTATGAATGAGGTTACTAGGCGTAAGTATGTAGTTGTAAGCCTGCCTTTAAATGTCCATTGCCGCATCGACAATGAATGGGGCGCTTAAAGTTAAATATCTCCAAAACTACAAATGATTTCAAAAGAAAAAATCTCAAGCATGCATGTCCACAGTAAGGTGGAATTTTTGAACTGTGAATGGAGTTTCTAGGTGAACGTGTTTTTTTGAGGTCGCTATACCCTAACCCTAACCTTCCATCCGCCTCCATTCTAAATCTCTGAACTTTTAAAGGAGTACAATTCTAAAACTATGCAACATTTCAAAGATTCCTTTTCAGGCAAACATGTCCAGAGTAAGATGAACATTTTAAAGTATGAATGAGGTTACTAGGCGTAAGTATGTAGTTGTAAGCCTGCCTTTAAATGTCCATTGCCGCATCGACAATGAATGGGGCGCTTAAAGTTAAATATCTCCAAAACTACAAATGATTTCAAAAGAAAAAATCTCAAGCATGCATGTCCACAGTAAGGTGGAATTTTTGAACTGTGAATGGAGTTTCTAGGTGAACGTGTTTTTTTGAGGTCCCTATACCCTAACCCTAACCTTCCATCCGCCTCCATTCTAAATCTCTGAACTTTTAAAGGAGTACAATTCTAAAACTATGCAACATTTCAAAGATTCCTTTTCAGGCAAACATGTCCAGAGTAAGATGAACATTTTAAAGTATGAATGAGGTTACTAGGCGTAAGTATGTAGTTGTAAGCCTGCCTTTAAATGTCCATTGCCGCATCGACAATGAATGGGGCGCTTAAAGTTAAATATCTCCAAAACTACAAATGATTTCAAAAGAAAAAATCTCAAGCATGCATGTCCACAGTAAGGTGGAATTTTTTAACTGTGAATGGAGTTTCTAGGTGAACGTGTTTTTTTGAGGTCCCTATACCCTAACCCTAACCTTCCATCCGCCTCCATTCTAAATCTCTGAACTTTTGGGACTCAAGACTCAAATCCTGGAAATCAAATCCTGGAAATGGCAAATCAGCATGTGTCTGTCTCCCTGGGGTCTAGTGCTGTAATAAGGATAGACTCCTGTGTTCTCGGCTGTTGCTGACAATAAGCCCACTTGTAAAGTGCATGAGCCAAATGGCTTTAATTAATGTGGTGGAATGACCCATCACGTTCATGTAATGCCAATGTACGAAGGTCAGTGTGCTTGGTTAGCTCTGTTGGAAGAGCTCTTGACTACAGACCACAAGGTCATGGGATCAAATCCCTGTAAAGGATCCTTCTGAGCAATCTGGCTCCTACGGGTCTACTATCTTTTTTTCGCCTTTATCATAAAGGTTGCTGGACAATATATAGAGGATGAAATGCATAATTTATTAAATAATATATAGGTAATATCAAATACATTGTAGAAAATGAGAGACATGATGCTTTATTAGCAAGACAGTCTTTTATTATATCATTCCTCATTTTGCTGGTTTCCCCTGAAACCCCTTTACTGTTACAGAGTATAACTGCCTTAGAATCACTGATGATGATGTGGCCACAGCTGAATGGTTAGAGAGTAGTGCCTGGCAAGCCATACATCCCAAGTTCGATCCCAGTCCTCAACAATGTGTCAAAATAACCCTGAACAAGACACTTAAAAGAATAGTTCACCTAAAAAATACTTATTTTCTATCAATTATACACTCCATGAAGCCTTGAATTCATGGAGATTTTTTTGTTTTTGACACATTCCTGAGCACAGAATCAGACACATTGGTTGGATGCATGGCGCATATAATAGGCTAATCGCATTGTAGATTAGTAGGCGATAATTCCAATATTCACTATACACTCCTCATGTTTAAGCCTAACTGAATTATATATTTATTTTGTATATAAATTGTATATATTTTTGGACGACTTGCGCATTTAATTTGTCAGCAATACTTTGCCACGCTTTCTCCCTGGATCCATTTATTGCGGCCGTGTTTCCTTTCTTGCTTATTATACATTTTACTTCCTCGTATGACATGACATTCTTTTACCCTCTTTAGAAACAGGAATCCAATATAAATTTGAATGATTCATGATTATTATTGTGAATTACGCTGAATGAAATGTAATGACTTCAAGAAAAAGGACACCTTGATGCAATTCTTTTTTACTGCATTCGCACAGAATTATCAGTACACTCGGTTGCCATGAACCATATACATAACTAAATTGTCAGGAAAATTCAAAAAGAAATAAAACGGTAATAAAATACATATTTTTGTAAAATAACTGTCATATAAAAAAATGTAAAAGAAATACTCAAATTGCATGAATTTTGATATGTACAACAGTTTCTTTTTTTTAAACATTACTATGACTAAAATTAACAATTTATAACATCAGTACCCAAAATAAGTATATCAGATCATGTGCAATTACAGTATGATTTCCCAAGCAGATAGACAGTCTTACAGCAGGGCATAAAGGCAGATCAATCGGTAGCTACTGTATAAAGGCAGGGTAGACTAATGGCTAATTTATATTCCGTCGTACAATGGTGTCCCATGCTTGAAAGTAACAGTAGTCGCTATTTGTCTGCACGGGATACCAAGTTCAAATCAGGGTTAAGACCAGCTAGTAGCTGCAGTGGGAGGAGCCATCACTGTTGTGGGAGGAGCCGTCACTGTTGCGATTGTCCGCAGTCATCTGGGCTGACACGGGGACAGGGACGCTTGTGTCCTCAGTGTCATTTGTAGCGTGTCTTATTGTCCATTGACTGGGACCTCCTGTGAAAGAAACAAGTTGTAATTATAATACTGTATAAGTACACTGTAACATCCTCAGTGTTAAAGCTGAGATCCGTAAGTCCAAAGTCCTAGCTGGGATTCAAACCCAGGGTTAGATATAGAACCGCTCCACAGAGACGGTACACTCTAAAGGTGCGTTCAGAGTGACAGACTTAAAGTTTTTTTTTTTTGTTCGAGTGGCGCCAATACATACCAAGTCAATGCAAAGATGCGACGTGGTGCGATCGGGCGCAACGTTACATCAAGTGGCGTGAACGAGGCAAATTGGGTGACGCGAACAAAGCATGCCATTGCCTCAGATGAAAAAATCCATCTACTTGGGTGTTTTTGTAAGTCAGAGTGTAAAACTCAAAATTATTAACAACGCTGCCGACCAAAGTAAAGAGCGACTAGAAAAAAATAATACCAGAGTTACAAATGGATAAATGACACTGAGGACTTTACTGTGTACAATGCCAGCATTCACACCAACTATCACTTCTACGCTCTACTTAGAGACATGCAGCTTTATAAAAGTTAAAGGGTATATAGATAACACTTAATTAAAAATAATACATCCACAGATCTTTGAAAAGAAATCCCCCCCAATTAATAATCTTGTTGGTCGTCTACTCTAAACTCCAGAATTATTGGATGTTTACCTCTGTAAGTCTTAATATGATGGCCAGCCATTATCCATCTGTTTTCGTTGGGAAGGTACCTTTAACCTTACTGTAAGTATATTTTAAGGCAGCTATCGTGTTACAATGTTGCAGACTACATGATTGCTGCCTTATTGGGGTTGATGGGGAAATAGCGAACCTGAACGTTGTCTAGTGCAGTGGTTCTCAACCTTTTCAGGCTGTGACCCCCCAAAATAATCATATTTTAACTGGGGACTCCCCAAAATAATCATATTTGTACTGGGGACCCCCCAAAATAATCATATTTGAATTGGGGATCCCCCAGTCCGAAAAGCAATTGGAGCACTTAGGAGTTGAGGCATTACATTTAGTTCGACTTGGTTCCACTGATAAATATTGTGAAAATAGCCGATCTACAAGCTCACAACGTCTTACGTTGCGAGGCATTGTGAGCTTGTAGATCAGCTATTTACATTTCTTTCCCCCTCTTTCTTATTATTTGACAATTTGGCCAACGTTTGTATAGTATGGTTTGTTGATTACTTTTGATGCAGTAATGGTCTTTTTTCTTTTCTTATTTTAGGTATTACAAAGGTCTTAAAAGTCCTTAAATTATCACTTAACTGTCATCTGGGGATCCCCCAAAAATCATGTGGGGACCACCTTGGGGGTCCCGACCCACAGGTTGAGAACCAATGGTCTAGTGCCAAATAAATATGGATGGAAATCTGTGAATTTCCAGACTACTGCACTACCACAGAAGCATGCTGATATCATCCGATATCATTAAAAAAAAGAAATAATAATCCTTGAATCACACAATACATATCATGCTCCTGAAACAATGGTTGATATGGTTGATAAGGAGAGTCACACAAAACCCAAACAAGAGAATTTTCATAACTCAATCTATCCAACTCAAACTACTGTTGGAAAGGTCAGCAGGCATTTGGGGCTAATTGTTCGACACCATGTACCATGCAACACAACAGATAAGAATCATGCATCACGTTACTGCAACCCTGTGACTCACACACACACTAACCTTCCTCTGATCCTTCACATGGGCCTTTCAGCCCAAAGAGGGGATAGTAATTTGTCTACAATGATTTCACATAAAATAGAATGAGAGAGAAAAGAGAGCAATTCACTCAATGAAGACTGGCTACAATCACTATGTTATTGGTCATGAATTAGAATCCACACAGGAAAATCCCAGTGTTCATTTAATTCAGAAGAGTGTACAACTGGAACCAAATGGACCCGGTCCATTTGTACACTCTTTAAAATGTGTGAAATGTGGCTCACCTCTAGATTTCCTCTGGCTTTCTTCAACACTCCATGGGTTACTGCCACTATATTGAAAACAAACACAAAAAACACCAAAATACTTTTAATTGTTATTTATAGTTGTATAAGTTAACACCTTAAAATAAGCTATTTGAGTATTGGCAGCTAAGGCAACAAGGTTAAAAGGAAAGAAGGGTCCGCACACTGTACGTAGCTCCTTAAAGGAGTAGTTCACCCAAAAAATTACATATTTTCTATCAATTACACACCCCATGAAGCCTTGAATTCATGGAGATTTTTTTTGTTTTTGTTGCATCCCTAAGCCAATAATTTGATAACCGGCGGAGTCTCTGGTAGGACTTCATTTAGGCATCCAAACCACTTTGTGACGTTTTGAGCCAAAGCTCTTCAGACAAATACAGTAGATTATAAAGAATTTTGTTTTAAATGTCATTCAGTGTTTTGGATGCCTAAATTCACTAAAGGGAGCTACAGTGTGGAGACCCTTCTTTCCTTTCGATCTTTGCTCAGTTTTTGATCCAGCACCTGCCTTTAAAAGTGCTTTTTTGACGTGTGTGACTTCTTTTGATCTTGCTTAAGGCCTTGTGTCCGTATTCTGGGCCAAACATTTGGCCAAAATAGCGGATCTACAAGCTCACAATGCGTTGTGACCTTGTAGATCGGCAAAGAGATTTGGTGTAGAGGGAAAAACAGGAAGGACCTAGTATAGAGGCCTAAGGGAGTCCAGTCAACTAGTCCAGTCAACAAGTATACAGCTTCTAAGTGATTGATACAGGTCCATCTACGTACACTGGTCAATGATGACGCGTTCCATTCCTTCTTTGAGCTGGTTGGTGGTCCGCAGGCGTTTGACGGCCCCACACAGCATCCTCTCCTGTTGGGTCAGCCTGCTCTTCAGCCTGGAGATCTCGTTCTTCAACAACTCATCCTGACATGGACCACAAGAGAAGAGATTGAGTTTCCAGGTTACTTTATTTGTCCCTGTGAGAAAATGGTATGTTTTATTGTTTTTGTTAAATATTAAACTTTAACTTTTGATAACGGAAGATGGGGCTGTGCTTGCACTGCACAAATCTGGAGTCATACTGCCAGGGGTTCTCAACCTTTTCTGGATCAGGGTCCACTTGAAAATCTCGAAAGTATTCGTGGCCCTCCCATCTGACCACTTAACAGCGGTTACGTGTTTTTTTTACATAAATTGTTTAAAATATTAATGTTATATTATGAATAAAATAAAAGTGTTTTGGCCCTCACAAGTATACAGACAAGCGCACACACATCACCTAGCCCAAATGTCCCCACAATTATAGTAGAAAAAAAATCCTGGTCCTCACAAGATAAATGGGTGTTTTATGGTTAAGAAAGATTTTTGGGGGAATTAGGCTTACAATTAGGAAAATATTCAGGTTGGGGTTGGCATCAGGCATTTAGAGGTTAGATTTAGGGGTTGGGGTTGGAGTTATGCCTGATTTACTGTGACTGTAACGTTGTGAGCATGTGTGTGTGTGTTTGTGTACCTGATGGTTGCTGCTGCTGTCCCCGTCTGTGGGACGAGTCGGCAGTGAAACTCTCCAGACCAGTTTGAGCAGTCGACCAGCCTCCTCCAGGACCTGCTGCATGGTGTTCACACTGGTGGACAAACCCTTCAGCTGCTGCGGATCCAATATCTATTCCACATCACATTAAATACCATACTGTCAAATGTGTCAATCCATGGTTTGTTTAAAGCTCTAGTCTGGCCTGGCCCTACATCGTACATAAACAGACTATTTTCCCGTTAATGAAAAAAATAAATAAAACCCTAACCCTTGTTTACATTTTATCTACAGTCATTAATACATTGCTAAACTAACCTGAATAATTCATTCAATGTTGGCCAAGCATATTGCACAGTTAATACTTTAAGTTATGGATGTTTGTTGGGGCTATTCTTGCAGCTAGTCTTTAAAAATCCTTCCGTGTTTTAAAATGGATTAGAATTTGACAAAAAATAAATAAAGTTCAGTGTTGGATTGCCTATGAACATAAGGTAGAAGTTGAGAATGTATGTTGTGTGAAAATAAAGCTCTTAAAACCTTGAAAGATCATATTTCTGTAAAAGATGCATAAAATAACTCACTCTGTTGTCAGAGTCGTGCTGTTTGAGGGTGTGCAGACATTCCTGCAGGTGTGTGTCCATGCTGCGCGTGAGCCTGCGGCCTTCACAGATCTGTTTCCGCAGGGCGTTGTGGTCTTCAATCAGCCCCAAAACGTGCCGACCGTTGCGGTTGGCCCAGAGTCGGTGGCCTGGGACCAGGCGGGAGGGAGCACCAGTGGCACTTTCCTCAGAGCTGATGCTGTACTGGGAGCCATCGTCTGCCTGCCGCTTTGCTTCTGGACACAAATGAATGCCCAGTTACTTTAAATCCAGTCACTCACTGTGGGGTAACTCAACACCAGGCCACATTTATGAGTTTGCTGCCCTGCTTTGGCAATGCTAATGACTATTGACAATGCTTGATTGCTTGGTTACTGTCACATCTAAAACTAGCACACCTAATATTAATTGTATTATTAATTAACTGCAGCTGTACTGCTTACGTCACAGAGTATAATGGTATTACCTTTCTATAGCTGTCATACTTCAGATTGCTGCAAATACACATATGTGGCCTGGTGTACCGTTAAAATACACTTTTAACAACTGACTTTCTATGAATAGTCTCCCCATTAACAAGCGTTCCAGGGGCTTGCATCTTACACTTCCAATTAGAATCATACCTTGACCTGACAAGGCATGATTATATCATTTAAATATATTTATATATTATTTAGTTAGAATAGTTGTAGAACATCCATTCAAGACGGCGCCATCTTTGGATACTTAGTGTATTGCTCTTGACAAGAGGTACAGTAGTGGAATATGCTTCTTGTACATCAACCACTTAAGCCGTTAAAAAAAAAGCACAGAGAAAATAGCTGATCTTCCCTTCTCTCTGTCTTCTCTCGCTCGCTGAACAAGCTCTGGTCTGACGTCACAAACAACAGAAACCGATGCCTAAAAACGCAGATCAGCACTGACGTCACCCGTTGCCTAACAATGTCAATTTGCACATGACAAAGAGGGATCATTCCTTACCGTGGTGGATGCTGGCATGCTCATTGTGTGAGTGACGGAGAGGATCACAGCCATCCCGTCCAGGGGACCTGGCACCTTCATCTAGGACACATGCAAAACCAACATTAACCACGACTTTCAACCTGGTGTCCTCAATCTGGGCATGTCATTATAGTCGAACGTCTTCCAAAGATGTAAAAAAAATGTAATAATATCATCATGTGAGCATGTAGAAAAATAACATATTTGGATCTACACAAATCTAAAATCTCAAAATGGCACATTTTGCTGAAAGGTGGGAGAGTTTGAGACCACGTTTACACGGCAACGATCAGAATAGAAAACAACCAAGTGCCGTTGCGTTCTCACTTTTTATTCTGCGTTTACAGAGACGCAATAGTGATTGAAAACGCTGTAGTGTGCATGCCGGTCACGCACGCGTAGAACCACTCCTATTCTACTTCCTATCACAGCTGTTTGTTTACATCGATGTAATAGTGCACGTGGGTGAGCCGACGTCACATACAAGCAGCGAAATGCAAGTGTGGTAAGGTCCACAATACTGTGCAACATTAATATAACAATAACAAGGGAACCAGGAGACCTGGTACTGCCAGACCCCTAGTGGTTGAAATCTGAATGGCCGGGCTTCGCATGACGTGTGAAAGGGGGACAGACTTTTTTGGCTGGGGCCGGGGGAAGTGACCATGCCCATGTATGGAGAAAACAGATACAAAGCCTCATGTAAGCCCGACCCCTTAGGTCTGACAACAATAAAGCTAAGATAATAAGAGCCCCATAAAGAATTACAACGACAGCAATAGCCCCATTGTCTGTTATTGTTAAATGTACTGTACTAGAAGTTCGGGCCGCTACGCGGCCCGAACGTCTAGGGTGACGCGTCGTTCACTTTGCAGTGCCACCTTACAGGCACCTCACAGTGTGAGAGAGAGTTTTGTGCTCTCCTAAATCCACGGCAGGCTTTGAAAGTACCCACTTCAGAAAGAGGTGACGTGCATCACCTCTCCAATGACCAAAACCCACTATGGAAGCCGTCGAACTGGTGCGATCTGACGGCATCCTAGAATTTATAGGTAGGATGTGATGTCATGCGTGATGTCATGCTGTCGTGAGATTACGTCACACTGGCGTTGTGTCCATATTCGGAGTGATGCAACGTACATATAACATACTGACAACCGACATGGCGCAGGATTCAAATTGTATATATAGATATACCTGAAGTGGACAGCATGTAGTTGATGTTGATGGTGTCGGGGCGGCTGGGTCCTCTGAGCAGCTGTTCCTCCAGTCTCTGTCGGAGGGCTGTGTTGGTCTGGATGCTTCTCTCCAGCTGCAGCCTTAAGTGGCGAATCTCTGACATGAGCTCTGTGAGGTCCACTGAATCTGAGCCAGCAGCAGGCTGCTGATGGGTCACCTCACTGGTGTCTGTAGAGAGGAGAACAAACCAAAAGGGATGCAATGACACCGTGGCTTCATGTGGATGTTTAGTTTAGTGGAGAATTAGCATTAACATCAATGAACCAAATTAAATTTCAATTACCTATTCAGATTTTGAACAGGCGTAATTTTACCTGAAACAACGGTTAGTATTCAAAAGCATGACAGATACATGCTTTGAGCCAGTCATACAGTCGTAGCACTTGACCTAGCCTTGACGACCATGCAGTCTTATGCAAAGGTTAGAATGTCACTTAGATGATGTTATTTAGACAGATGCTAGGTTCATTTGTTGACCTGGCATTCTAGAGTTTAAATTTCAAAGTACAGATTATTTATTTTTTGATGTTATACTGTTTAGACTAATGCTAGGTTCTTGGTTTACCTATGATCCTAGATTACTGAGGCACTACACTGTCTCTATGCATTTGATGTGTTTACTAGAGTTCTCAATGGCCCTGAAAAAATACATAAAATAGCATACATTTGAGAACTCTAGTGTTTACCTTGCTTACTGTAAGTCGCTCTGGATAAAGAGCGTCTGCTAAATGCCTAAATTGTAATTGTTATACCTGTATGTTTGTGAGCTCCAGTCTTCATTTGTTCAAAAACCTGCACCTCGACACGCAATGACTGCAGGAGATGCTGTGAGTCACACAGCTGCTGCCTCTGGACTTTCACCTCACACTGCAGCCTGGAAACAGACACACAAAATACACAAGTATTAGGATGTGACATGTTACTGAGGTGTGCCACTAGATGAGTGTGTAAGTTCAACAACATCCCTAGTTCAATTCCAGTTGGAGACCTGTGTCTCCGGTCTATCTACTCTCCTGTCTAAAATAAAGAAACAGCTGGGGTAGAGCTGCCTGCATTTTTATAAGTTGTTCCATGCACATCTCTTGTAAACTTTAGATGTAACCCTTCAAATCTGCCTATACATTTCAATAGGCAGCCATTAGAATGATCAGTTGTCAACCTTACCAACCTGAAAACGTTGGTCTCTGTATGACTGTATGCAGCAAACAATTTAGCACATTTATTGATTAAATCAACTTATCGATTAGTCGACAAACGACTATATCGATTAGTTGAGAACAAATTATAGTCAAGGACAGCCATAAAGTGAAGATAATTGATTTTCTATAAATAATCATTTAAACACTTGAGCCCATTATAATTTGTCTTAAGAATTTTGCTTAAAAATGACATGATCAAAATACTGACTTCAGGGTTAATGTCCTAAATCATGAATGTTGCTATACATAATCATTAAAGACTTGAAAGTAATATTGGCATATGGTATATTACAAAAATGGAGCAGCGGTGACAGTAGGGAGAGGAGAAGTGACATGGCAGTGAACTAGACTCCAGGTGTCATGTGTCACCTGCACTCACCTGTGTCACTATGAACCCAGGCCTAGAGGTCACGTAAATGGTATTCCACATCATTACCGTGCATGGAGTGAACCTTCAAATTATACGTTCTCATGTTACTAAGTAACATGTAATAATAGTATAGAATTATACTAATGACCGTTTTCAACGCTAATTGATTGCCTTGTGTAGTGTCATGTTACACAGAGACCTATATGTTATAGTTTGTTAATTAGCACTAGTGTTTAAACGTTTTCTGTCCATGTCGGATGTAAAAATGTGAAATTATATGTGGTCAAGTAGCTAAATGACAGTAGCTTCTCGTTCTGCTTGTGTTTACATGCATTCAACGGACAATTTCTGCAGTCCGGTTTTGACTCCATGGCTTGTTAGTCAGCACAGTGGGTTAATGCTTAGATTGATCTGGGATAAAATGGCAAACTATGAGCTCAGTTAGTTGTTGCAGTTGGGCTAAATGAGACCTACAGCAGGCAGACTGGTCAAACCAGACAATTTATATATTGGTATATGTCGAGACTCGAAATCTCTTCGAAAATAACCAATATGTAAGCTCACAGTCAAGTTGCAACGCTTTGTGAGCTTGTATATCTACTATTTTCACAGAATGTTCACCCCAGAATAGGGGGTTAGGGTTCATGTGGTTACCAGCAGGATTAAGTAAACTTTTTTTTTTTTTCTATGCATAAACAGGTTTTGCATGGTGTGTTCATATGAACCAGGTTCACACCAGACCAAGCACACGGAAGGAGAACTGGGTCAACTCTTCAAGAAGAAACACACAACTGAAGGCTGAGGTGGCCAGGTGGGAAACACATTGAATGTGCCCACTGCACAGAGTTACAGAGTTTTTTCCTTGGTGCTGTCAGCCTGGTTGTGGTTCTGCAGGTGTGTGTGTGTGTGTGTGTGTGTGTGTGTGTGTGTGTGTGTGTGTGTGTGTGTGTGTGTGTGTGTGTGTACCGGTGTAGCTCGTCCCTGGTGTAGTGCAGTGAGTCCTGCAGTTGTGCGTTCTCCTGGTCGCTGCGTTCCAGCCTCTGCTGCAGGTGGCTCTGCTCTTGCCTCAGGGCCTCGCAGTCCTTCCTGCTCTGCTCCAGCTTGGCCGTCCGCTTGGCCAGTGCCTCCCGTAACTTCTCATTCTCCTTCTGCTTGTCTGGAGGCCAGAAAGACATGAGAGCATCAGTGCCTGCCCTGTGCTGCATCTGTGATGATGTGTGTTCACATACTGTATGAATGTTAAGGTAAAATAATGGAAACAGACAATGCTGCTTACAACAGGGAAAGAGAATGGTAAGTTGGACAAAGCAAATAGCGTAATTTTGTTAAAATCCTGGGCATTAAATGAACCACATGAACCCTAGCGACTAGCGTCCCTATTCTGATCATGTAATAACAGATGAACGTTTTGCAAAAATAGCTGATCTACAACCTTGATGCGTTGCGTAGTGAGCTTGTAATTCAGCTATTGTTTGCTATTTGACATACAACTAAGTATATAGGGTTTAAGTGGTTAAGACTAAATGGAGTGGTCCATGCAGAGCACTATAGTCAGATGTTAGACCTGAGGAAGAACACAATGAAACTCGTCTTACATTTGTAAGCACAAAATAATACATGTTTAAGCCATGCATAACTAATTATCAAAAATGACCCTCCTGCCTCAAAAGATTGCCTTGTGTCACTTAGGGCTCTCTACTTGCGGATGTGTGTGTTGTGTCAGTAAATATTCTACCTCTGGCTCCCTGGTTGAGCTGCTCCTTTAAGGCCTGGTTCTGTCCCCAGAGGAAGCGGACCTCGTTGGCCAGCTGACCCTGCTCCTCTGTACCATGGATGAAGATGTTGGTAGCTGCAGAACACAATTACAAACCATCAGCATTAACCCATTCAAATCTGTGTAACCACTTTATCCATATTTTATACTTTGGCTATTCAAAAATAGCAGATATACAAGTTCACATAAAGTTCTATGAACTTGTAGAGCTGCAGCTATTTTTGAAAATGTGTGCAAATCTTTGAATATATATTTTTTAAAGCGAACATTTTTGACTCAAATCTTTGCTTCTGGGGGGTCCTGGGACAAAATATTTTGAGATGGGGGTCTGCGGTGAAATACATATCATTTTGGGGGTCCTTGACATGACATTTTTTGGGAACCACTGATATAGCAACATACGTTTTTTCAAAAAGCAGTTAGGATTTAGAAGACATTTGTAGAATAGATTTGCAAAAAAAAAAATCAAGATTTTTTTCAAAAATAGCAGATCTACAAGCTCGTAGCGCGGCACTCGGTGCCACACTATGAGCTTGTATATCTGCTATTTTTTAATAGCCAAATAAATCTAAAATGATTGCCCGGTCTTAATGGGTTAATGTACAGTGACTCATAATAGGGGAAAATATAACCCCCCTTTATTTTAGGAATGTTTCAAAACTGAACACATTTATCTTTACATTTTCCTAACCAGCTGACATCAAACAGAGGTAGATTTATGAAAAAACACATACCAGGGTCTCTCTCCACCTCAGCCAGTCTCCTCTCCAGCTGTTCTCTGAGCCGGTCGTTGATCTGGATGCTCTCTTCCAGGCGTTGACGCAACGCCCGGATCTCCTGAAGATGTTCAGCGAGCAGCTCTGCCAGACAAACATGTACGTACATATACTGAGCCACATGTTTGTTGATACTATGCAATATTCAAAATAATCTAAAAATAATCTAAAATGTATATTATACAATGTATCCTCATACAGTACATAAAGCAAAGCGATTATACGTCTATAGAGGAGTCCGTATAAAAACCCATGTCGACAAACTGTTAATTGTTTACACCTCTATCTAATTTAAAACAATAAGAATAATAATACATCATATATATTTTGTGAACCGGTTATGAACAGGAAGTTCACAATGTTTGGAATGTTTAGGATATGCTTGTTATTAAATTATCCCGACTACCAAATACCAAGTCATATTCACCAGGATTAACATTATGAGACCATCCTGCTGGATCCCTGCTTGGGACTTTCTGTCCTTCTACGTGAGGAGGGCCAGACCCAGAGTCTGGTCCCTGGTCCTGGTGGTGGGCCATAATGGAACGATGCAGGTCCAGCTCGCTGCGCAGCGTAGCGTTCAACTCTTCACTGCTCATCAGCTGCTCCTGCAGGCGTCCATTCTCCCTCTGTAGGCCTTGTAATCTGGGGACAGAGAGGGAGTCTCTGAGACCGGAGACTCCCTCTGGCTGGGCTCCTCCTACAGGAGTGACTGACTGCTGGACTGCAGCCTCCTCGCCTCTTCCTGTCCCGTCGTTGGCGTTTCTCTGGCCTGTATGGGAACAGGGAATTAACAGTGGTTATAGAGTGAAATGCCAAAACATGTCCTCCAGACATCCAATAAGCAGCATACCCCACCCTTCAGCTTTAGTAGCTTGTTTCAATACCAACCATTCCATTTCCCCTTTTCATATTCTATTATATTCATTATCTTGGTAAGAATATTTAATCTCTGCTGCTGCAGGTTAGCTTCCATGCAATTTATAGCCTCCCGTAGCCTCTGTGTCCTGCAAAAAGTAGTACTGAGGGAAATGTAGGACTGTAGCCATCTCTGTCCTCTCTAAAGAGGTCTCACATGTCCATAAACTATCTGTTGCTGTAAAAGCCTTCACTGTCTCCCCTCTGAGAGAAACACAATTTGAAGATTAAACCGGATAGGTGCCACTGAATAATGCAACTTTTGGTGGAGGTTGATGGAAACAAGATACTTGTCCTGCCTTTGGCAAGCGCTCTTTGTCTTGTGCGATGCCTGACTGCAACAGAATGGACCTGAGTGGAAAATAAGTGCCGTTACCAGCTGCTATTAGTCTGGCCAGGAACAGGAAAACTACACACTATACAGTATCTCACTGGAACCATTCCATTCACCACATTACCTGGACTGACGTTTTACATAAAGACAGACATCACTCTAGAGACAACTGAATTTCACTATCTATCCATCCACCCATCTATCCATCATACCGGCATACTAAACTTGACGCCTCGTATAGGCAATGGCTTGTTTGATAAAATTATTGATGGCTACGCTTCACAGCGATTGATTCCCTGTACCACCGAGGAGAAAGGTGTTCTACCCCTGTATTCATGTATCTATGAGCTTACCGTGAGCAGGTAGGTTGCCACTGAACATGGTTGGGCAGTTGTCATAGGAGGCATTAGCTCTCCCTAGGTGGTACAGTTCAGAAGTGGAGCTGTGCTGACTGGTGGGGCTCTGTCCTCTGAGCTGGTTCTGGAGGCTCTGGATCAAACGGCTCTTCTCCTGTAGCTCCTTAGACAACCTGGCACACAAGAGGGTTGTTAGCAATGGAGCGATACATTAATGTGGGAGAGAAGACTATATCGACCAATCACGTATCAAAGAATCTAAAATAGCACAACAGGGCAACACAATATGAAACAGGTTCATATGAACCAGGTTCACACCAGATCAAGCACACAGAAGGAGAACTGGGTCAACTCTTCAAGAAGAAACACACAACTGAAGGCTGAGGTGGCCAGGGGGGAAACACATGTTGAATGTGTGCACTACACAGAGTTACAGAGCTTGAGAAACGTTTCAAGCTGAAACACCCAGTATGAAGATTATGAAAAGAGAGGTCACATCAAAACATCATGCTGCACTCTCTGACACGGCCTGGCTGCCACTCACAGGTCCAGCTGTTCCTTGGTGCTTTCAGCCTGGTTGTGGTTCTGCTGGACAAGGAAACTGAGGTGCAGTTGCAGCAGCTCTCTCTCGCCCTCTAGCTCCAGCCGCAGGTACTCTATTTCCTGCTGGATTCTAGTTGGGCTGTCTGGAAGGTCTCTCCCCATATGGGAGAACAAGTAGGACAATTCCTGCTGGAGCTCCCACCCAGAGCTGTCCAGACCAGTAACAATAATAACATGCAATGAAGACGCATGTCACTCACTTTGTAACCATATAGTAATTCAGAAGAGGACAGCGTTTCATTACATCTTTAATGTGAACACTGCAGTAATCTTTTATGTACAATATTCCTGGCAACAATTATGACAGTGTCTTCATGACAAGAAACAAAGTACTGCCTAATGTTTTGTAAATGTATGCAAATTCTCCTCTAATGTCGTTGTGGTATTTCAAAAACACACGGTTAATTAAGACAACAAAGGCTCAACCATTCCTGAGTGTTTTTGGTTGAGGTTCGACTCAGCCAAGTCTAAATTATTCTGACAGCAGCAGTAGAATAACACAGCAGCAGCAGCAGCAGAATAACACGAATAACACATGTAACGTTACAGTCTGGGGTAATAAGATCCAGGGAATTAAAAAGTTGTCTTGAAAAGAGCACAATGCATCCTTCAAAACAATAAAGTTGAACCCGGCTGTCAGATCAAATACCAGACAGGAATACAAATGACCAAAAGGAGACATTACATAGACATGGCAACTTATGTCACATAATCTCCTCTTACTTAAGTGAAGCAGAAAAACTCAAGAGAAAGAAAAAACATTCTTAAGCCTTTATTTGATAGAGAAATCCAGCAAAGGTCCGCCCCACCAGGTATCAAACCTGGGACTTGCTGATCAAGAGCATTTTGCACCCATGTGGTAAACGCCCTATCCACTTCATCTACAAGCTTGTGACAGCTTGTAGATAGCATATTTTCTCTATTTTGTGTTTTAAATGTTTGCCTGCAATTACATGCCCAGAATATGAACACCAGGTTGAATTTGGTTCAAACCAACAGCGGAATCAACTGAAATGTAATATAAGCGTACCTTTGAGCCAGCTCCAACGCTGCACCATCGTCACTATCCCGATGAGTGTCTCCTAGGAAACAGAGGAAAACAAAAAAACATGGTGAAAAATGACACCTCTAAAATCCTTCTCTCTCGTATTGCTCACTTTCACCTCTGTATCACCTCCATCCATCCTGTGTGCACCAAGATGTGTGGGATTTCTACATGATAGACAAGCATAGCTTTTTAATGTTATTCAAACTAAGACACACGATTTGGAAGCCATTACAGGAAAGCCATTTCCCTAAGTGTGGGGATTGTGTATCCAATCAATGTCAGTGATGGTAAGAGGTCTACCGTTATACAGTATATAGTCTCTCGAGACACACTTTTCAAATGCTTCCACCCTAACAGTCTGTGCAATGGAAGTGCTGAAAATGCAAAGAAAATAAAGCGGATGTCCCACCCACCACTTCCGTTTCGCATAATTCAGTCGTGGAAATAAATCCCACTTTATATCAAATTAGCCAATGAGCACCAAATTTGAATCACACGTTGCATGACCTCCAACGCTATTCCTCCCAGCGTATTCCTCTTGTCCCGGGGGCCGCAATTCACGACTCGCGTTGGTGCAACCACACTTGCAATTTCCCCAAATTGAAATTGCACCTTTCTAGTTCATATTCATACCTGTAAATACAACTCATACCTACGTGTTTACTCCCGTTATTATTTAGTACTCTTGAATCTTAGATGCATCTCTCTACTCCTATCTGTATCTGTCTAGTGTTTCATGCTGCACTGCTGCTATGACAACTGAATTTCCTTCACGGGATCAATAAAGGTATATCTATCTATGTTTCATATTTTAAACTGATTGTGTGTTATGGTTCTGCTGACTATTTCTCCTAAAAATGCTCCCGATAGCTACCTTTCTCCAGGCGTCCCTCTAGTCTCTCCAGGACACTCAAGCTCTTGTCCAGCTGCTCTTTGAAGACCTCCCCCGTGTGGAAGTCAACATCGCTGGCCTGTAGCAGCTCCGTGAAGGCTCTGCTCAGATCCTCCAGCTGCTGTCGCTGAAGTGCCCCCAGTCCACGGCTCTCCTTGATCTGCTGTCTCAGTTTGGACAGCTCTCTGGCCTGAGACTGAACCAAGGAGTCCAGTCTGTGAACACAACACAAAGAGGATTTGAACTTGATTCTGACTGTGACCTTTTACGCCCAAAAGTCAATAGTTAGCGCTATAACTCATTAAGTGTAGGTATTTATTACACGGCTTGGTTGAATGCTTGATTCTGTTTGGTCAATCACTGAATTCAGCGGTGTGTTATTTCTCAATAATGACGCTGGGCTCAATAATAGACCGCTGTCTAATCAACGGCTCAGAGCGCCACCTGCTGTGCTGCTTGATTTTGGCCGTACCCAACATGCCCAACAAACACACGTTTGCCCGTTTACAGCCAAACATTGCTCGCAATGTTTGGCGGCATTGCAAGCGAGCAATAGACAAGCGAGCAATAGACAATGCAGTAACCGAAAATGAATTCTATTGGATCAACACTTCCTGTTGTTTTCCGAGGCGACACGTTGGACTGGACGCACCGTGACATGGTCAAAAATATCATAAATTAGTGGAATACTTTCATTAACCCAAAACCCCTTCAGGATGGTAAGACCACTCCGCTTTGCGTCGGGGTCTTATCATCCTGTCAAGGTTTATTTCTCAACAATGACCGGCTCGCCGTCAATTATCCCTTGCATAACGCCCCAACCAATTTCTTATCCTAACCATACCAACCAAAAGCATGCCTATACATTCCTAGTCTAGGGGTCTATACTTTTTCCCTCTACACTAAATCTCTTTTCTGAAAATCTACAAACTAACAGTTTATGTTGCGACACGTTTGAACTTGTAGATCCGCGATTTATGCCGAATGTTCACCATAGAATATGGACGCTAAGGTTCATGTGGTATAACATTGACCAACCAGGTTGACTGAAGTTTCGGCCTGGCCCCGGGTAGGGTTATGAGGATAGCAAAGAATGAGTGAACAAGTTGGATCTTCAAAATGTTGCTTTGGTCATTGATAGGGTCTACATGTTCATAATTAACAAAATGAATGACATAAAAAAGAATACACACTGACCTAGCAGGTGATGCAGAACGGCTACGGTGCTGTGTGTGTTGCAGCTGTTCACTCATGTTAAGGTGCTGTGTCTGCTGCGGCTGTTCACTCATGTTAAGGTGCTGTGTCTGCTGCAGCTGTTCACTCATGTTAAGGTGCTGTGTTTGCTGCAGTGGTTCACTCATCCTGCGCAGCTGTGCGTGCTGCAGCTGTTCACTCATGCTGCGGTTGAGACTCCTTTCTCTCTCCCGCTCTACATTCAGGTGGATTATTTTATCCTTCATCAACCTCTCCTCCCTCTCCTCTTTCTGTCTCAGTTCCAGACTCTGCGTCTCTTGGGTGCGACCCTCCCACCCCATCCCATCCAGGTCCCTCGATGTTGAGGGATCAGAAGGTGTGGTCAGCAGGTCGCTGGAGAGGGAGTTCCTGCGCAGGAGGCTTTGCATTTGGAGAATAACTCTGGACTGGCACTCCAGTTGGACCTTCAGTTCTCTGACTTGGGCCTGGAGCTTAGCTGGATCATCAGACTGCCCATAGTCCTCATATGCCTGCAGGCTCTTCAGACTCACCTGAAAAGACAAAGAAGCCAGTCAGAAAGTAATTTTTAAGTTATTTTGCCGTTTTTTCATTTGATTTGATTGATCATGAAGCTAGTTAGATGTGTTCACCTTTAGTGAGCTGAGAGCAGGAGAACTGGGGTAGGAGGCACTGGAGGTGGAGTCCAGGTTCTCAGTGGAGGAGAAAGTGGCCTGATCCTGTTTTAGCAGGGAGGGCAAGCTGGAGGCACAGCCACCAGACTGCAAAACAACATCTGCATCTGGGAACAAAAGTCACACAGACATAACAGTCAAATAGGACGCTAATATGATGTGCAAGAAACTTTTGACCTGGCATCCCTATTTTGCCATATCATTATAGGTGAAAATTGTAAAAAGAAATTGTCCCCCCAAATAAAGCAAAAATAGCTGATCTACAAGCTCGCAATGCAACATGTTGTGAGCTTCCAAATTGGCTATTTTCACTATTCATCGACTTCAACTATATAGGGCTTAAGAGATAGTGCCATATTAGTCTTGTGTAGCCACACCATCAGAGATCTCTGCCTACTATGTTTGTGGAAATCTTAATTCAATATATGAGCTAGAACAGCGGCGAGAACGGATGCTAAACAAATTACGGCTATTGCTTTGAAGACAAATCATATCAATGTCCAAGGACCAGACCGCCCTAAAGTCTTTGTATTGGCCTGCAATGCAGAAATCTAGTTCTACGATGAGTTTAGATGTCACCAAATGTATCAGTAGGCGGAGACCTCTAATTGTCCGGCCTCATGAGACTAGTGCCATATAGAGAAAAAGAGATTTTGTTAAAATACAGTACAGCTAGGCTGTGGAATAAGACAGTGAATATGAATGAAAAGTAATGGGAGTGTTCAGTGTTGAATAAAGTGGAAGGGATGCACTGATTGGGAAATTCTGGGCTGATGTTTTTTGTTGTTGCTGTTGTTGTTATTCATTCCCACTTTTTGCCAGGGAAACAAATAACTGTTTTAAAGTCTTTCAGCTGTTCATCAATTAATGAGCAGAAATTCAACAATGGCAGTTAACAAGGCGAATATTATGGGCCAATACTGAAGTACTGCCGATTAATCGGTGCATCCCTAGTGGTAAAGCCATTCCCAAACACAGTGCAGAGTCAAACATGCAATAAACATTGGGCGGAAAATCCCAGGTTAAGACCAGCAGAGAGTCTGTTCACTCCTCATGCAGACAGACAGGGTGGGATTAGTGTCCACTCAGCAGCTGTCTGTCTACCTGTGCTACTGCTCTCCTCCCTATCGTTTTCACTCTTCCCACTGGTTTCGTAACCCAGGTCCTGCAAATCCACCTGCACGCACTTGTCATCTTGCTCCAGAATCACTGCTGGAGGCAATACATGTCAGGTTAGGGCCAAACGCAATGCGTTTATACCCCATACATTGTTTTCAACAGAACCACCTCAATGTATTGTGCACGGGCCCTTATGGCTAATTTATACTTTGCAGTACAACACTTTTCAGTTGAAAATCTGATACTTTTGGTGAACAACACACAACGAAGTATAAATCAGGCTTTAGGCAGACATACTTCTGTTTCTATATTTTGAATTAATTATTCAACCATGATAGTCACGACACTGATAAGAACAAAGTATCCCCCAAGTTTTATCACCCCAAGAAAACTGATATTATTTCCCACCCCATGCCCTCCTATATTAACCCTCCCACCCAACTCAAAATAATACTTTCATAATACTTTATTAACAAATAAAACACATACAAGGAAGAAAAAAAAATGAAATAGTGGCTACTAACTAAGTTAAGCAGACATAACATTTAACACATGCAGTATGCAGTATGTGCTCTTCCAAGATGATGCTGGCACAATTTCTATGTTTTAAGCATTCACTCAAATTGAAGACTGCACACAGATAGATGAGTCTGCCTTGGTGTTATTGCAATACCTAAATACACATAACACAGATACTCCATTGCAATTTTCTACAGAATGGGTCAAACATTACAACTTACTGTATCATGCATGGACAGTAAATGATGCAAACACCATTCTCTGAGCAGTTTCCTTACCTTTTTGTGCAGTTTGATTAGAAAGTTTCCTGGCTGAGTTGTGCAATGTGATAATGGACTGCGCGGCGGCTAGTTTCTCCTCCAGGCTCTTACAGGTTCGCTTCTTATCCTTCAGGGCCTTCTGGAGAGTCTCCAACTGAGCCTGAACATTATTTGGTGGTATTTCCTTGGCCTGCTGCACTGTCCGTTGAGCCGCAATCTCCTCTCTGTGGTCCATCTCCTCTTGTAAGGACGTCTGAAGGTCAGAGATCGTCTGGGAGTGATCACCGAAGGCCTTGTGGAGGAGGCAGAGGTTTCGATGAAGTTGGGTGTCCCCTAGACCTTCCCTCTCCTCTAGGGCGCTCTGGAGCCTGTCTAGATGTTGTTGCAGCTCAGAGCGGGTCTGGGCGGTGGCAGTATGATTAGTACAATATGCCGTCAGAGAGGCCACCGCACATTCTGCCGCACTGAGACAGTCAGACAGAGACTCTGTCTCCTTCTGAATTAAACTGATATTTATAGAGCTTCCCATTTTCCCATTTAGTCCCTTTGACTCCTCTTTTCCAACTCCAGTATCGCTGGAGCCATGCTGTGTGGCAGTGTCCTCTGCACCTCTCAGTCTCTCCTGCAGCTCAGCATTGAGTCTATTCTGCTCCCAGAGCGCCTCCTGCAGGGAATCTGCCTGTCGCTGCAGTTCATGGTGACGCCCCAGAGGATCTGCCGATACGGCCTCTGGGCCGTTCCCATCCAGAGAGGCATTGACCTGTCGGAGAGCAGTTTCTAACCTCAAACACAGTTCATGGGTGTCTGCGTTGTTTTCTGGGGTGTCGGACGAAGGTGTAGATGCACTGAGTGAAGAGATGGCTTTTTCAGCCATGTTCAAACACTCAATCAGCTGGCTGTTGAGTTTCTCCTTCTCCTGTAAGGCCTTCTGGAGTTCCATGCATTGCCTCTGGAGAGCAGCATCTGAGACGACAATGCCAGAACCTGTACCTGAACCGGAGTCTGACCCGAGTCCAACCTGGCTGTCCAGGGTGCAGGCGGTCAGATATTGAATTTTGGAGTCTGCAGCCTGTAAGGCTGACTGGTACCGATGGTTGAGCTGGTCCTTCTCCTGGAGCTGTGCATGGAGGTCCTCAAACTCACCCAGCTGCTCCTCTAGCCTGTTTATCAGAGCCTCCTTCTCCTGGCATTCCTGGTGAAGAAGAGCCAGCTGGAGAGGTGAATCTGGCTGGTTCTGGTCCTGAGTCTGTCTGCATTCTGAGCTGGCGTCAGACAGTGCTGGGCTGCCGCAGCGATGAGTGGATCTGAGGTCAGAACCAGGGGAAGTGATGAGGCGGTCTGCGTCATTCAAGTTCTGGTCAGTCCCACAGAGATGATCCAGTTGTACGTGATAAAGTGTGTCAGGATTCAAATGGTCTGAGCCCTGCCCTGACTGCTGCTTTGCAGACACCCTGCTACTGCTGGCCTCCATTCTGTGTTTCACAAGGACTGGCAGGCGAGATCTGACGCCAGCCTACGAAAGACAAAAGAGTCGATATTAAAATGTTATACCAGGGCATAGAAAAACAATGGACACCGTTCATAATGAATGAATGAGAACTATAGAAGACTTTTCTAAAATAATATTTAATATTTTTGGCAATAATAGAGACCTTGCAAGTAAGCTATCTCACGGTGCATTATCTCTTACTTAGTGTAGTGTATACCAAAATAAATGTAATATATCTATTCCTATCAGTGAATAGAACTTACCCCATGTCTTGTATTGTGCTGTGGATGCTTGATGTGTGACTGGCTTTTAGTTTGTCGACTCTCCAGCTCCTTTGCGACACTGGTGACATGAAAGTCCCCATCTGGCACTTCACCCGAGTTCCTCTCCAGCTGTTCCTTTAAGAACTTAATGACCTTTCGGTGACCTTTTGCCTCCGCCCGGAGCCTCTCCACTGTCTTCTTCAGGTCACCGTGGATGTCACCGATGTCCCCTGATGTCCCTGGGCTGTCTGGGCTCTCTTTCTCTTTATATTCTTGAGACTGTTGTTCCTTCAGGAGACCTCTCAGCTCCACATTCTCTAACCTCAGTCGGAGCAGTTCCTCCCTGCAGGACATTTCAGTCAGTTAAAGGGAAAATAGTCAACATTCAGCCACTAGATTCAGGTCACCAGGTTCGCCATTTTCCCTCACGTGCATGAGGCAGCAATCAGGTCAATCGTTACCTTGCATCATAGTAACGTAATGGTAGTCTTACAAGAATATATTATGGGGTGGGGGGGATTTCATACCCAATGAAAGCACATGGATATTTCATGATCATAATTATTTTAGCGGAGGTAACACTCCACACATTTTTAAAAGCTCTGTGGAAGTATTATATTATTTTTATAACTAATTTTCATAAAAATATTATCTGTAACAATTAACTGTTAGGGTTATAATAAAAGCAGAGACACATTTCTCCAGTTTACCTAAAGCCGGAGGCTGATGTCACTCCACAGTCAGCCAGAACAGATTTAAACAATGTTCTCTCTCTGTTCTCCTCCTCAAGATCTCTCCTGGAACTGTCCAAGGTGTCATTGTGAAGGTTGCCATACTCTCCATTCTGGCCTTCTGGTTTTCCACACCCCACCTAAAAAGGAAAATGTTTAAGAAAAGAAGCAGCAGTATTGGCATTCACAATCTTTTACGACCCACAAATAGGTGCCAACCCACTGTTTGGGAGACACTGCTCCCTTTCATACCTGTTCCAGTATGATATCTGTCTGGCTCTCTTTGTCCTGCCCAGAATGGTACAGCCTGTTCCTCTTCTCTAGATGCTAGAGAGTAATGGGATGGGAGGCGAGGGTGACACACATGGCTTTGTAAAAGAAAAGTCAATGACGCAACAGAATCCATAACAGATGCACTGCACAGCAACATCAGAATGGTGTGACAATGTGTCTAATGTGGCATGATGGGAAAGAAACACAATTTCATGGGACAAAGAGAAAGGAAAACAGGCACACTGGTTAGGAGAGGTGGAGGAAAGAGAACATCTGCTACAGACAAACAATGCATTGGTTAGAGAAACAGGAAATGTAGTACTATGGAAAAGATAGGCATTAGTAGGAGACAAGACAATCTAATACAAGCATAGGTGAAGGTCAAAGGCTTAAGAGGATAGAAAAAAGGTGGAACAGGATATGATCCAGACAGGAGCAGGATGTGACCAAAACTACTATTCAAGGTTTCAAGTATGTATTCTATTTAACGCATATAGAGACAGAAAAAAAGAGGCATCTTAAGTTCAACCTTCTACTGACAGTAGATTTTGTGGGCTCTAACCTGTTTGCCAGGACTTGTGTGGACCAGGTTTGGGTCATCTCTGCTGAATGGGTCATTAGTTGACCTTTCGGACAGTGACAGTCTTCTTTGCAGATCCATATTCAGGGCCTGCAGTCTGCTAACATACTCCTGTAGCTCCAAAATCTACAGTCGGGCATAGAATAACTACATTTAATACATTTATTTACAACCATCCTCATTGTCACTAAATATTAATGACAGATACTAGCATTACAGTATTAAACCCTAAGGCCTATGTACTTTGTCATGCGACAAATAGCGAAAATATCGGCTATTTTGTGTAGGGGAAAAACAGGACAGGACCAAGTATAGCCCCCTGGGGGACCCCGGTCAATAAAGTATATACGGTTTAAGTGGTTAAAATGTTTTGGTTTTCGCCTATAATGACAAATATGGATGCCAGGTGGTTAAAATGTGAGAGCTCACCTTCTGTCTGAGCTCCTGTGCGGAGAGCTCAGACAAGCCGTCCTCCAGTCCCTCGCCCACACAAATGCTCATGTAGGACGTCTGGTCTGCTATGAAGCTCCAAGTGTCACCTAAGGCATAGAAAAACTGGTCACTTAAGGCATAGAAGAACTGGTCACAGACTAAAGCAATATGCTCTGACCTAAGATATTTAAAATGCATGAAATCCTAAAGAATTTGAGAGAACTGAGGCACCTAACCATACCAGCTCAGTGGCCTTGTGTTTAGAGTGTCTGCCTCTTCAACTTTTTGGTTTCTGCAAAACGCCCACCCAGCACTTGGGAGGCCAGGGTTCAATCCCCGGCCGAGTCATACCAAAGACTATGAAAATAGTACGCAATGCCTTGCTGCTTGGCACTGAGCATCAAGGGTTGGATTATGTGTGACATACTAGCGTTATGTCCAGGGGTGTACTTGTACATCAAGCTGCCTCACGCTATGGAAACAGGAGACAGGCTGCGGACCTTTGGGCCTCGTGGTTCAGACTTCGTAACCCCATAAGATTTCCCATCTGAGGATTATTATTCAGTGGTATTACTATTTTCTTGTCGTACCAGTGTCATAAGCTCCACCTACTCCCCCTCCTCGGTTCTGGATAGCTCCCAGACGGGACTGTAGAGAAGTGTTGCATCGCTGAGCGTCTTCAAGCTGATGTCTCATGCTCTCCAGCTCTCTGGGATCCACCACATCCACACCTGAACAAAATATGCCATGTCACCAATGTCCCCAATTGTTTTTAGCCCTGCCACTAGAGGGGCTAAAAACAAAGATGTCACACATTGGTTTGTTGTGGTCCAGTCAATGGAATGGATATCTAATTATATAATCAAGATATGAGTCAGAGGAATGGCATCAGATTGCACAGATTATAAATAGTCCAGCACGATGTGGTCATCTGAATGAACTGAGACGGTTGGTTAAAATAGAGAGCCCACTCACTCTCTTTAAAACTAGCCAACATCCATCCTCTGTGGAGGATGGATGAGGAATGTGAATGTGAATGTGAGTAAATGTTATGTAAGTCACAGTCACGGTTACTTACAGATGACCTATTTATATTGTACACGTGCCTAACATTAGACGAGGGCTGAGGTAGAGGATGTACTTCATACAAACTGGTGTGCTCATGTATGTCAACACACATGCAGGCTCACAACTGAAGTGGGTTGGCATAAAGCCTGATTTATACTTAGTCGTTACCAAACAAAAACACATGGATAATGGAGGCCGTCAATTTACGGATTACAGAAGTAAACAAAAGTATAATTCTGTAGCATTGCCAGACTGACAAAATTATTTAAATTATTTCTTCGCAATAATTATTATTATTTTGGGGAAAAGCTATATATTTTTTCCCCTTTTTAAAAGCTCTGTGGATGTCTCATTTCCTTTTGACAATGAAAGCAGAGCTATTTTATTATGGATTTATCCATGCAGATGATTGGATGATGTAGAAAGCAATAACAAGAGAGAAGACAAGTAAGGATTGGGAGGGAAAGAACCAGGTGCATGCTGGTTAACACACAGAAACAAAGAGTATGGCTTTATCACCAGGAAATATTAGTGGTGCTGACAAGCACTGAACAAATTGTTAGTGTTTGCCTTCTGTGAAGATGCTACTATAGCTACAGTTCCATCTGAACTAAAGATTTTCACACAGGGTTAGTGACGTCTGTGTTCATTAAACTAGAATTACATAACGTAACTTGAATTACAGTTTGTTTTAAATGCCTGTCCCCATCAACACATGTGTACTGTACCTTCTCTGAGCTGAGCTCTTTGGATCTCTCTCTCCAAGTCATCTCTCAGCTCCTCGTTGGTTTTGATGCCGTCCTCTAACTGCCGCCTGAGAAGCTGAACAGCCGTCAGCTCCAGCTGCAGGGCATGTAGACGCTGGGCACTGCAGTGCACGTACGGACACACACACACACACACACACACACACACACACACACACACACACACACACACACACACACACACACACACACACACACACACACACACACACACACACACACACAGTCTCAATGTACATTCCTAATCATGTTAATGAAATATAACAGTTCAACCATTAAGTAATCAAAAATAAATAAGAGTAAAGCCTGATTCATACGTTTCATACTTCATCATACGCCAACCTACAGAGCTTGTAGGTCTGCTATTTTCGGCACGCGATACCGTCATGCGACGGAGCATAAATTAGGCATACGTCTCGAGCAGCCATACCTGTCTTGCTCCTTGACGGTTCTGACCAGGCTGGAGTAGAGCTGCTGCTCGGCCCTCAGGGCTCTGTTCAGGGCCTCGTGCTCTTCCTGCAGGGATGTCAAGTTTGGTAGAGCCTGGGGAGACACGTGACTCCAATCACATCAAGGCCAGTATTTTCCATAGTAGTAGTGCAGAGTAATTACCGTTTCTTGGATTCAGTTTGATTTTGGTAAAATCGTATAGAAAATAATCATAATTTTAGTTTTCTGTGAATTTTATGAATACAGAATTTGATCAGCCTTCTGTAAAAAAAACAACAACAACATTCAGCACCAGCTTATCACTCAACTCCACTCTGCACTGGTAATAATACAGAAGGCTTTCATAATGTACCTCTTGCTGGCTATCTCCACCTATGATAGTTCTCTCTCTCTCAGGTAGGCCAGGTAGTGATCTATCTATCCCAGCCCTGCAGGCCTGGCCCTGTGTTTGGCTGGTGTGACTGTCTCCTCTCGGGCCAAGACGCTGATGGAGGTCCTACCAGGAGACAGAAGACAGAAGTCCTTTCAAAAGACAGCTACAGCAGGTCAACAATGTCAAATGTAGTGAGCAGAAGCGCCCTTGCTCCCTTATTCTTATGCAACACTGGTGTACGATGACGTATAAAATAGGGCTTAAGTGGTTAATCAGAATAATTGATTGTCGATTATAACAAATGTATTAAAAAAGAAAAAAACACGCTTCTCAATTATCAAATGAATCTAAAAAGTAATCAATAGAACAATCGCTAAGAAGATAATCAATATGTGCAGCCCTAGCTTAATGTGTGTGTGACTGTCTGTCTCTGTAAATGAGTGTCTTCTTACACTGATTATCTCATCCTTGGTTACCAGTGTGGAGGTCAAGGACTCCAAGTTAGCAGCCTGACCTTCATTGGTCCCCTCCAGTTCAGTTAACCTCGACTGAAGCTCTGCCAGCAAAATCTGCATATTAAAATGAAAATCAGGTAGAAAGATTACAACAGAATAAAAAACACCAAGCATTAATGAATTATGGAGATGAGAAGTACAAGTGATTTGTTACTGACCTTCAGTTCATTTTCCCTCTTTAGTGATTTGTTCAGAGCTTCAGTTTTCTGCATGAGCTCTTTTTTCAGGATGACAATGGTTTTCTTAGTGAGTGGAATGTTCTCCATGTTATCTTGATTATTCCTCCTGGACAGATCAGCTTCAGAGTCCACAAAAGAAGAATAATTTAGAAAGTAAATTCACAAACTTTCAACCTGGTGTCACTATTTTCGGCATGTCATTATAGCACAAAATTAACAAAAATTGTGAAAACAGATAAACAAGCTCACAACACATCACGGTATGAGATTGTAGATTGGCTATTTCCGTGCGACACTGTTATACGACAAAGTACAAAATAGGGCCTAACATAATTATGATCAACTTCCACTTAGAAGGTATTATTGGGCTCAGGTGTCTTACCTCCACTTTCTTCCAGCCTCTCCTGTAGGATCTGAATGGTGTGACGGAGCTCCAGGACTTGACTCGTCTCCACGTTCTGCTGGAGTCTGTCCTGTCCCTGGCCATGAGCAAGCAGCTTCTGCACAAGTGTAATGAAGACAACAATCTAGTAAATAACAGTCAACTGACAATAGACATTTTTTCACAGGTGTCTTTAAGCCCTAATTTATGCTTTGGTGAAAAAGTGTTCATGTGGATCTCAGATTTCATGTGGCCAGTCTATGAGGTCAGTCATCTAAGACATACGACTCCTTATTTGGGCAAGGGTTCAGCCCAATCCGATTCACTTCTATTATAAAATGATGAAAGGGAAATACATCCAAAAATATAAAACATAAGTGGGATAAAAAGTACTAGGTGCCATTTTCAGCAGAGATTTGGAAATAAGGAGGGGCACAGTATAGACCCCTCGGGGACCCCAGGCAACGAAGTATATAGGGTTTAATTGGTTAAGAAGGCATCCAAATGATTCAAAGTCAATATTAAACAAAGGATTAATTGCAGTGTGCTACGTCTATGGCACTGTTTTGTCATGCTTGCCACTCTTTGTGCTGTCTTCTAGCTGAGCGACCTGCGTCCCCAGTGAACTCACATTGATGAGGCTTTCTTTTTGTGCCAGCTGAGCTCTGAGATCAGCGCTCTCTTGGTGAGCCTCCTGGGCTGCAGTGGAACTGTGCTTCTCAGCGGTGGCGAGCTGCTGCTGTGTTTCACACAGCTGCCTTCTCAGCTCAGACAGCATGAGGTTGTAGTGCTCCGCAGACTCCTGGGAGAACACATAAGGAGGGTGAAAGGCTGACTGAGTGTGTGGAGAGTTGGAGTGTAAATAAACACTGCCGCCGCAGCAGCGACTCGGAAGGGAGAGTGGCCACCTGGGAAGTAAAAGGTTAGATCCACAGCTCCCCTGGGCATCATGTCGAAGTGTCCTTGAGCAAGACACTGAACCTCTAACTGCTCCTGTTGAGCAGGTTGGTGCCTTGCATGGTATCCTCCACCATTGGTGTGTGAATGTTGTGTAAATGGGTGAATGCAATGCACATTGTAAAGCACTATGGATAAAGACTAAAAAATAAACATTATTAACCACTTTCAACCTGGCATCCCTATTATTGGCATGTGCTTGTAGGAAACAATGTTCAAAACATTGATAGGAATTGTCAACATAAAAAAGCGAAAATAGCAAACCTACAAGCTCACAATATTTTGCGACACACTGCAAGCTTGTAGATAGGCTATTTTCACTATTGCCGTGGTTAAATAAAGGGTTTACCTTGAGGAGTTGGTCTTTGCTGCTAATGGTCTTCAGCAGTCCTTCTACAGCACTCTCATTATCTGCCACCAGCCTCTCTCTGACCTTCACAGCCTCAGCCAGCATAGCCTCTGTCACCTTTAACCTTTGACCCATTTGTTCAGCAAGGTCACGGGCCTGTGTCTGTGACTGGCTCAGCATCGCTGAAGCCATTTCCTAGAAATGGACAAGGAGGGAGGAAGCAAGCTGTTAGCCATTCTTCACTTAAAAAGGCATGTTGAAGAATAAGTGTACGAAATGACAGAGGTATTACAGATGTGTATGAGCTTGCATTTTGCTATGTTTTCATTTTGCAATGTTTTTCTAGTGTAAAAAATACACCCAAACTTTAGAGGGCTTTCCTTTCAACGTTGTAGTCAGGTCAAATTCAAGCTATTGCCACAGCATGTGCGAATGTGCCCTGACTGTCTGATAGACAGAAGAGACCATAGAAAGCGCTTCCAGGGAATCGAAAAAAGGAAATGTGAAAAAGAATTTGGTTGAGGTAGAATGAAATAACTTTCTCTCGCTTCCAAAAAAGAACCGACTAACCATACCCAACCCTATCAAATAGATTTTCAAAAGGAGTTTGCATTTTGAACTTTGCACTCAAAACGCACTCAATCTGGCGTCCCTATTGTGGGCATTACAACACATTGCGATGTGACGTGGCTATTTTCACTTCATGACACCAGTATAAAATAGGGCTTAAGTGGTTAAATAGTTGAAAAACACAAAACAAAATTGTCCTTTTACCTCCATGTCCTTGGTCTTGCCCTGTAAGGAGAGCTGTAGTTGGTTGATGATGGAGTCCTTCTCCCTTAGTGCTCGGTTCAGGTTCTCCTCCACATCTTGCTTGGCTCTCTGAAGGTTCTTCAGTGTATTGGCAAGGTGCTGCAACTCCACATCCTTCTCCTTGATCAGACTGTCAAAACTCTGGATGAAAAGGGCAAGCAGAGAAAGTTGAAGACATACGCATGTGTAGGAAGTTGGACCTTGTGAAATCAAGTCTGACTTTGGACAAAACCGTTTCTTGTCTCAGTGTCTCTGCTTTACCCATAATAGCTTTGATTATGTAACATTGTAGGGGTGAAACGATGCAATACACATATTGGGTTGACGACAACGATACGATATAACAATACTAGTCCATACCTGGGGATGCACACAACCCAACTATGTCCGTTGATTAAAGTTTTTCCAATTATCGTCAACATCATATTCAACTTCCTGTGATCGAATCTTAGTTAAAAATATATTTTATCAACTATATTTGTAAAGCACTTTTCAAAAAACAAAGACTACTAAAACTACTTTACACGCGAAAAGAAATAT
Source organism: Gymnoscopelus microlampas (assembly GCF_963454915.1). NCBI lineage: Eukaryota > Metazoa > Chordata > Actinopteri > Myctophiformes > Myctophidae > Gymnoscopelus > Gymnoscopelus microlampas. The sequence goes on from NC_139958.1 coordinate 16,467,718, forward strand.
AATCATACAAGATGTAGGCTAGACAACAGCTTAATAGACAGATTAAAACAAGGTACCGGTATATGAATGACAGGGGGGCAAACAGAGGAACAGATAGTAGTAACAGTAGTATCAAGAAGATGAAATGTTAAAAGAAACTTTGTAAAAATGTGTTTTAAGTGGGGACACAAATCTGCGTTAATGAATCGGTGTTAAAATTGAAAAGTGCTCGTACTTTGAAAGGTACATACAGTATGGTTATTGACTGGAAATAATTCCAGCGGATATGCTGCTAGTGTGTGATGTTTGTATTGTTTACATTGCACACAGTATTGTCATGCACACAAACAGCTGCTGGAGTCTTAAACGTACAACCCAACACTCACTTGGATATTATACAGTGGAGTTTATCTTGATGCTATATCAGTGTGACGTTTCTGTGGAGATGCGTTGATGGAAACTCCATGTTGCGTTTCATATTATCACACGGATATCACAATACAGTATTTCGTCTTGACAATACATATTGTCATGTTTTTATATCGCGAACTTTCAGCTAATAAATTGTACTGAAAAAAATAAACATCAATCCATCTATGAAATCAGATGTAATGTCTCCTCTCACATTGATGGTTTCCTCATTGTGGGAGAGCAGATTGTTGAGTCTCTCCAGGTCTCTCTCCTTCTCCCTCAGACACAGCTGGAGCTGGTGGATCTCGTTGTCCTTCTCCTCGATGGCAGCAAACTTGTCATCCAACGCTTGCTGTAGGAGAACAGAAGAACGTCAGCATCAAAGAAAAGTAATTTGGAGGCAATGGGACAGATGACAACTGTGAGGTGAATACATGCCTCTAGAGCCTTCTCCTTCTCTTTCAAGCGTGCCCGAAGCTTGGAGAGCGTGACATCATTTCCTTCTGGGACTCTGCTGTGCTCAACATCTCTCAGCAGGTTCATGTACTCCTGAAAATGTAAGGATACAAAAACAAACGAAGGGAAACGCGATGTTAAAAGCCATATTATATACTAATTGATAATCTCTTCAATGTGCAGCAGTTTACCTGGTATGGTTGACAAAAATGCATACATGAACATGTATTTGTACTTTTTTTTCCGTTGAGTGTAAATGCTTGTGTAAAATGAGTGCTAAAAAAGGGCTATAATGGGTACTATACCTGCTAGAACTAAACTGATGGTTATAATTTGGTGCACCTTCTATTCACCCAGCTCTTAATAGAGGACTTGAAGTTGACAATAGAGCTAATCGACCTAAGGCTTACCGGTAACCATATAAAACAAGGTTTTTAAATCTGCATGGTACAAAGTCTATGGATCTCCCACTGCTTTATGTGAACATAAACATTTTAATACACGTGATACTCTCTCCTCCACTCTGAGACACTTGAGGCTAATAAAATGAGCAAGGAAAAGATGTGTTCTGGTATGGTAGATTATGATTATCTATCATGTTATGTCACCTGCAGCTGCTGTTCCTTTGCAGTCAGACTGGAGGTCAGGCGCTGGATGGTAACCTCTTGGGCGTGTAGAGTTCTCTTGTTCTGGTCTAGCAGTTCCTGGTAATGCTGCTCCAGAGAACTCTCCTTCTCTCCAATCTCCCCACCCAGCTTCTTCAACTGGTTCTGCATGTCCTGGAGACAACACAATTGAAGTAGATATTTGAACATACTTGCACACACTCCCAATTCTTGCAGGAATCTTCCTATATTTAACCATTTCTCCCGCTATGCCCCCAATTGGTAATTGTATCCATTGATCTCTTGATTTCATGCACAAACTACCCAGCCTGATGTGTGTCACTCCTCACTGTGCTTGCCCAAACCTACCCTGGTCAGTTTGTTGCTGAAAACTGAAAAAGGATTAACAGTTGCCAATCATACTGTACCTTTTGATGCGAGACCTTCACCTTACTAACCTCTATTACATCCATTATTCTCACCACTAGCCACACACACTGTCATTATGTACATATTTGACGTGGACTTTTGAACACCTTTTTGTACATTTTGCATTTCTATTAATTTATTTTAATAAAAATGTATTAAACTAATAAAGATGAATTACAAGTAATTTTACTTTCACATCCTTGCATTTATTCTATCTATATATTCATCTGTAGTGTAGGGTTATATGGGGGGCATTGGAGAGCATTGAGGGTAGGCCATTTGCCAATACTCCAGAAAACCTCCCTCTTTTTCATAGCCTCATGTTGGCAGGTATCATGACATATATAAAGCTGTTTAATGACATTTGTTCTGTTGAAAATATGTCTTTCTTTTGTTTTATCTGAAGTACTTGACAAAGTATTCACTTGGCCAAGTGCACATACTCGGGAGTAATGATGTCAGACTTACATTAAGTGCTTTATCTCCTTTCTTCTTCAGCTGTTGAAGGTCTTCCAGCTCCACCTCCAGCTGATCCTTTGCTTGTTGTAGGTCAGCCAGCTCCTGTTCCCTCCTGCCCAGGGAGCGCTGCAGCTTCTGGGCCTCCATCACCTTGTTGTGGTGTTCCCCCTGGAGCTCTGCCAGCTTGGTTTGATTCTCCATCAGCGTCGTCTGCTGCTCCTCTGCTCCCTGCGGTCAAAAGACAAGCATTCTTAAGTCCTATTTTCAAAAAACAATTGAACATTTTCAAGACAAATTGTCAAGAAGGGAGTTTTTTTCTTTTACTTTGATCGACCCTTGGTCTTCTCCTACGCACCTGTCACCTCTGTAGGTATGCAAATATTTAGCTTCTTTCTTTTTATGAACATTCTATTCTAGGTTGAACATTTGGCAGAAATCTCGGCAAAGAGATTTTGTGTAGAGGGGAAAAATGGCCGCACCTGGTATAGAGCCCTGGGGGACCCCGGTCAACTTAGTATATACAGTAGGGTTTAAGTGGTTAAATCATGGCAATGGAAAATACATTTCTGATTGGCTGGCAGGTGTCTGTAAATTGATTTAGGGACACATCAAACATAGTCCCAGTCAACCATTCTAAATATATATATATGTACTTGGTATATAATGTACTTGGTGAAGTAAACTCCACTGCCTTTGGGTCTTTTGACTGGAGAAAACATGGTTTATCATTTTAAATGGCTTCGGTTTAATAATTGCATGTCCTTTGGTAAGGTAATAATAGACTGGCCTGGTATTTCTGCAGTTGAGCTTTATGTGCTGCCTCTCTGGCCTTGGTCAGAGCTTCATCCCTGTCCTCAATTTCATGACACAGCTCTGAAATCTGTGGAACCACCCAAAACAAATGGATTAGTGTGATTCAAGATTCAACAGGGTTTATTTGTCACGGACAAGCAGCATGTGTCACAGACTGTTCTAACATCAATACAACAACAATAATAATAACAATAATAATAATAATAATAATAATAATAATAATAATAATGGATATGATTACAATGGGAAGTAGTGGATAGTAGCCGGATATTTATAATAAATATGCAATAAAAGGTTTACACTTGTACACAAAGTATAAATACATTAGTGCAAGTACAGTATGTGCAAACTACAGTACATTAAGAATAAGGGATGTTTACAGATTGAAGAGGGTTTTTTTTTTCAGCCTCATGCCTGATTTATACTTGGTTGTGAAGTGTGACGCACATCTGAAAATAGCAGATCTACAAGCTCACAGCGCATCACATTGTGATGCATTGTGAGCTTGTAGATCTGCTATTTTTTGTGCACAACTCCAGCACGCAACTAATATAAATAAGACTTCAGGGCGAAGGTATTTATGTATGTCACATGTATTATGCAACACAGCAAGAGGTCATGGCAGATGGTGATGAATTATCAGTCATACTTATTATAGTAAAAGTTGCAGATTCAACTGCTATAATTTGTTACGTATGTACTGTTATAATAGCCAAACATTTAAATGATTAACATTACAATTATAAAAATATCCTCACCTCTTTTTCCTTTTCTTTGAGGACGTGAGTGAGCCCTTGTATGGTCTTATCCCGTTTCAGAGCATTTTTCTTCTCTGAACTGAGCTCTTTCTCCCTCTCCTCCAACTTACCAGACAGCGTCTGATTAAAACAGAAAACTAGGGTTTAAATTCATTGGATTTAAATTAAAATGACAGTTAGACATTGGTAGCAATTTCTTAAAATTAACATTATTTTTCTCCAAATACCTTGCTCTGGCTCTGTGCCTCCTCTAGTGTGCTTATCAAATTTTCATTGCTGCCTTTTGTTTTGTTGAGCTCTTCATTTAGCATCTTACTGGTGGACTCCAACCGTCTGATCTCACTCTGCTTTTCAGGAAAAACAGAACACACAAATCACATAGAAAGAGATTAATTTTCCAATAATACCTGCCACTGTGTTTAATCACTTAAGCCCTATTTTATACTTCAGTCGTACGATGGTGTTGCATAAAAATTGCCGATCTACAAGCTCACAATGCGTTTTTTAATTTTGCTAATCTTTTTGGTTTTCTGAAGAATGTTGTGTATAACAACATGTCCAAAATCGGGATGCCAGGTTGATAGCTAATAAACCTATTATGGGCTCAACAGAGGTTTGCCTCTCACAACTACCTCCACTCTGACAACAGAGTATTCATCATCAAATTCTTCAGTGAGATCATGCAGGAACTTCCAATCTGCTGCTCTGTGTCTGAGCTTAGCCTCAATGTTGCGCCGGCTTGTACGTATGTGCCCAGGAGGTCCTGGCCACCGCAGGACAGGAATGCGGCTCTCTGGAGGTGCAGAGATTCGCCGTCTGGAGATACAGCGCAGCAACTGTATCAGGTCAGAGATCACGGAGGGTTGTCTTGATGAGCTGCAGAGCAGTTTTCTGCCTGGATCATTGGAGGTGTTGTCTCTAGCCACACACTTCCTGGTCTCTCTGAGCCGTCGTTTGGGTGACGTCTGAGTGTCTGAGGGGGCGTCAGAGGCTAAATCTCGATTGAGAGACTGCAGGGATATGGAGTGGCCGAACCCAGGGTTTATAAAGGTGCCCTTACGGTGGATCAGGTCAAGGTACATGCTCTGGGAATGGTGGGGTGCTGCTTGGAATCCAGGGTTCTTCACAGGGCCATCCAGCCTTGGCCCCGATCCAAGCACGCAGCTCCTGAGGGCTGGACACCCTCGAAATGCCCCCTTATACCCGATTCTGTCCAGATTTACAAACCTTCTGATATGATTTACCTTCTGCTGCCTTTCTGAGGCAAGCTCACCCACAGCCTTCGCTAAATGGCTCCCCACTGCAGAAAACGGGAGGGAAACCCTGGAGCTTGTGCTGTCCCCATCTCCCTTTTCTGGAACCGGGTTGTTTTTGCTGTACAAGTGGAAGAGGCATTTTGTCAATTGTTCTTTTTCTGCCTGGAGCTTTTGGACCAGGGCGTTATGTTCCTCTTGCAGCCAACTGATGGCAACATCACAGTCCATCACCGTTTCCAACTGATATACACACTTCCCACACAGGAACTCTCCATGTCCATCACGAGTTACATCCCAGCCCAATACATGGGACAAGATGACCTGCAGCTTCCTCTTTGCAGATGAGCTGAAGATCCAGCGGCACTGGCTGCCAGCCAATCGAACCCCACACACACGACACGGTTCCCTCATCTCCTTGGATCCAACAGTGACAGAACAGACCTGGCCACTTAAAAAGGTTCCAAAATGCAAACTGTCTACTGTTTCATGGTCAGCCTGCCAGTCATGGAATAGCTACCTACATTATAATATTGTCTTCATGCGTCAGTGAGTGAGTGGAGAATGACTGAGTTCATACTGGTAAGGGCAGCACCATAAGCTGTAATAATCCCCACACCCGCCTCTATTCTACGCATTCAATCAGGCAAAATCCCCTGGAACTGCTACAGTGATCTTTATTATGGCTGATGGCAGTGTCCATAATCCTTAATAAACCCACATAAAGCGACAGGATTTTTGTTTAACCATGAAGGCCCAGTCACGGACGGTTAACCAAATTAACCCTTGCGTCCCCATTTTGGGCAAATGTTCAATTAAAAAAATCGTGAAAATAGTTGATCTAATAGCTCACAACTGTTTTGCAAGCTATTTGCACGACTTGTCATATGACTACACTCATACGCCATCCTGGGCAGGGGGTGCAGTATTCACCCTGTCTGGTGCATTCTGTTCATCACGTCAGACCCTCATTGAGTTGAGTTACATCTTTTTTTCTGGTGAGATAACCAGACAATCAAGTGCTGTCTGGCCCTCTTTGGCCTCTCTATTGGGGGATTGTCTCCCTTTACCTCACTCGTATACTTACTGGGTACTCACAGGCAGAACATACATGTTTGTGAATGCCATCTGTTTACCACACAGCTGGCATTGCTAATATGAAAGACATTGGCAGGTTGAACAGATTTTTGTTTTCACAACACAGATGACCATAAATCTCTCTCCACAGAACTGTATCCTACCAGCTTGGTAATCCAGTCTTAATCACTTTCAACGGGGCGTCCTTATTTTGGGCATGTCATTATAGGCAAACATTTCCAAAATAGTAAAACATTTTGGAAATTTGATACTATTTTGAGTAGATTATTTTTGTTACTATTCTTTTACAAACAATATATAGGGCAGGGGTCTTCAACAGGGGATCCGGGACCCCTAGGGGGTCCTCAGAGTTACTACAAGGGGGCCGCCAAATCTTTGTGTGATATGATTTTTTTTTACCTTAACCACTTGAACCCTAGCATCCCTTTTCTGAGGAGAACTTTAGCCAAAAATAGCCGATCTACAAGCTCACAAAGCCTCACGCTGCGAGGCGTTGTGAGCTTGTAGATCTGCTATTTTTGGCAAAGAGGTGGTTGGTGTAGAGCAGGGGTTCTCAACCTTTTCAGGCCGCGACCCCCAAAATAATGATATTATTTCCCGCGACCCCCCGCGTGCACGCGCGCGGTCCCGTTCGCGCGCGCGAAGGTTATTTAATTATAATAGGTTATTTGATAATTGTTTATTTTCAAAACATTTTTGCAAAAAGTGGGTAAATTGAGTAAATTAACTGATAACACATGAATTAATGATAACATAAAAAAATATTTTGTTGAAAAAAAAAAAAAAAAACTTTTTTTTTTTCATTTTTTTTTTTTCAAATTCACCAAAAAATCTGGTGACCCCCCCAAATTATTTGGCGACCCCCCTGGGGGTCGCGACCCCCAGGTTGAGAACCACTGGTGTAGAGGGAAAAAAGAGCAGACCAAGTAAACAAAAAAAGTGAATTTGAAACACAATTTTATACAATATAGAGGGGGTCCCTGCTTCATCTCTCTCTCAGCTAGGGGGTCCTTGGCCTGAAAACATTGAAGACCCCTGGTATAGGGTTTAAGAGGTGAACAGTGTGACCAGAGCCCAGTCACCAGCTCCCTGTTTTCACCCCCTCTGTAAATCAACAACCAGTAGTTCCCATAATCACTACGCCTCCAACCATTTACATTTTCAGGATCCTATATGTAATAGGTTCCTATCTAGAGCCCCTTTCTCAGTTCCCACTGGGCACAAATACATTTACACCCACTATTAGCATGTGGCTTTTGGCTTTAGTGGGAAATGTTAAAAGCGATATTTATTCCAAGGACAAATGACTCTGCAGTATTCTGGGGTATTACTGTCTTCAGGTCTGATCAGCAGTGATGGAAATATGACATCCAGAGATAGACACGGTCATTTTTACCTACTGCTATTTTAACTCTTTGCCCGCCACCAACGAGATTTCTCATCGGAGAATATTCCATGATTTTTTCAAAGGTACAGTAAAATCGCTCTTTTTCTCTGGCAGCAGTGGCACACTATTACACTATTACTCTGGCAGTTAAAGAGTTAACTGCTGAGAGAGCTTCTCCTGATTCAAACGGTAGAGAAAATAGAGAGACCAAGGGCTCTACAGTCCCTAAAATTATGTGTGAAATGGAAACATAATTTAGGAGCAGTGTACGAGTAAAGATTACAACTTACTGTAATCTTTTAAATCCAAAGAAAAAGAAAGGAATACAAAAATGTGCAGTTTATTAGTAAGCGCTATACTTGTAGGCAATTCATGAACGCACTTTTTTTGTCTATGGAACAAAACACACTCATTTCTGACAGAAGATCATCAGGATTGGTATGATAAGATACTGGATATAGCTCCTGTATTGAGTTTGGTGTCCATACAAGCTGGCGAGTTTATGACATCATAGAAAAATTAATTCTGCACGCCAGTATTATGCTCCCATTGTGTAATGTATTTGGCAACGTTGCTCTTCCTCAGACCTTATGATCATAAGGTCTGAGGAAGAGCCTCCCGGCTCGAAACGTTGCCAAATACATTACACAATGGGAGCATAATACTGGTGTGGATTTTAGTTTTCTAAAGTTTAAAGCTCTGATGCAGCACCCAGCTCAGCGGGTTATGGGATGTGCGTGTTCTTTGTCTTTTTCGCATTGGAGTTTAGGACAACAAACATGACACGCCAGGGGGGAAAAAAAGAAGGGGAAAAAAGGCCTACTCATCTACTGTACTTGGCAGTAGGAAAGTCAATCGCCTATTTTTGGCGGGTTGTCCGATGTTAATAAGAAATTGCATACTGTATACACACTAATTTTGGTGGAAAAGGGGTATCAGTTTTCCTGACAACTAGTTATGTGTGCACAACAAATATGACGCTGATCAGCCGGGTAGACCACATCTAAAAGAAGCTCCCATTAGCTGTACATACAGTAACACAAAATGCATTTCCAGACAGATTTAGGTCGAGCAAATCACTATTGTGTGTGGTCAGTGTCAAGAGTATATCAATCAAATCATGACACAAAAGAATAATTACCTGATGGTCCCTTTGTGTCTTGTCCCTGTCACAGGCTAGCTCATCCCTCAGGGCCTGTGGGGGAAAAATAGACATGATCAAACCCTATACAAGATCAGCCACAATTAATCACGGGCCACTGCAGGATAGATAAAGATTTGCTCTGACATCCTTGTCTAGCTTGACAAAGCCATGTACTTCAGCAAAGATCTGTGTACGGTAATCACACACACAGGAAAATAAATATAAATCAATATAAGTCAGTCTGAATATATTTCAAACGTATTATTCAACTTTTTATTTATTTATGCTGTAGTAGTAATTTTTGTATGCTGTAGTAGTAATAATAATAATAATTATTATTATATTGTTGTTGGGGTATTTTCTACAGTACATTTGCAGAGCCACATACATAGAATGTGTCTGTATTCACCCATCCTAACTATTTACCCACTAAATGGCTATGGCTGCAACTGTCAGAAAGTGTATTGTACTCATCTAAAAAGCTGTTAGTCAAATGACCCGGTGATGTTTTTTTAAATATATATTTTTTTGGCTTTTGTGCCTTTATTGATAGGATAGTAGTCTGACAGGAAATGGGGAGAGAGCTGGAAAGTGACATGCAGAAAAGGTTGTCGGGATCGGGACTCGAACCCGCGACACGCTGTCATGCTACTTTGGAGCCTAGGTGCCTGGACCGCTACGCCAGCAGTCCAGGCCGACACAGTGAGTTGTTGAGGATCATTTCAACACTCAAGACTGTAATAGGCTGAAACAGAAGTTAAAAGATGTACCTGAAGTTCCTGGTCTTTCTCAGCAACCAGAGTGGAGAGTTGTCTGACATGATCAGAGGTTGGTGCAGCTGTGCCCTGATCACCACTATTCTTCTGTTCCATCACAGCTTGCTGGTTTTTTAAAGAGATCCTGAGCTGCTCGATGATACTGGAGTAAAAGGAGGAAAGAGGTGGGACATCAGTCCATTAACCAGTGATTGTCAACCCGTTTCATTTCAAGGACCTCCAGTTTGATATGCATTAGGCCACGGACCCCCATTTGATACAATTTGTTATCTCTGGGACCCCAATCTACACTGTAAAATCCTCATTGTTAAGTTAACTCTGAGAGTACAAATGGAACCAAATGATTTGGTTCCATTTGTACACTCCCTGAGTTACAAACTTGTAAAAAGGTCCATCTGGACCCCTGGTGGTCCCCAGACCTGACATTGAGAACCAGAGTAACTACTTTCAACCTGACATCACTGTTTAGGCGAGCTTTTACAAAACACTGCCAAAGATTTTCCCACCCTTTTCAAGAATAGCAAATATAGCTAGCAGATCTGCAAGCTCACACTTGTAGAGCGGCTATTTCCACTATTTTAGAAAAGTATAAAATAGTGCTTAAGGGGTAACATACTGTATATTACATACTTCAATCAAAACAGCTCAATTATCAGCATAGTATAACTGGCAACATACTCTAAACAAAGCTTTTTTGATAAAAGTGTTTTATACTCGATGAGTATCCCCCACCCACTGTATAGAGCAGTGATTCTCAACCTTTTTCATTTCAAGGACCCCCCAGTTTGATTACATTAGGACACTGACACCCATTTGATATCTTTTTACTGTAGAATCCTCAGTGTTTATTTAACTGTGAAGTAAGGGTACATGGGGTGTCCTGTGGTCTTACTTGTCTTTGTCCTGTAGGGCCTGCTGGAGGTCACGGTCTGTGCTCGGGGCAGGAGTGAGAGTACCAGGTACACCCAGAACCTGGAGCTGCTTCTCCATGTTGATGTTCTTCACTTTCTCCTGCTCAGCGATCTCCGCCATCTTCTCAACCTCCTGCTCTGCTGTTTGTAGTTGCTGCCAGAGTAAAGCAAAGACTAAATGAAACTAGGTACTAATAAAACAATGGTGAAAGAGTCAAGAGTCAGACAAAGTAACAACAGGGTTTTAAGGCTGCAACTATAGATTATTTCCTTGGTGATTATTTGTGTAGAGCTCACAACGGGTGTCATTGTGTCATGTTGTGAGCTAGTAGATCTGCTATTTGCGCTGCACAACACCGCCGGTACTACGCATAGGTATACATTAAGCATATCATCGCTGACGGGCGGAAACCTTATATGTCCAAACTGTTATTTTTCAGGAAATGGAAAAAATAACCTGTGTTCTAAAAGAACGTGTTCTAATTGATCCAATAAAGTTATTATTTAGTAGTCAAAAGCTCTTGTTAATACTTTTCATTGGTTAAATATTTATTATACAACTCACACAGCCTTAGTCACTTTCAACCTGCCGTACCTACAGTATTGTATGCATGTCATTATAGGCAAGCATTTTGAGAATTTGTCAAAATTGCATTTTTTTACTAGTTATGCTGTCGGCGGATACTGTCGAATGAGAAAAGCAACGATATATGCTTCGGCTATTTTTGAGAATCTTTGCCTATAACGAAAGGCCCAAAATAGGGATGCCAGCAGGGTTAATGAGGTTAATTGTGCATCAGATTCATTCAGCCTTGAATGCTCACCTGTTGTAGGTCACCTATCTTTTTGTTGAACGTGTCCCGGAGGGCAGCCATCTCTCTCTGGTACTGATCTCTCAAACGACGGGGATCTCCTGCCTCTCGACCAGCAAGACTCTCCATCGCTTTCCTTGCAACGTGCACACAAATAGTCAACGTTAGCTCTTTTTAATGTTTTCATCTCTGACTCGATGACATCTGTACTTCTTCATGATCTTGAACAAAGGTTTCTGTGTGTTGACTATTGTTTGATACTACAACACACGAAAGATTTGATATGAAATACAGAACCATAAATAATCCTATACTTAGTTGTCATTACAGCATTTTTGTATACAGAAGTACTGCTCAATAAGGAATGCTGCAGGGTCATAGCAGCCAATGATATTTTGGAATGCAACAACAAGTTGTCAGAAACTGTATTCATTAATGTTTTAAATACATAAATACATTTGGCACGAGTGTTGGGGGCTGACACGCGGCTGGTGACTTCATGTTAATGGGAGGAGACACATGCTCTACTACTCCCTCCCACATGACTAAATGTAGAGGTTATCAATGGCAGTGACTACACATGTGACGTGAGGGGAGAAACTGGGAATTTGCATAACGACTAAATTGGGGGGTTATATAAGTGGGTCATACTTACGATGCAGACACGAGTAGTTCCTGTTTCTCTGCCAGGTCTCTCTTCATGGATTCCAGCTCTACTTTCAGCTCAATGTTCTAAGAAACAATTATCAGTATGTTAACTCACAGCTACCACAGTTAGAATTAAATTGTAACAAGACTAAGAGTCTAAAACACACCGTTTTGTAGATGTCCTCAGTGGAGTCGTCGCATTTCTGCTGCCTGCGGTCCTCCATGAAGTAAATGCGGAGTTTCAGGTTGAAGTTTTCCTTCTTCAGAGCAGTGATTTGCTGTGATTTAAACAAGAAAGAAAAATCATAAGTTGCAGCCGGTAAATTGTAATTACAGGTTTGCTTAGTGATTTTTGCAAACGCCTAACATTGTTATCCACATCTTTCTTTAAGTTTCTTAACAACAAAACTAGGCCAGAACAAAATGAAACAACACAGGGTCTAATTACGGCGTGGATCCTGTATGTCGTGTGTCCACTCTACGATGTCAGTCATCTATGACATATCTATGACGTACAGTATGACTACATACTTGGACCTCAATGGAAACAAGACCGCAAGGACTTTTTTGGACGGACCTTTTAGACGAAGTATAATAAATGTAATTATGATGTTTGAATTTGTTTTGCCTAATAAAATATTCAATCAATCAAAACTTGGAGACGGTTTGAGTCCAATCCAACCACTCATCCATAGAGAAAGTTACACCACTTAACCCCTATATCGTTGCTGTCAGGCAGAAACGTAACACCCTACTTGATCATACTACAGCGTCACAAAAAGTATCTGCAAGCTCGAAACGCGGCACAAAGCAACGCGTTTTGAGCTTGTAGATTTGTTACTTTTGCTATTTTTGAATTTGAATCCATGGTGTACTGTATGACAAAGTGAAAACAGCTGTTCTACAAGCTCACATCGTGTTGCAACGTGTGTGAGCTTGCAGATCAGCAAATTTAGCAATTATTATTTATTTTTAAGCTTTTATCTTTGAAAATAGGGCCCAAAATAGGGACGCCAGGTTGAAAGTGGTAAATAGGGCAATGAAAAGGCTTATGTGTGCTACTGCAGATGGAGGGAAGGGAGTGAGCATCTTATGTGTGTTTGAGTGTGTGTGTGCATGCGTGCATGAAACACTGGGCTCCGTTCAGCAGACTGTGCATCATTGTGCTCCAGGCCTATAACAGCATACATCTGGTACTGGGGGGGAGGGGGGGGGGAGTCTGGACCACTTCTGCAAACCTCTAATCATTCATACAGCCAGCCAGCCAGCCAGCCAGCCAGGCAGCACTAGCAAGAAATCTGAGTGTGCATACCAGTCACAGTGAAATACTGAAATTCAGGCTCTGAGCCACCTTTCTCTTCCCCTGCAATGCTAAATCTCCATATATGGTGAGGCCGCTCATTTTTGGAGAGACTGATGTTAAGGTTTGATCAAATCATGTTGCACACAATGAATTTTACCAGTAGAAAATATGTTCAATTTCACATGTTATTTGATGAAATCACTCACATTTTCATAGTCCTTCATGGTGAAAGCTTTGACGGGCGAAATCTTTTCTGGAAAGGATGGAGCTGTAAAGGAAGAGGGAGAGTTAGGCTTGATTTGACAGTACTGTATGCTTTGTTGTGTGCCGGTGTCACGTGCCGAAAATAGCCGATCTAGAAGCTCACTACACACTGTGATGTTTTGTGCGCTGTTCTGGCAAATATCTAAGTACTGTATAGGTAGTAAACATAAAGCTACATTTTGGGGTTGTGAAATAGTCCCTACTTAAAGCAATAGCTCCCTCTCTTTCAAATGTGCATACACAGATTACACACAGACCTACTCGCATCTAAATCCTGTCGATGTTAGAAAGAGAACAGACACGTTTTTCTCTGCAAGGAGGATCAGAGGTGAAGAAAACAGTTGGAGAGCTGCCCTATTCAGAACGGTTCAGGTCAGTGAGCCAACTGACTGCCTCTCATATAACACTCTAAATAAGTCAACAGCACATTTCACAACGCTAATTCCTCACTGACAGCCTGACTGTTTGACAGGACTGGACTCACAATCCATCAGACTCACAAAGGTCTGTCATCATGATCATACCACTGATTTTAATACTTAATCTTGTTTATGTTAACCGCACTGATATACTGTATATCAGACACTCATCACTATAATAGTCCTCTGTTTTTGTGTCATGTAATGCTAAGCCATCCGTCTCTTGATCCAGTTTCTTTAATTTCGGGGTCAAGTACGTCATATGTTCCTTCACTAACATACCAATAGCATAGGGATGTTAATGGTTAAGATTTTAACTGTTTATCCATTAAAATCCGCGATCGGATGGTGTTTATAAACAGCAACGACGGACGTACGAGCCCTCATAATGTTTACACTTTTTTTTTTTTTCTTCTTCTGTGGTATCAGCCGCTGAAAGAGGCTGCAAACGTCATATCCGTTTGGCTGTGACGTGGCTGTGACGTTTCCCCACCGGCCATCTTAGATTAGCTTAGCCTCCGATCGGCTATCAGATCGTTTTTAAACACAAAGAGGATAACCGTTCGTCGATCAAAGAAAAGAAAATACAACCGGAGCTTACCATTCGTTTTTTAAACCGTGTGAAAACCATGATCTTTAGCCAAAACCAGGGAAAAACTGTTTTTTCAAGATAAAAAACGAACCAGAAACGATTGTCGGAAATTTTCTCATAGGATGGGTCGGAAGCGTCATGGGGGAAAAAAAAAAATCAAGGATGGTACCAAAAACATTTTTTTTCGTTATTAAAGCACATAAAAAGACGATCCCGAGATATCTCGGGATACGCAGGTAACGGGTGGATTTAATGTCCCGAGATATCTCGGGATTGGCAGTATATGTGTTAAGAAAAAACGTATGACTAATATCATTTTGAAATGATTCATCGTTTCTCTGGCATGCCTATGGCTGTTTTCTAAAATAAGGGACAGCTATAATTACCTCAGGTGTCATTTTTCATAGGTTGTTACACCTGACGCACAGAGCAATGGGAAGTGTGTGGTTGATAAGTGTACAGTATGTAGGTAAAATAAATAAGAACATCAATCATGTTTTGTTTGGAAAGCATACTGTATGTGATGATGACTTTCAGTTTAGTAATGGGTAGCAATATGTATAACTCCAGCCTAAAAGCTAAACAACGTACAGTCATTAAGCTATTGTTTTCTTTTATCCTCTGCTCTAACCCTAACCAAAAATATACTGAACTGTAACATTACTAGGCTACAGTACACACTACATACAGTAGTCTACTAAACTGAATTGTGGGATCATTCCAAACATAGTGGCAATCTGATCAATTCAAATGACAATAAACCAACAGTTAATATTTATACATTCAACATTATTGCAAATTAATACAAGATATGGATATACGTTGAAAAGTTGTTCAATATTAGTTATAAAGATAAATATGTTAGCTACTACTAGTCAACACATGTGTTACAAATTCTGTATACGTGCTGCTCTCAATAAATAAGACAAAAATGCAGGTTTGAAGTGAAAATGCTTCAAACCTACAATAACTACAATAGTGTAAATCAAAAATACTGTGAGAATTGATGGCCTATTTATAGTTCCTATACTGAAACAGATGTGGGATGTCAGGTAACGTGGTAAGACAGATGGATGGATATGATAAGTCTTTTAATGCCAGAATTGGGATCCATGCTGCCCTGAGGAAAAGCCCTTTTAAAAATGAGTTTAGAGAGGCAGAGGTGTGGGCGGTTGAAAAGGTAATAGAAAATAAATAGCCTATTGCCACATTAGTGTTTGTGTGTTGCTGATTGCCAAACCGGCTTTTTCTGAGATTTTATCCCACATTCATATACAGCATATTATCTTGATCAATGCTCATTATCTATTTTCCTTCACTTCACATTCATATCATGAGGTACGAATTGTACAGAGGCCACGCAAAATATTAGAATGTTGTTTTTGGTTTGTCTACCATCATTCATCTCTCGTCCATGGGAATAATATGCATTTCTTGTTTTTCTTGTTCTTGTTGTAATTGTTAATCTTAGCAACCGTGTGAGTCTATTTAAGTGCAGCAGGAGTAATATCAATAACTATGGAATTGACAAGCCCAAATGAAATCCATTACGGTAACCTGATTTTCCACTTTCTTAACCACTTGCTTACGTAATGTCTTTTTTATATTTACCTACTGTCTACTATGTAGAGTATATTATGTTGGCACACGAAAGACCTTGACCATGAATGAGAGTGAAACTGGATCATTAGCTAAACCCACCACACCACATGCCTCATCACCTCTTAGTGAAACGAGCTAAACACTGCAGCCTTAATTAAAACACGGGGGAGATGTGTCAAGAGATGGAGAGAGAACATGAGAGAACATGAACAAAAAGGAAGATAGAGAGAACAAAGGAAAGTCTGACTGTACCTGTCATGCTGTCCATGGAATAATCTCCAGAACCTATGGAGTCTGTTAGTCTGCAGCTGGGGGAAAGATTACACCATTAGTAAACAGCCAAATCAATTGTACCATGAAATACCGTGAAATGGAACGGTAGAAGGTGGAAGTAACGTTTTTATATCGTACCAGCACTACAATCAACAAGTAAAATGATAACCACAACTCAAAGCAAAGGTGTTTTCCGTCCTAGATTGACCAATGTTCTCTGCCCTCAAAACGTTAGTTACTTACTATACAACAACAACACACATTATGCCTGATGTTTATGCATTACTCACACTGGCCAGTTCCTCTTAGCCCTAAGGACACTCCATAAATAGCTGGAGAATGACTCTCTGCTTCATTTACATTCACTCTGACACTGCCTGTCTCCCTTTGCCTGCACCGCTGTTTACCTCTGTGTGTGTGTGTGTGTGTGTGTGTGTGTGTGTGTGTGTGTGTGTGTGTGTGTGTGTGTGTGTGTGTGTGTGTGTGTGTGTGTGTGTGTGAGTGCGCGCCAGTGGCACCCTTGTGATGTGCTGCCTGACACAGAAGAGAGAACAGAGCTGCCAGTGGATGCAGAGAGTGTTCGTCATTAGACAAACACAGCACTGTAGTTCTGATCACCCAGAAGCAACAGTAGCATCACTCACAAACACAATGCCTTAAACAAGAATAATAACACACATCTGGACCACAATAAATGGGAGGGGGGGTTCTGCTCGGCAGAAAGCAACTATCAATGTTAGCATTTTTAAACACTTTAAACCTGGAGTCCCTTTGGGCATGTCATTGTAGGTGAATGTTTTTCACATTTTTTCAAAACATTGCAGATCTACAAAACTTTCAAGAAAGGGATTACACATTTGATTTCTATGACATTCCATGTAACAGAATTTGCCTTTCCATATTTGTTACAGTAATAGAGAACATTAAAAAAGGAATCACTTTACAAGTCTCTCATAATAACCATACAATGTCCTGATATTCTCACCAGCAATACTTGCACTTTGTTTGCTTAGTTACAATAGGCCTTGGCATACAGCAAAGGCCATGATTTGTCTCTCCAGTCTGCGTCAAGGTATTGCAGCCAGGCAATGAAGCCAGGCATAGAACTCGTCTGAAAGGGTAGCAGTGCTACAGTACTACAGAGAAACTAGAAGTGACACAGCATACAACTAGTTTCAGCAGAAAGAATTGCTTAAGTCAGCAAGAGAAACATGTCAGTGTAGTGTGTCAATCATGACAGAGGTTTGTCAATGTCAACTGTTGTAACTAAAAACTAATCTTAAGCACTCAGTGAAAACGCTGTCAGACTTTCAACTGTAACTTCCTCTTCTCAATTGTGTTCAAATGCCATCTACAAACATCAGGGCAGGACACAATAGTAGTATGAATAACATTCATCGAGCCTCCTGATATGCTATAAATACAGTTAAACAGCACAAAAAAAGAATGAGATTCAAAATTACGAAATAAAGTAATCCACACCACACATATCACTTACATCTTGGATTACTGTGGCAGCACGCTCGCTTACCACCTGGAAACAACCTTTAAACATAGGCTGTACCCATCTTCACTTATTCAGTGCTTGAAGACATTACACTGTAGAAGAATGGTACTTACCATTCACATATACAGAGAGATCCTATGCAGACAACCAATGTACACATTTATAATGATAATAATAATGCAGAGGAAATACTTAATGATTCAAAATCATATGATCCTCATTGGCAAGCAAGCAAAAAAATAAATAGGAATACAATATGTCGCAACAATGTAGCCAGGAGTCACAACAATTTCAAGCCCACTCACTTAAAGATCCTCTGTTGACTTCCTCTTTGAGACATTTTGACAAGCATGACAATTACACATAACATAATAATAATAACAACAACAATAACAATTATTATTATTATTATTATTACATCTAGCTCTGGTCCATAGCTACATCTAACCCAAACCATATAAACTGAACACAACTTGGAAGACAGCCCATCCACACACTAGAGTCTAGAAGACTATACTGATGCAACACTAACAAGTCAATCAGAGCAGATCAAAAGCTGTCAATACAACAAAACATCAAACCGGAATTTCATATCTTTCATTTATGTATTAATGAACCACTAATGGTAGCCACATTTATCACAATACCAATCAACAAGTCGGGTGTATCCTTATGTCCTTACATATGACAGTAACGTCACACAAAATGTACACCATCATAGGTAGTTAAAACTTAACTTAGATCAAATGTACAAGATGTACACAAGCTCACAACTCGCATCGGAATGCATTGTGAGCTTATATAAATATGCTATTTTCGCTATTTTTTAAAAATGTTTGACAATTATTTCACATTTGCCTATAATAATAATAATATGCCCAGCCCAGAATAGGTACGCCAAGTTGAACGTGGCTAAACAGCATTGGACTCCATGTAACGTGCACTGCAGCGTGTTTCTTCTGAAAACGTGCTGATAAAAACAATAAACATGTTATTACGTTACACAGTAATTACTGTATAACGTAAAGTGGACCATGCTAACGTTAGCTCGTTAGCTAGCTCCCTCTTTTAACATTACCTTCCGTTGATGTCAACGGGGAGCGTCGGGTCATCCCCCACCACGGAATCCATCGCTAGATTTAATCTGTTTGGTGTCCTATCTATAATAATAATACATCATTTTACGAGCGAGGCTCTGCATGTAAACGTAATAAAAGCTAACGGACACAATTCAAAACAGTTCACACACTACCGCCATCATGATATGAAGACGTCACCAATGTGGACGTTACGGTCAATTCTACACCCCATAGCTCCGGGGGACGGTCTCACTGTGATTGGCTAGCTGGTTGTCAGGGAACATTTCCTATCTACTCAGTGGACTGCAACTATGAGAGATGTAGCCTGTTTATTCCATGGATGAATAGGATTATCAAGGATTATTAAAACATGTGAATATTTTCTTTGCGAAATCTTTGAAGAGGTAACTATTAACTAATGTCAACTGTGGTTTATTGGAACTCTAGTTTGACAGCCAACTAGCCAACCACAGCACGAAAAAGCCTCTGGACTATGGGACCTACCGAATTGAAACTGCAGGCGGGGTGGGAACTGGTACAAAACGATTGGTCAAAACTCAAAACAATGTGCGTGCGTGCGTGTGTGCGTGTGTGCGTGTGTGTGTGTGTGTGTGTGTGTGTGTGTGTGTGTGTGTGTGTGTGTGTGTGTGTGTGTGTGTGTGCGTGCGTGTGTGTGTGCGTGCGTGCGTGTGTGTGTGTGTGTGTGTGTGTGTGTGTGTGTGTGTGTGTGTGTGTGTGTGTGTGCATACGTGTGTGTGCGTGCGTGTGTTTGTGTTAATATATCATTTCATATAATTTATTTACACATGTATATTATGTACACTAATTTATTATTCATTGATGTTACACGGACATTTTTGCACTGCAGCCATACAGTAGGCTATATAGACAAGACAAATTCTATAACAATAAAAGGGTGTACCAACATTTTCTCAGTTGATCCTATGTGACTTTTGACGTTTTTATTGACAGAAATGCAGGCATGATGACTATATATTTGTTCATATATCTGTCAAAAATGATAGAACACAATTGTTTCCATTATGATCCTTTGAGAGATGCAGAGAAATAAGCTTCCAGGGCAATACAACTTGCTCAAAGGACCATAATGGAAATAATTGTGTTCTATCCTTTTGACAGATATGTAGCCTACAGATTTGTACAAAGATATGGTCATGCCTGCATTTTATGTCAATAAAAACATCAATCAATCAATCAACCAACCAGTTAACTAATCAATCAATAAATTATGCAACAATGAATTCCTAGCCTCATGATGTTATTTGTAGAAGTAATTCTGATTTTGAAAGCTGGGGTTGAAACTGAAAAAAATGTTGAAGGATTTAACTAACTTCTCAATTTAAGTATGATGTATAAACATCCAAGAATTGCATGGATAATGTTAGATGTCTGTCTTCTTTAATATCAGTAGGCCTACAGCCAATGGTAGAAAAAGTACTATATCTTTTTCACTTAAGTAAAAGTATCAATACAGCAATGTAGAAATACTCAAGTAAAAGTCCGGAATTCAAAATGTACTTGAGTAAAAGTACAAAAGTATTGGCATCAAAATGTACTTAATGTACCAAAAGTAAAAGTACTCATGCAGAAATGTCCCATTTAAAGTTTTCAAAATGTAGATCTAAGAGCTCACAATGCATCGCGACGCATATATTTTGTAATACTAATCAAAATCTACTAGTACAACTAAAGTTTTCAAATCAGAGTAAAAGTATAATATTTGCCTCTGAGATGTAGTGGCATAGAAGTAAAAGTACTGAAAATTTGAAATACTCCAGTGAAGTAAAAAAATACCTCAAAACTGTAATTAAGTACGGTACTTAAGTAAATGTACTGGGTTACTTTACACCACTGCTGACAGCTGAGCAAACCCTTGGCAAATCACAGGTTTGCTAATGTAACCAGACAACTATTGAATACTGATATAATAACACAATGATGCCCCCCAGTGGACACTTGAGCAGCAGAATAAAGACAATCTTTTTATTGGTTATTCAAATGTTCCAAATGTTTCAAATTGACGGTGCACACACACAGATTTGATGTATTTATTGAACAACAGAACATTGAAAAATTGAAAGGGTAAAAGACACGTGTAGTATGAAGGCACCAGAGCTGGTGTTCAGAGTTTCAAGATGTATTTGGCTGAGGTTTTTAATTATAAAGACACCAGAACATGTAATTCTCCCAGTCATATGTAAAATGTGAGGTATTCTTAGCTCATTTTAATGTCTGCAATGGATTTACAAAAAGAAAAGAAAAGAAAAAAGAAAATAACTTTCACATATTGGCATAAGTTTCTTTAAAACACAAGTTATAGCATAGAACAGCGTTCTGGTACAGTACATAGTTGATTATCATAGAGGGAAAAAAAACAAAAATAAAAAAATAAAAGACAATAAACATTGCAATAATTTTGTTCTCTGGAGCCCAAAATGTACACATAAAATAATAATTAAAAAAAAATCTATAAACTCCAAGACCAGTTGGGCAAACTGATATATAAAGTCACCAGAACATGTTGTATTGCTTAAACATACAGAACCTTGCTCATTGGCAAGCATTAAATAACATTAAATTAGCAAGAGGGGATCCACTGTATATACAACTACTACAGTGGAGAAACTACAGCTTGCACATTTATACACACATCTGTGTTAACTACAGGAACAGAATTGCATTTTTTTGTTTTGTTTTTAATTAAAGATATTTAGTTGTATTTCTCAAAAATATTACATACAGCTGTAGGGGGCTTTGTACAGAGAATGAGGACAATTACTTTAAAAAACATTTGAAACCCTGTAATTTATAAAAGATACAAGAGGAGAAACTTGTTTTTGTTTGAATAGTTATCTCTAAAATATATTCCCTTAACAAAGACATCCTCATTACTTGCAGTATAAAACAACATTTGGTTTGAATAAACAAAAGATCTCTGACTACTCAAGAGTAAAGCATGTTTTGGGATGAAATATTGCCATATGGGTGCATTATGGAAATTATGAAAATATATCATGCCTATGTGGATTTTGTAGCTATTTGCATGCACTATGACTACCAGAGAGCTTTGACAGAGTGGTGTATTTTGAGCACTTGGTTAGCACCTCCGTTTGGATACTTAGCACCTCCGTTAAGATATTTAGCACCATATGTAAGAGAGAGGATGGGATGCTAGAATGCTAGACTATGCTAGAATCAGTCTCTCCTGTGGCTCAGTTCTCCTGTGGAGAATCCTTGCACCTACTGTGTGTATATACTCAACTGTACATCTACTGTAACATGTAGGCCACTCTTTCTCGACATCGGGTCCGGGGACCACCAGGGGAACAAATGGACCCTTTTGGTTCTGTAACCCCAAACACTGAGGATTTTGCAGTGTAGACTGCTGGTTTCCCCCCCTAGACACATTCCTCTTGTGACAAGTGGGGAGAGACAGGAATTTAATGTCTAGGCTTGAGTTTGTCACCTCTGAAGTGGCAGAGAAATTAATATAACTTACTAAAAAGTGTTGGAGGTCCATAATTGCAGAAACTATAAGTTGAAATTATAGATTGATTAGTACAACGATTGTTCTCTCACCTTTAAAACCACTGAAATTCTCCATAAGGGCCAGTGACATCCAGTTGACATCCAGTTTAATGTACGAGAAAGAACTAGAAAGATGCACTCAGTGGTGCGCTATAGCTCCGCCAGGCCAGATGGAACTCCATATTTGGCCAAAACTGACATCTGTGATATATGACTCCATATTTCATAAAGGTTTCAGCCCAATCCAACCCCATTTGACTTTAAAATTAAAGTTAAATATCTAAAAAAAATATACACAATATGTGAAAGAGTGTGTGGAGTTACTTCTTTCGCCTACTGGCAAGCATGCACAAAACATTTGATGCTGATCGGTCTGGCGGTTTGCAAGATTGGCCCCAGACAGACAAACATGGGCTAAAACATAATCTCCACCTTTGCCTTTGGCCTGGCGGAGATAATACGTATTTAAGGTAGCGAGTCACTCAATGTAAGTGAATAGTGTCTAATGTTCTAGTGTAATACAATTGTATTAAGAGTTGACTGGTTGCCATTGGTTAATCAACACATGGAGGAGACTTTCTCCTATGGGACAAAAGTAAATAAAAATGTGCTTTAACCACTTTCACCCCGGCGTCCCTATTCTGGGTATGTCATTATAGCTGAAAATGTTCCCAAAATGTTCCAAAACCTTTAACATTTTTTTGAAGAAATGTTACAACTTTTAAAAAATGTCAAAGAATAAAAAGAAGCAGATCTACAAGATCACAAGGCACCGCCATGCAATGCCTTGTGAGCTTGTAGATCTGCTAAATTTTGTATTTTATTTTTTTGATTAGGGCTTAAGTGGTTAATGAACACAGATCTGTACAAACTCCACATGGGAGAGTGAGAACAGACAAGTACCAAAGGCACAAAAAGGCACCCCTGAATAGCTTTCAATATTATCCAACACATTTAGAATATAAAATTATCTTCTCATTTTCTATTGCACTTGAAGATTATCTCTTTACATAAGATATACATGTAGAAAAGTTAAGACATAAGCATACATATATCTACATTTATCTTCTCCCAATTACTTTAATTCTTCTCTTTTGACAAATGGGCCTCCTTGCTATTTTCTAAAAGTACACAGTACACAATAAAGACCTGGGCGTTAATTCAACTCTGAGAGTTCGAAAATGTATGCATTTGTATACTCTCAGAGTTAAATTAACGCTCAGGATGTTGCTGTGTATTGACAGTATACAGTACACACAATAAGTTACTATAAGGTCCGCTGTTTTATTTTAATTTATTTTATTCTTTACTTGCAATGTTGTCTTAGCCTTAGTCTCCCTTCACTTAGCATTGTTCCAGAGAGATATAACGATATAGAGCCTCTTATCTCCAAGCAGGCACCGATTCATGGCTTGATGTACGAGAACATCCTTCCTGAAGAGCTTCAACAAGCTTTTTCCATTTTGAGAAGCTATTAGTGCGAAAACTCCTCTGCTCTTCCTCAAGCTCGTCTTCCTCCCCCTATCCCTCCTCCCTCTGCTCCCTGCTCCTCCTCCCTCTGTTACTGCAGTCCAACGGGAGGTGGGGGGAGGGGGTTAGCTGGGGGTTTAAAAGGAAGGCTAGGGTCCCTCCTGGACAGTGCTTGGGGGGGTTTAAGTGGGGAGGGGACTGCTCCGACAGTGAGAGTCCTTCCCTGGACACACAGAAGACCCTCGCAAAGGGGCTGTTACAGGAAGCACACAGGGCCCACCTCCAGGTGGTGATGTGACCCAGAAGCAGTCTCCGGGAGGTTGTAGATATCGACCACAGGGAGCAGGGTGGGGTCCAGGGAACGGAACACGAAATGGGTCTGGTGCCAGCGTCCATCCTTCATCTGAAACAGAGTAACACCATACATTTCAGTACTGCAAAAATGTTTCCAATAGTTGTAAGCTTCTATAATGCAAACCATGAAATAAAACAGGACATAGAGTCTAACAGTGGAGTGGTCTCCCTGTCGAATCTTGAACTACTGTTAAGTCGGTGCTGGGCAGAAACCTCTTAATTTCTTATTTCATATTTTTAATATGAAATGTTCATATATTAATGCCCCCCCCCCCAAAAAAAACAGACACACCCTATAAACAACAATGCAGATAGATTGCTCAACATGTGGATCCTACCCAGCAGGTGTCTTCTATGACGTCTGGTTCAAGCTCTCCTCCAGCTTCAATCATCTCTCCATTCCAGGTCTTGAAGCTCACAGCCCCCTGGGAAGGTGGCTGGTGCTCAGCTGACCTCCATACAGGGACGTTCAGGCAGTGGATGGTAATATGTTGCACTGCCTCGGAGCTCAGTAGGTGCAGGAAGTTCATCTGGACACGGCCAACGCTGATGGCTGGCTGCTCAACAATCAAATCAGTCAGAACACAATGTTGATTAGTCACTTTCAACCTGGCATCCCCGTTTTGGGCATGTGATTAAGGGCGAAAATCTTCCACACAATCACTCAATACATTGCATTGCGACGCTATTAGTGACAAAGTACATTATATCGAGTTTAAGTGGTTAAGAAAGACTCCAATGAACTATTTACATTTTATTATTATCTTTATTAGATGTTTCACTGGCAATGACATGGTTTCAGAGCTACCTTGGATACTGTAATTGGCTTCAGGCAGGTTTGTCCCCCTCCAGAGAAGTTGCAGGAGACTTCTATCATATCTGAAGAGCAGCCCAGGTTGGGGTCAATCCAATAAGTGCCTGAGAAAGACGGACATAAATCAAATGACATTTGAGACCACATACTGTACACTAAAAAGAAGCCAACAGATCATCAGACAGACATGCCATGTTTACACACACACACACACACACACACACACACACACACGCACGCACACACGCACGCACGCACGCACGCACGCACGCACGCACGCACGCACTCACCATCGTTCATCTTCTGTTCACAGCTGTGGAGGTCCCTGCAGATGCGGGCGGGGTTGTCCCTCGTACCCAGCGGGTTCTTCAGGCTCTGGATCAGGTTACTGAGGTAGTGGAGGGTCTTAAAGATCTCTGTGCCCTGGTCCAGCATAGGCAGATCCATAACTGGCTTATTCTGTAGAGAGGAAAGGAGATATGAATAACAGATACATTGTTTTTATAATACAAACAGCAGAGTGTCAAAGTGTATACAACTGAATGTAACTGAGTAAAGGTGATACCACTGACCTCAGCCCTGAGTGGGGTGTATGAATCTATAAACAAATGAAGACCGTCCTCCCTCTGCATCAAAATAAACACATTTCCGTTCATAGAGATCAACTATTTTTACAATTACAAATCCCCAAAATGAAAACACAAGCTCCCAACACATTGCATTGAAGAAAAACATGGAGGTAATGTGATCAGCAAATGTAAAATATCTTACAAATGAAAGAGGTACAGCTGGTGGACCCTGGGAGAAGAGAAAGAAGAGTTATTACAGCAGTTATTATATTTGACAGTATATTTAGATACTTGTTTCAAATATTGGCTGAATATTGGAGATACTCACAGGGGGGCCAGGTGGTCCACGGGGTCCAGGACGTCCCTATCAGAGAAAATAAAAAAATCAATACATTGATTAGGTTATATCAGTGTTTTTCTAACTTTTTGTGCCCAAGGCACACCAAAGGGCAAGTACAGTAAAAATCTCAAGGCACAATTGTATTCATATCTGTGCAAAATATATCTATAACACATTATCACGCTTATCACTCTGTAGACTTTTATTTGTATTCTCTAATGGCAAATAAAAGGTGTAACTAATTAAGCCCTATTTCACACCTTCACAAATAAGAAATAGCGAATATAGCAGATCTACAAGTTCTCAGTGCAGGTTTACTATTTGTCATATGACGAATAATATAGGGCTTAAGTGGTTAATACTGATGAACTTTAACACAAAAAAGAGATGATAATGGATTTCAAACATACCCTTGGTCCTTGAAATCCCTGTTCAGAGAAAAATGTGGGGAGACAGTTTTAAGCCTGGATATAGCCATGACATCCCATGCAATAGTTCTAATACAATAATAATGTAACATTTATATTATTGTAATTAACAATGTCATGTTTTAATGTGAGCAAAGAGGTGTAGAAGACTCACAGTCTCTCCTCGACTACCCTTCTCTCCCCTAGGACCCTGTAAAGAGATGTATTGTCAGACACATTACAGCAGTGAATTTATTACCTCAACAGTGCACATAAGATTGAGCTCCACAATTAACCCATTCAATCCAGGAACGCATCTACAAATGTCTTCTAAATCCTAACAGGTTTCTGAAAAACGTGTGTTGTGGTGCTCAAACTTTTTCATGTCAAGGACCCCCAAAATGATATGTATTTGGCCGCCGACCCCCATCTCAAAACAGTTAGTTCCAGGGACCCCCAGAAGAAAAGATTTGAGTTGCAAATGTTGGCTTTAAAAAATATATATATTCAAAGATTTGCACAAATTTTCACGATTTTTCTAAAAATAGCAGATCTACAAGCTCATAGCGCGACACTCTGTGCGCTATGAGCTTGTATATTTGCTATTTTTATATAGCCAAGAGCTGAATGAAGAATGAAAGATGTTCTCTCAGCATCTACAATACATACCGCACTTCCATGTGGACCGATAATCCCCACCGGACCAACCACTCCTCCTCTGCCCTGCAGAGAAACAGAAGGAGAAGGGGTGTTTTCAGTCGTGGAAAAAGTACTACATTTATTTACTTAAGTAAAAGTATCAATACTGCAATGTAGAAGCACACTGTTACAAGTAAAAGTCCGGTAATCAAAATTTACTTGAGTAAAAGCACAAAGGTATTGGTATCAAAATATACTTAAAGTACCAAAAGTAAAAGTACTCATTATGCAGACTGAGTGTCACAAGTTATCATATGACATTTATAAAAATCTTTTGAAAATAGCAGATCTACAAGCTCACAACGCATCGCATCGCTATTTTCAAATAGCCAAAGTTTAAATGGGGCTGAAGTCCTTAACGTATGTTTTGAAATAATAATCAAAATCTACATTCTATATTCTATGTTTTCCTGTGAGATGTAGTGAAGTAGAAGTAAAAGTATTGAACATAGGAAATCCTTTAATACTCCAATAAGTAAAAATACCTCAAAAGTACTTGGGTAAATGCACTTAGTTACTTTACACCACTGGGGGTATTCATAAGAGGAGGTGAGCGTTCATGAGAGGAGGGACAGGAGAGAAGGGGAGCATCTATGAAGAGGAGTGGAGTATTAAGTGTAGGACAGAATTTAAGAGTTGGAAATTAGTGTTCTGCTTACCATCACACCCACTGGGCCCTTTGGTCCCTGAATGCCCTTTGGCCCAAAGTCTCCAGGAGGCCCCTGAAAATGATAGTAAGATATTTTTATAATCCACTTACAAAGCAATTCATATTATGTTGTTTGATATTTTAAGAATAATTCATTTCTGTTGGTAGTAAATGTGGCGGGAAATGTGAGTGATGGGGCTGGGTGTATAACTTACGTTTGGTCCCGAAACTCCCAGAATTCCTGGAAATCCTCGTTCACCTACATCACCCTGAAAAACAGACATATCAGTAAGTCTGTCTTACCTGTGTCTCTGCCTCTATGACAACTGAATGTCTCTCAGGATCAATACAGGTCTGTCTGTCTGTCTGCCTGTCTGTCTGTCTGTCTGTCTGTCTGTCTGTCTGTCTGTCTGTCTGTCTGTCTGTCTGTCTGTCTGTCTGCCTGCCTGCCTGCCTGCCTGCCTGCCTGCCTGCCTGCCTGCCTGCCTGCCTGCCTGCCTGCCTGCCTCAGTGTCTGCCTCAGTGCCTGCCTGTCTGTCTATTTATTTTCTGAACACATCACCACAAAATCACCACTATGCCATACAAAGTATTAAGATTGATCAACAGTTGCTACTTACAGGTTGTCCTTTAGGCCCGTTGTCACCCTGTGGGCCAGGAAGCCCCATTCCGCCCCTGAAGCCTCTCTTCCCTGAGGGCCCAGACTGACCTGGAAGGCCCCTGTCACCCTGGATGAATACATTAATATGTGAATGAATGATTGAGTGAGTGAGTGAGTGAAGGTATAATCAATCAGCCATCGTCCATATTGTAAGAGCCAAAGGAAATAGCCGTCTACAAGCTCACAACGTGGCACATGACAGAGCGTTGTGATCTTTCAGATCTGCCATTTTATTTTTTTAAACTTATATCAAATTTGTATAGATATTTTTCCTATAATGACATGCCCCACGACGTAGGTTGAAAGGTGTTAATGCACTACCAAGTGTGCTCCCTTTCTCTCTTACCTTTGGCCCAAAGCCGCCCTGATCACCTCGAAGTCCGGGACCGCCAGTTTTACCGCGCGGACCAGGCTTTCCAGGGAGACCAAACTCCCCGTCGTCACCCTGCTCGCCCTATGACACAACAAAAGAAACAGAGAATAATCTATAAACACTTTTTTTTTACTATCAAAGGCAAGCAAAGAAATGATCATAAACCAGGACTCTTCTTGTCTCACCGGCATGCCTTTACTGCCATCCTTTCCTGGGAATCCGTCAGCGCCGGGCGCACCCTCGTGTCCTTCTCGGCCCACCACACCCCTCGGACCAGGAAGACCACCCAAGCCCTGAGGAAGGCCACATGTCATCAGAACAGGTGATGTGCTAACTAAACCCAGTATGTACATAATTTGTCAGTGCGCCGATGGCAACAGACAACTTCTGTTGTTTTAAATGTGCTTTATAAATAAAGTTTGATTTGATTTGAGTACTGTGTTCCAATTTGTAAAGGCATTGGGTTACCTCACCACATTTCCAATGTTCTTTTGTTTCTCCTTCTTTTCTTTTTTAACAGTTTTTGTTTCGATTTATGCAGAAAATAATATTTGTGGGTAACATAAGCCATTTTATGTCACATGAAAAATGCAGCAGCACATTGTGAGATTGAAGATCTGTTATTTCCGCTATTTTGGAAATGGGGCTCAAGTGCCTAACAACACTGTTGCAACTGAGGAAGGCTGCATTAAAAACAACATAACATAGAGGTGAACCTAGTTGAGCTGCGTGACTCATCACCTTTCATTTTGGGCATTTGGTTGTGTGATACAGCCCAGGTTTGTTTTAGTATTGTTAGCACCCTCTAGTGGACAAACTTGTGTCCACTTTTCAGACTGAAGCAAATGCGGAAGCAGGTGGTAAGCTTTCGATCTTAGAAATTAAGCCAATGCGTAAGTAATGCAGGTTCTCATTAATGGCCCAGCAGCTGGCGCTGAATGATTCTGCTCCTCTAGCAGCAAACAAAATGTAATTCCATTGAAGTCATGGCAACTTGACTCGACTTTACACTAGACATGATGTTAGTCGCAAGTTTCAAGTCTTCTTTCACACAGCATGATATGCGTTTTTGTAAATTATGGTCCCATCAATTTTTTCATTGATGATAAAGCTGTAGCTCTAGCAATTCAGTAGCAATCGGGTATGCTGCTGGAAACACGTCAAACATTTTAGCTCATTTGAAACAGCACCACGCGGAAGTTAATTCACTGCTTAGTCTGACTTGTGCAAGGCACCTGCTCTGCTGTAGCACTCATGACTGAATATATGGACATCATGAGAGTGAGACAAGTCCCATCCACTTAATTTATTTGTTTACTTATTTATTTCATTTTTCTATCCTTTCCTATTTTCCTATGCCCCCCCCCCCCCCCCCCCCTTGAAAACATGTGGTCCAAGAAACAGGAATTATTGCTTTACCATGGTTCCTCTGGTCCCTTTTTGTCCACTCTGACCTTGTTTGCCCTTCTGACCCTAAAGAGAAAGATACACATACACACACAGAGAGGGGGGGAGAAAGAGAGAGAGAAAGAGAGAGCGAGAGAGAGAGAGGAGAGCGAGAGAGATGTTAATTGAACTGGGGTTGGACCATACATAATTAATAGGACATAGCAGAGCTGAGTCATTGACTTTGGTTTGTGATTCTGCAGGTCAGGTCAACAGTGTGATAACAGGAGAGGGTCATTATTTGGAATGTGGCTGATACTGCAGATGGTACATACTTACTGAATACCACAATGGGCATTTCATAAACACACGCGCACGCACGCACGCACGCACGCACGCACGCACGCACGCACGCACGCACGCACACACACACACACACACACACACACACACACACACACACACACACACACACACACACACACACACACACACACACACACACACACACACACACACACACACACACACACACACACACACACACACACACACACACACACGCCCTGAAAGTGTACACATTGAACCAAATGGCCCGTAAGGGTCCATTTGTTTCCATTTGTACACTCTCAGAACAACAAAACCGTAAGGGTCCATTTGGTTCCTAA
The DNA here is from genome assembly GCF_963454915.1 of Gymnoscopelus microlampas. Lineage (NCBI taxonomy): Eukaryota > Metazoa > Chordata > Actinopteri > Myctophiformes > Myctophidae > Gymnoscopelus > Gymnoscopelus microlampas. The sequence continues at coordinate 16,498,635 of NC_139958.1, forward strand.
TTATCAACCATAGGGCCCCCGTGGAACGCCTCAAGGACCCCTGGAATTCCCCAGACCCCACGTTCAGAACGACTGCACTAACACACTCAGTTAGTCGGGTTTGCTTTGATCTTACCTGATCTCCTTTGGAACCTTTAGGTCCTTGTTCCCCACGAGGACCAGGGTGTCCCTGAAATCACCAATTATACCATATATTAATGTTAATCTAAAAAGGGACCACTAGTGTGTTTAGGGGTTTAGGTCAGAACTGTTCATTTGAGATTCTGCACTGTAAATGTGTGTTAAAAATGGATGAAACAATAGGCTGATTTTGTAGTAACAATCTGCTGCAGTAACTACAGCAGATTAAAAACATGGCAGCTAATCAAATTATTAAGGATGTTATGTTCTTTCTATGCTTGCACATGGGCAAACCCATGGTTCTAGGGACACCTACTGTTTATCTAACACACCCATTATTCATTTAAATACCTGTGTTGCTTACTAGTCTTCCATTTAAAAAAAATGCTGTAGTTTTGAACCTCAATTGGGAAATAAACCAAAAATAAGTAAGTGTGCAAAAATTCACTCGTATTGGTAAGTTAATTAAAGGAACAAAACACGCCACCTATTTTCAACCTCATCTTCAAATAATTTGTCTTTACTAATGCTCATTATAAAATGGCATCAATTATTTTGCATGGTTTGGAAATGTACCTAAAGCTGACATAATTGGTGGGAGTTCCAAGTTAATGTAAACTACAGCCTGTATCTCCTTGGTTTGCATGCTGAAATACTGTAGAAGCCCCTGTTGTTGCACCAATAAAAGAAAAAACACAAGTTTGAAATCTTGTTTGAATTTACCACCAGTGATGTTATCGGTAGGCACATTTTCAAACTATCCACAGTCCACTTCTGAGACACAGAGCATGTAGACAGAAATGGGATCATCCTATAGTGAGCATTAGTGTGGAATGGACCCATATGGATATGGTGTCGAAATGAGGTAAAATGTTCCTTTAAAGGTTTCATGACATTAATTTTCATTTTTTTGTTTTTTTGTTTTATGACCTCAATTACACATAAAAAAAAATGACATTTGAACATTCAGTGGATTTTCTGTGATCTGGGTTTTTCGGCATAAATAGCCTAAAAAAAGTGCTGGGATTGGCCCCTGGACTTTGATGTCACAGTCCATTAATCCCGCCCCTCCCCTATCCTTCTCCTTTGGGGGGGGGGGGGAGCAGAGGCGATGATTGACAGGCAAAATCCCTCAACAGCGACACCCACAGGCAAATAGTATTTTTTTCGTGAAAAGGCCTCAGAACACAGAGAGAAAAAAACCTGCGATGGCTCACTGGAGTGGATTTTTCAGTTAAAACATTTTAACCCATTAAGACCCGAGGCCGATTCTACAGATGCCTTCTAAATCCTAACAACTCTTATGAAAAACATATGTTGCTATATCAGTGGTTCTCAAACCTTTTCATGTCAAGGACCCCCAAAATGATATGTATTTGGCCGCCGACCCCCATATCAAAATATATTGTTCCTGGGATCCCCAGAAGCAAAGATTTGTTCCAGGGACCCCCAGAAGCAAAGATTTGATTTAAAAATGTTCGCTTAAAAAAAGAATAAGATTATATCAAAGATGGAGTGCCATGATATTTTTCAACCATAAAACCTGATCATAAGGTATTATTAATATGTAAGGATTTAAAAAAAGTGTACAGAAATTGTAAAAAAAAAAAATGGTGTTATAATTGTTTATTGTTTATTGAATGGATCCCCATTAGATGACGCCAAAGCGACAGCTAGTCTTCCTGGGGTCCATATAAGATTCATACAAAAATAAAACATAGAAAATACATAATTACATTGCATTACATTTTACAAAAAATAAATACAACACAAGATTAAGATGAATAATAATGAGGGGGAGGGTATGTTTTTTTGGGGCTCTGTGATGTCACTAAAGGGCTGTTTCTCTATTGGCACGTTTGACCCTCAAGATTTCAGCCTCCAGGAAGAAACTCCAAATAATCAGAGAAGACATAAAACACCATAAAACCACCACCGGGGGGCTTAATGAAGTTCTATCAACCTCATAGACACATGAAAAACAGAAAAAGTGCAAAAACATGGCACCAGCTCTAAAGATTTGCGCTAATTTTCAAGATCTTTAAAAAATAGCAGATCTACAAGCTCATAGTGTGGCACTAAGTGACTAACCCTAGCTTATATTATATATCTGCTATTTTTGAATCGCCAAAGTATAAAATAATGGTTAAAGTGGTTAAAATATAGCTAAAATCTAAAATGACACAGATTCTTTCCTGGTTTGAATGGGTTAAGGTAAGGTACTGTACGTGTGTAGGGAAATTATAAATGTCCACACTCACAGGTAATCCAAGGGCCCCAGCTTTGCCTCTTCCTCCATCCAAACCAATTTGTCCCTGTGAAAGAGTAAGATTAGATTACTATTACATTATTACTATTACTACATTATGCATTGATACTAATGAACAGATCCGACGGTCTGAGTATTTACACTTACGATGTATCCCGGGTCTCCAGATTCACCTCTCTCCCCCCTGTCACCTGGAGTGCCCTGGTAAAACAGAGAAAAAGGTGAATAACATGTAGACTGTGTAACATGTAATGACCCTGAGAAATTCCACTATATAGACTCTAACGCTAACCCTAACTGCTTAGTATAGTGGTTCTCAAACTTGTTTTGGCATCAGTACCTCCATTCCCTGATTTCTGAACCCAAGCACCCCCTTCTTTCTTTGCTTAGAAAACAGCTAGATGAAAACCATAGCTAGCATATGATGCTATGAATGAATGGTAACCCACCTTTTGAAGAATATAACATGACAAAGAAATTGAATGAAAGAGTTGCATTTAGTGACCCCTGAGCAGATTTATTTTGCTGTGTTGGCTTGGCTGATTAAAAAAAACATTGCAAACCATAGAATTAAGTGAATGTAAGTGAAGCTACTCACAATGTCACCCAGAGGACCAGGAGGTCCTTCTACCTTCCCATCATCTCCCTGCTCGCCCTGCCGAAGAAGAGAAGATACAAGAAAACACAGCATGAATCATTGAATAAGTCCTTTTAAAACATCTCCTAAGAGATCTTATGGATAGTATAAAGCAGTGGTTCAACCTTTTTCAGTACATGACCCCAAAAAAGTATTGAGGTGAGAAAATATTTGAGGTGAGAAATAGGCAATGCAGTAACATAATATTGATTCATATATGATCAACACTTACTAGGGTTTTTCGAGCCGACCGTGTTGCACTGGGTGCACCTGGCATAATCTAATGGACTATTTTCTTGACCGTAAGCAATCCAATCAATGAAATAATAGTTGTTGTTACATTTTGTGTCAATGTATTCATTTCTTTATTAAGAAGCTGTGTAATAAGCAGGATAATTAACAATTATAAACCCTTTACGGGTGATAAAGACCCCTCTGCCTCGCGTCAGGGTCTAATCACTCTGTCAGGGTTTATTTCTCAACAATGACCAGCTCACCATTAATTATCCCTTTAAGTGGAATGAAGAAGATAAACAGTTTTAGACACAAAGTGAACATAGTGTACCTTTTCACCTTTTGGTCCTGGACGCCCAATTGGGCCTATGGCTCCCTGATGGCCCTGTAATGTCAGACACAGACCGTTGGGTTGAGAGCGTCAACATACGACTGATTGACTTGATATGCATGAAAGTATCATGGAGGTAAACTCACCTCATAACCGGCTAGGCCAACTTCTCCCTGCTGACCCATTCGACCAGGACCACCCTAAAGTGATCAATACATTATCTCTTCAGTCATATTGTCAATTTTTAATTTAATATTAACCACATTAAACTTTGTTTACAATTTTTTGAAAACAGCAGATCTAAGCTCATGATGTGTAGCATCACAATGCGTAGTGAGCTTGTATATCAGCTATTTATGAATAGCCGAAGTATAAAACAGGGCTTAAGGATTTAAAATTGGGAAATTCAGCTAATGTGACAGCCAGTACCTACATTTTAATTTGGCATTCTCATAAACCATTACGATTGACCATCCGTGATACTACCTGTATAGTCACCTTTTCCATAACTTTTCATTATAAATAGTTTCCATATACCATATAATACTGTAATTATATAAAAAATAAAACTGATGTTGTTGTCCAGATGAACCTGAAGTTCTCTCATACAGTATCTGTTACCCTGTCTTTAAGTGGTTAATCATCAATATTAGAGACATGCTTGGTGGTTTTGCATTGTCTGGAGCATTACAAGTCTACTTTACCACAGGTCCAATGGTTCCTCTGGTCCCTTTAGGCCCGACGAACCCTGGTGGTCCCGTCTTCCCAATGGTTCCAGTCTCTCCAAGGTGACCCTGGTGACCTTTGGCCCCCTAGAAATGCCATAACGCAGAATTAGAAAACTCCATAACGGACTCAAATGGTAAACGGTGTGACTCTAATGTGGCTCTCGGTCTACATATGATGTCAGTCGTCTATGACATATTTAATGGTGTATGACTCCACATCTTGGCTAGGTTTCAGCCTGATCTGAGTCCCTTTGATTTCCATTACAGAAATCCTGTTGAATATTTCCAAAAGTATAAAACATACAGGAAACATTTAGCAGAGGTACTTCTGTGGCCTAGGATTTGGCACTGATTGGTCCAGCGATTTGCGAGATAAGTTCCAGTCCGGAAACACAGACAGACAGACACACAGACAGACAGACATACAACAGACACACAGAACCCTCTTATAGATGGCTACGTCAGCTAGCCTCTTGAGCCAGAGCATTGTCTTTGACATTGATACTGTTACTGGTTACTGGTTAATGAAAGAACCCAATGTGACCCAATTACCTTTGGTCCAAGTTTGCCTCTTTCTCCGATCTTTCCATGTTTGCCCTCTTGACCCTACAGAAAGACAAAGGCAGGAACAGCTGTAGGTGGTTTCAGCCCTAGACATGAACTGTAATACAGCGGATAACATAAGATAAGACAAGCCACGCACCCTGACGCCAGTAAGTCCATGATCTCCAAGCATGCCTTCCTTTCCCTTTAGTCCAATTTCACCCTTGTCTCCTTTGTCACCCTCCTGACCCATATCACCCTTTTCACCCTAGACATGAATACAACAGAAATCGTGTTAAAGCATGTGCATCGTAACGTAACCATGAATACTGTGCTGGACAGAACTCGAAATGCCGCATCACGGCGGTATGCCTCTGCCAACCAGTTGCTGTTAACAGTGATTACATCTGGTGAAAAGAACTTGCCTTGGTTCCATCAGGACCTGCCAGACCAGCCTCTCCTTCCAAACCGGGCTCTCCCTGCATAAACATTCATAATAATGTCATAAGATAGATTCAATAAAGATATGTCTGTCAGTCTGTCTGTATATAATAATAATAATAATAATAATAATAACAACAACAATCTTTATAGAACCAATTACAGTTACAAAATGCTTTACATAAACAAGAGATGACAATAGTAAAATAAGCACAAGAATAATGGACACAAAGAACAAAATACACATAAAAAAGGCATTGAAATTATTATTATTAATTTGCACACATTTTCAAGATTAAAAAAAAAAGCCAAATAAATCTAAAATGACACAGATGTGTTCCCGGATTGAACGGGTTATATGACATACTGACCCGTGGTCCTATTAGTCCCTGTTCTCCCATGTTCCCAATGGCTCCTAGTGCTCCCTGCGATGCACAAACAGGAAACAAATTACCTTCAACATGATAGCAAACATGTCTCAAACAATGGACCACATTTAACAATAAGCACATGAGGAAGGCTACCATGTTTACAGGGATCCTAAAGACAGTGCGTGCGTGCGTGTATATGTGTGTCTCACCTTCTCTCCTGCCTCTCCATGCAGTCCTGGTTCACCAACCTTGCCTGGGGGACCCTGTAAAATAAACACGGCACAGAAGAGGGTTGAAGCCTTTTCCTTGGGTCAAATGGTTCATCCATAATGTAGGTTTAATTAGTTATAGCACAGATTATTTCAATCAGAGATCATTAATGATTCATTAGAATGAGGTGAACAGATGTCTCCCTGGCTCAGAATCACCAAGCCAAGCACACATATCCAACTAGTTAGACTGTGTGTGTGTGTGTGTGTGTGTGTGTGTGTGTGTGTGTGTGTGTGTGTGTGTGTGTGTGTGTGTGTGTGTGTGTGTGTGTGTGTGTGTGTGTGTGTGTGTGTGTGTGTGTGTGAGACGTGTGTGAGATGTGTGTATGTGTCTGTGCGTGTGATCACATGCATGTGCGTGCGTGCGTGCGTGCGTGCGTGCGTGCGTGCGTGCGTGCGTGCGTGCGTGCGTGCGTGCGTGCGTGCGTGCGTGCGTGCGTGCGTGCGTGCGTGAGAGAGAGAGACAGAGACAGAGACAGAGACAGACAAAGATAGAGTTTCCCCCTCCTTTTGTTATTGTACACTACATAATCCTGAGAGTCAATTTAACTCTGAAAGCATAGAAATGGACATGAACGTGTTCACTGTTCACACTCTCACAGTTCAATTAACACAGAGGATGTTGCAGTATACAGTATGTATTGTTTGTGAATCATTTCCTCACCTTCAGACCAATTTCTCCCAGTGGTCCCATGGTCCCTGGAGGCCCAGATGGTCCCTGTTTGACACCAACACAAGCACTGAGTTCAACCAGCAGTATCAAAACCATCTTTAGCATTGTACAGTATTACACATTCACACAGAGTTAATTCAACTCTCATGTTGCGTTCACACTGGCAACTACAAAGCCACAGGCCACCGTTAATTTTCAATGGAAGCCAGCGACATGAAGATACATACAAAGCGACTCCTGTCGTTTGTAGCCGCTACAAAATCTACAAAGCTACAATTGTCCAAGTTGAGCTGGCTTCAACTGCAGCTACTGTACAAAGCTACAAAAGCACCAAGTGTTGTTTCACCATTTCCACTCGCCTTCTCTCTTCACACACTATTCCTGCTTGTAATGGGGTAAAACCAGTGGTGTGTTCTACCAGTATACGCTATATACGCAGTCTACTCAAACCGACATTTTGACCTGTAACCACAATAATTTATTCTGTGAGCACTTATATGTGCGTGTGCATGTGCCGTGCGCGAGGGAATAATTATGGAATACCGTCTGAAAAAACCTAAACTACAGCACTGGGTAAAACTAATTATTTCAGTGTCCTTTTTAATCCCAGGCTTTATATTTCTCTCACTTGTTGGACGCATGCTTGACGTCAACGAGTGTGTTGATCAACACTTCTACAGTAACTCAGGAAGAGACATGCTGTAGCTTTGTATCTTTTGTAGCTGACAGTGTGTACGCAGCAGCATCAGAGTTACAAATGGAGGAGGATTTTACTGTGACAGAATGGGAGCATCAGGTTAATGTGTTTTGTAGGTGACCTCAACAGACCTCAATAGAGGGACACTCAAGGCACACTTTCTTCTCGCAAAGTCACACTAGTACGGCATACTGTAAATGAACACACACAAATTCTGCCAGTATAGTATATAAAAAAGCCCTGTTAGTCAACCAAATCTGTGACAACAACATGAATAAAGCCACTTTACTTCAAGTTTTTTATATACAGTATATACTGGCAGAAAAAAAGAACATGATTCTTCCTTCCCTATTACTCACACAGCACAGAAGCAACAGATAAAGACTAGAAAAGTGCGCTCCTCTGAGGGCCGGTCAGGTTGCCTATACCCAGGGTCTGCAAAATGTTGGAAGTCAGGTCCACACTTTGAACACCACTGTCACAGAGCCTTGTATTAGAGAGTTGCGTCACCTCGGGGGCAGAAAACAGCGTGGTTCATGTAAACTCAAAATAGTGACGCTCATTGACTCCAGTGCATTCCGTAAACGTCCGGTTCAGGGCTTTGTTACTATTCGCCAATAGAGTACAGAAGTCCTGACGTCACTCGTTCATCCCCTGGGTCGCGGAAGTCATTTCTCTATGGAGAATAACATTGGGTCATCTTAGAATCGTCTCATATGAGAATTGTGGTCCAAAAATAAACAAACTGTCTCTGCGATATTGTCAGGGAGGTGGCTCTGTATCGTTTATGATAGTCAGTCACTCATATTTGATACAGTCTGTTTCTGGCGAAAATGTAACTAATTCGGCGGAAGTAACATTTTTTCTCACCGTCAGTTGATGCTTCATATCCATAAGAGCCAAACCGCCAGGATCATTTGTTTATTTTTGGAACACAGTTCTTATTTGGCGCGATATTAAACACGTCTATGGGAATAAAACGCGACCCAGGTAGGATGCGTAAATTACGTCAGACTTCGGTGCTCTATAGAAGGCTATGTACAGTAGAAGACTGGCCCGATGAAGTCAACGGAGGTGACGCAACTCTCCTTATATGGCTCTGCACTGTCAAAGTGGAATAGGAAATCCTTCTAAATCCCTCTCTCTACCTGACATGCTCCGATGATGCATTCCTTTCAATAACCTGTATCTCTATTGAACATCCATCAAGTCGTGACCTACTGTAGCTAGCCAGCAAGCCTGTTTCTCGCCTGCTATTCCAGACCAGATGTGTGAAAAATGAGACATTTTGCTGGCTGACCCACAGGAAACATTTAATACAGGGTAATAAATCTTTAACAGACATTAATACATGACTTATAAAGGAGCTGCTGCTGGGACAAGAAATCTCCTCAGCTAACGGCACTGGCCAAAAAACATTAGCCTGCAAAAAAAGCTCCTGTTTTCACCTTTTTCCCCCCAAAGACTTTACTCTAACCCAGTGGTTCTCCAACTTTTTTTAATTTCAAGGACCACCATAACTCTGAGAGTGTATACATGGAACCAAATGGACCCTTACGGGTCCATTTGGTTCCATTTATACACTGTCAGAGTTACAGACCTTTAAGGGTCCATTTGGAACCCTGAGGGTCCCTGGACCCCACTTTGAGAACCACTGCTCTAACCAAAAACACAGGGTGGTAGAGGTGGCGTTAACCCATTCAATCCGGGAACAAATCGGTGTCATTTTAGATTTCTTTGGCTATTAAAAAATAGCAGATATACAAGCTCATAGCGTGGCACCGAGTACCGCGCTATGAGCTTGTAGATCTGCGATCTATCTTTTTGTTGAAAAGTTGTGCAAATCTTTGAAAAGTGACATTTTTTAACAAAAATCTTTGCTTCTGGGGGCCCCTGGAACAAAACATTTTGAGATGGGGGGTCTGCGGACAAATTACATATAATTTTTGCTGTTTGGTTGCAGTGGAGCTCCAACTTTTTCATGTCAAGGACCCCCAAAATTATATGTATTTGGCCGCCAACCCCCATCCCAACAATATGTTGTTCCAGGGACCCCCAAAAGCAAAGATCGGAGTTACAAATGTTCGCTTTAAAACATATACTGTATATATTCAAAGATTTGCACACATTTTCACGATTTTTCAAAACAAAATAGCAGATCTACAAGCTCATAGTGCAGCACTCGGTGAGCTTGTACATCTGCTATTTTTGAATAGCCAAAGAAATCTAAAATGACACGGATGCGTTCCCGGATTGAATGGGTTAAAGGCGGCAGCATACTGATAAGCAGGTCTTACTTTCTCCTCCGCCCAAAGCTCTGCCATTGCTTGGTTGTTTACATCTGTGCCTAATGTTCCCAGAGAGAGCTGCACACGCTCGGATTGGTTAAATGTTTGATAGCTTCTGCAACGTTTCGCTTGCAAGAATCTTCCTACATTAGACACTACTGCATATCATGCTGCTTTACGGTTTGTACTGTAATAAACAATTCATCCCTCGCACATCATTGTGCATTTAATTGTCAGGTCAGTCATTTCAACAAGACCGTCACATTAGTATTTGCATACATTTACATAAGCACAAGTTGAAAGTGGTTAAGCTATGAAGGGTAGAAAGGAAAAGTTTTAGAGTGAAAGAATACTAAAGTGGAAACATACAAAGATACAGAGAAGATATGATGAACAACAAGGAGGTACTGTAGAGAAGAAAGAGGGGTGAAAGAAAGGACTCACTGGCTCGCCGGCTATTCCCTTGTCTCCTGGAGGTCCTGAAGGTCCTTGGATGCCCTACAGAGAGAGAGAGAGAGAGAGAGAGAGAGAGAGAGAGAGAGAGAGAGAGAGAGAGAGAGAGAGAGAGAGAGAGAGAGAAAGATGTCATGCTATGAACTCAAAATAAGCACATTCAAACACACCCAGGGGCTGCTGTAAACCTTTCACTACAGCATCAAACAACAGAAGCACCATTCAACATTTAGACAGTTTACAATGTGCAACTCTCAAGTGGCAAAACTCAATTATGCTTTAAATGTTAAGACCTTTGTAGTAAAGCTGTCCAGGTCTGGCCTACATACAGTATTTAGAGAGACCACCGTTGTAAATGGGGGACAACATTGTAAACATGCTTTTATGGGTGACCTCTGAGATGCTAACTTTGCTAAGTCATGTTTCTCTCATCATAGTGTGTGTGTGTGTGTGTGTGTGTGTGTGTGAGGGGGGGGGGGGGGGGGGTGGGTGGGTTGGGTGGGTGTGTGCGTGTGTGTGTGTGTGTGTGTGTGTGTGTGTGTGTGTGTGTGTGTGTGTGTGTGTGTGTGTGTGTGTGTGTGTGTGTGTGTGTGTGTGTGTGTGTGTGTGCGTGCGTGCGTGCGTGCGTGCGTGCGTGCGTGCTGCGTGCGTGCGTGCGTGCTGCGTGCGTGCGTGTGTGTGTGTGTGCGTGTGTGCGTGCACAAAACCACTTACAAACCCACATGTATGCAATTGTTCACATAAAAGATAAAGAGAGACAAAGATAGACAGACAGACAGACAGACAGACAGACAGACAGACAGACAGACAGACAGACAGAGAGACAGGAACTTACAGGAAAACCTTTAGGCCCAGTTTCTCCTGATTCTCCGATCTTGCCCTGTAGTGACGATGTTACAACGATGGTAATTAATATCTTTATATACAGAATTACACCAGGATTTAAACAAACAAAAGCACTGGCGGTGCAAACAATACTCAGAGTAATGTTCTGCAGCAGATTAGAAGAATCATTAGAGTCACACTACAGTACAGTACAATAATAGCCCAGCCACACAACAGAAACATACTGAAAGTAGCAGTACAATACATGAGAATCATAAGAATAAAGCAATGATTTAACCTGCTGTCCAGGGAAGCCTATTTTTCCAGGAGGACCCTCAGGGCCCTGTGGAAAAAGAGAGGGGTGGCATTAGAGATAAACAGTAAAATTCTCAGCGTTAGTACAGTAGGCTCTGTGCATGACTGTAGTCCCAGATTTGCCGAAGGTGGCATACCTTTTTTTCCTGTTCCGGTTAATTTTCCCATGGCTTTGTTTGATTGGCTCGGCAGCAGATCTGAAGCAGGAACACTTACAGGGATGACACCTTCACGTGTTTACTGTTCAAACCTGCTGCAGAGCCAATGAAACTCCAAACCACTCTAAAGTGTGCCCTGTGGTTTTAAACATTGTTCTAAATTCTCTTTTTTGCTGATCTGTACATTTTTCAGCTGTGCACTGCCGCATGGTAATTGTTTGACCATACGTGCGGGCACATTTTACTGTGTTTCTTTGCTACTGTGTTTTTGTTGTATGACCTGCTGTGAAGTGCACAGAAAACCCTTGGGGTGATGTTGCACAATAAATAAAAATAAACTGACACTGAAACAAATGTACAGTCTTTGTACAGTCTTTGGAGTTCCAAATATCCTTAAATTACATCCTCATGTCCTACACTAATTTATGCGGGCACACAACCTTTAATTCTACCTATGGGGGCGGATTTTGCCCATGACTTTCAATGAGAACGGAGCGTTTTACACCAAATCTCTTCGCCGGAAACAGCCGATCTACAAGCTCCCAACGTGTCGCACTGTGACACGTTGTGAGCTAAAAGATCAGCTGTTTTCAGCAAATGTTCACCCCAGAATAGGGACGTTAAGATTCAAGTAGTTAAGACCCTTTAGCTGGGATATGGTAAAGACCCCCCAGCAGCACAGATCTCTTACCTTCTTGCCTTCTAATCCCAGCTCTCCCGTCAGCCCATCAGGTCCTCTCGCTCCCTGAAACAGAGACAGCTGTCTTGTCACTTCACCAACAGAGGTCACTCTAATCCACAACGCACACAAGCACTACTATAGAGTTAAATGTGAGTTTTCTTTTTGCGACAACATAAGTTTCAGTGCAGGCATGAAATATGCGCATACATTTATCTTGGGGGGGAGCAGAGAACATGATATGTGTTCATTTATCCGTTTGTAAAAGTTCATTTCTAACTCTCCCCCTTTCTCTTTCTCTCTCTCTCTAACACACACACACACACACACACACACACACACACACACACACACACACACACACACACACACACACACACACACACACACACACACACACACACACACACACACACACACACACGGACAGACAGACAAAGAGTGAGTGAATGACAGAGAGAGAGAGATGACACTGTGTCACTCAGCAGGTTGCCACACATGGCAGTAATCTACACAGGTTACAGCTGTCTGAATTGCTTTCTTTATGCACAATGGCCTGGATATGGATGGACACACACACGCACGCACGCACGCACGCACGCACGCACGCACGCACGCACGCACGCACGCACGCACGCACGCACGCACGCACGCACACTGACTGTTTGGGTTACTTGGGCTCGTCTGTCAAACAGAATCAATCTGGAGTATTTAAAGTTGTGCTGATAATAGACGTGAGTCAGACAATCTGACAGTCCATCTGCTCCGCACCTGAAGACACCCCCCCACACACACACACACACACACACACACACACACACACACACACACACACACACACACACACACACACACACACTCTATGGAAAGACCTCGCTCACTGACATCGAGAAGAATCTGCCTGATGACCAATGACGTAGCAGAGGGGTCACACTCACAATTGGCTGATGGTGAATATGAACATGAATAATGGAAAACCAAGGATCACTAGCAACGTCAATGATCACACAACAGTGAGCTGGTAGATCTTGCGGTTTGCGGTTTTGGAACATATCCGTCTATGATGACATGCCCCAGAATATGGACGCCAGGTTGAAAGTGTTTTATAAGGAGGAATGGAATTCAGTGTGACGCAGCCACACATGCAGGCTTATTGTATGAGTGTGTGACGACTGGGCCCCCAGCGGGGCCCGGCATGGCCCACGGGGGACACAGCTAGCTGGACAGCTATAAGCCTATTATACCTCACTCATTAACATTCCTGTCTGGGTTGACATAGCCCCATTAGCTACTGGATCCATTATTTCACCTCATTGGGCCGTGGCAACAACATTCACTCACATGAAGGTCCTTAGGACAACGTGGGACAACTTAGGACAACATTGTATTTATTTAGTTACTTATTTATTTATGTGATTACTTCATTAACCCATTAAGACCTGAGGCCTATTCTACAAATGTCTTCTAAATCCTCTGAAACACCTATGTTGCTATAATATCAGTGGTTTTCAAACTTTTCATGTCAAGGACCCCTAAACTTATATGTATTTAGCCGCAGACCCCCATCCCAATTTTTTAGTGCCAGGGACATCCAGAAGCAAAGATTTGAGTTACAAATCTTCGCTTTAAAAAAAAATATATTCAAAGATTTGATGATTCAAAAAAGAAATAGCAGATCTACAGGCTCACAACGCGGCACTTGGTGCCGTGCTATGAGCTTGTATCTACTATTTTTGAATAGCCAAAGTATAAAATAATGGTGAAAGTGGTTAAAATCTAAAATGACAGATGCTTTTCACGGTCTTAATGGGTTAAATGGATGTATTTTTAAGCGTCATTTGAGTGGAGCCAAATCAACCCAGATGGACCCAGCCCCTTTGGTTCAATTTGTACACTCTCAGATCCATAAGGGTCTGTTCCTAACTATTAATCACTTAGCTCTGATTGAGCACTGATTGAACAAGTTGTACAATCAGCTCTGAGGAGCATGTTCTTGAATGTGGAAGCCATTAGCTGAGGATGTGTGGGCCATATCGTGTCACCATGCAAAGGTGTCAGATGTACAATGATATTTCATCATAATGATGATTCCTTCAACAAGCAGCCAGAGGGAGCAAAGAGAAGGCAGAGACACATGGATATGTAAATTAACGCAGTGTGGTTCGACCACAGCGTTCATATTTCCATGTAAGTAACCATGTGCAGTACCATGTGTGTGTCTACACGGTAAAATCATCAGTGTTAACTGGGAGTGGGGAAAAAAGTCTCTTTTTCTACATTGTCAGAATTAAATGAACATAGATGATTTTACAGAGTAGACTCGTAGAGTCCAATAAATACTAATATGGTATGTTCAGGCTCAGGGCCTAAAGCTACAAAGCCAAACACCCAGCAAGACATTACAACATCAGGAACTGATGATATTGTCATTAAACAGCTTGTCAACCTCTGTGTGTGCGTGTGTCTGTGTCTATACTTCCCACACCAGAATAGCAGAATTTGAAAACATTACATTATACAACAGGAATGATCATTTTATAGTTGTTGTTGTTGTTGTTGTTGTTGTTGTTATTGAGTTAGGCTTATACGATTTGGAAAAGATTCAGATTGGGTTTAGGGGTTAATTTAGAAGTTAGGTTTAGGGGGTTAGGGTTGGAGTTACAGTACGCCTGAAATAAAATGTGGTTGTCCTCACATGCATAGTACGGTAATACATGGGTGGGAGAACCAGCGCCATGTGAGGGCTTAGTCAGGTTGGAAGGTTATTAAGACCCAGTCTTGGTCATGAAGGGACCAGGCAGAGGAAGCTGCTGCCGACATGAACATTAATTGGAAACATATAGTCGCTGACGGGTGGAGACCTTGTATGTCCAAAAACCTTTTAACCCTTTGTTCTTTCAATATTTATAAAATCTACAGACACTCTTAACCATGTTCACTTTCAAAATGTTTTCAAAAAAGTAAGCTGTAAAGCCTGTAGATGCGTGCAGTGCTACTTTAGTGTGACATTCTTGCGTGACGAAGTAGGGCATTCATTTACGAAAATAAATCGAAATATGGAGATAAGAGGTTTCTGCCCGACAACAAGACTATCCGGAGAGGTGAGAATGTGGTTCCGTCCAAACACAGTCAGACCATCTCCCATGGAGGCCTCTCAGACAAAGACACTCAGCACTATTTATCCCCACCTGCCAGCTGAGTCAGCGCTAAAGTCTATAAAAGACATCCGTTAAGAGGCTTTGGAAAAGGTTGGAGACAGAGCCAGCAGACCACAAGAGAGTGCATGAAGATAGATTTATACAGTGGCTTACGCAGTGGCTGATGTGTTTCCATTTAATGAACCCAATTCAGCATGCAAAACAGCCAACTAAGTGTTTTCTGTCGTCATCTGATACCATGGTTAAAAAAATCATAATTTTCCAACTGCATCGCCTCCATACATATTTTCACCTTGCTTTGATACTAAAACTGCAAGGTGCAGGTGTTTCTGTCATTATGTCAGTTGTTCTCAAACTTTTTCACGTCAAGAAGACCCTAATTGAATGTCTTTGGCCGTGAGACCCCCATCTGAAAATTTGTCGTGTCCCCGGACCCCACTTTGAGAACCACTGCATTATGTGATGTGGAAGAACCCCACAGTGATGATACTGAGACCATCTGCAACAGCTTCTACAAGACAGACGTGAGATTAAAAAAGAAAGTTCCCAGCATGCAATCAAAGGCCTTTAGAGAGCACTAAAGAAGATTGTTGGGGGCTGAGATTACAAAGACTACAGTATAGCGGCCATGGCTGAGTGGACAGAGAGGCTGTCTGGTAATCAGAAGGTCACCGGTTCGCCTCCTGGCCCCCCGGCCTTTGTGTCGAAGTGTCCCTGAGCAAGACACTTAACCCCTAACTGCTCCCCCCCGAGCGCTCATCATAAGCATCTGAGAAGCAACCAGCTGGGTCACCCAGCTGATGGGCGGTTGTTTACACTCTCCGAGTTCCAGACCTGAAAGGGTCCACTGTTCCCTGCTATTAATCATTTAGCTGGGGTCACCCTGGTACCCCCATCAATCATTTGGCTGGGGACCCCCTGGGACCCCCTCAAGGAGCCCTGGGGGTCCCCGGACCCCGCGTTTAAGCGACTTTGGGTACTAAGAAAAGCGCTATATGAGTCTGTGATGTATTATTACTTTGAGAACCACTGCAACAGAAGATGTGTTACGCACCCGTGTCCAGTAAACACTCATGATGACATCACTGCACAGGCACTTCCTTATCACTTCATTAAACTATTTATTTACTCCGTCTCAACAACACCAGCGATAACTCTGACCAACTGGCACATACATATACACGCGCACGCCCGCACACGCACACACACACACACACACACACACACACACACACACACACACACACACACACACACACACACACACACACACACGTGATACATAGCAAACAAAGTTATTAAATTAACATTTGTTATGCTGTATGACATGTGTGTTTCCCCCCCCCATTACACACTCACATATAGAACATCAGCTGGAGGAAAGGTGTGAAAGTGAAACCTTACCCGTCTTCCTTTAGGTCCTCTGGTACCGATGGGCCCACGAGATCCAGGCAGGCCCTGAGCGACGAAAGAAAAAGAGGGGGAAATGAAGAGGATAAGAGAGGGCGCGATAAAGCAAACACCCCCAGGGGGCAGCGTGACCTCGGGAACACACTCTGCCGTTTGTTGTTAAATCTGTCACTCATCCCAATTTAAGGGCCCGCTCTTCGGACCCCCAGAGCTCTGTATTTATGTTTGTTTTGGTGACTCAGTGGCCCCCTGCCTCGCACCGGCGCTCGCCCCACACCCTGTCAAAGTTGGCTGTGGCAGGGCTAAAGGAGCAGGGTCAACTTCTAATTGGTCAGAGGTGTTGGTGTTTTGACTGACAGGGTGGTAATGCGGCTTCAGCAGGAGGCCGCCAGATCTCATGAGCCTCACAGAGACCTCTGCTGGCAAGCCTTTATACTTAGTTACGCAGGGGTGTCGCGCACTGAAGATAGCCGCTCTACAAGCTCACAAAGCGTCGCACTGCGATCGGCTATTTCCGGTGCGTGACACCCGCATGTAAGTAAATATGAATCAAGCCTTAATGCTACTAACACTGGATGGCACTATCATTTATCCATTTGTACGTTCTCAGAGTTAAAGCGGCAATCAGGAACTTATTTGAATGAATATATGTTTATTTTAACAAAACTCTATGCTAATATGGTAATACAATATGACTAGTATATTTGCAGTGGTTGGAGGTGGTCTCCCTTCTCTTCCACTGAGACATTAAGACCCTGGTGTCGGGTAGGCCAGCTACTGGTTGACAAGTAGTACTGCCTGAAGATCATAAGCACAATATCTCCTCCAGCCAAGTGGGGACTGCGTCTTGGCCTAGCAACAGAAATTTGGGCTCTCATGTGGGAGACCCTGTGTGTGTTCGAATGTCCATACATACTGTATCTGAATCCTGGGTAAGACATAAATGTTACGGATCGCAGCTTTAAATGAACACTAATGTTTTAATGTGTAAATAGAACACGTATCAACAACAGTCAACTTATAGAAATATAAATAGACACAGATAAAGCTTGGCATTTATGATCATAACTTAGCAGGTTTCTAGGGTTTCCTGAAAGTGAGTTCTATATCTGTCAATACCTGTTAATAATGCTTGTTTTCTGACAGGCCCAGACTTGCTGCATAAAGCCCACGACACAGGCTGAATGTCACACTAATGACAGCCTTGTTGTGGCTCTAGCCTGGGATCAAATTGTTTAGCAGATTTCTGATCCAGTCTGGTGAGAATCGGCAGTATCAGATTTTTTCAGTTGCGATTAATTGCAATGCCTTAAGGCTTATACTCTGGCATTGACAAGTCATTGGTCAGGCGCTAGCAGCTAGTCCAGAATACATCACCCCAGTTCTGACCTCACTCCATTGGCTCCCTGTCAAATTTAGACCAATGACATTTTTGTTAACTGCTTTTAAATCCCTCAATGCGCTGGAGGGCTGGCTCCCTTTCATTATTGATTTAGCCAAACACTCCACTGAAAACCAGGGGCGACCATGCTTTTGCAGTGGCCGACACCAGGCACTGGAATAACCTTCCCCTTCACATTGGATCCGCCCCGTCCATCGAGGCCTTTAAGTCCTTGCTTAAGACCCACTTCTTCGACTTGGCTTTTCATCACAGCTGAGCTTAATTTGATAAAATCCTTGTTTTGTTGTATCGTTTTTAACCTGTGCAGCACTTTGGTCGACAACGGTCGTTTTTTAAATGTGCTATATAAATAAAGTTTGATCATGATGATGAGTGTACGAATGGAACCAAATGAACCCGTAAGGGTCCATTTCATTCCATTCGTACACTCTCAGAGTTAGGTGGGATATATAAGGCATACCACGTCCTTGAAATGAAAACATTTTAGAATCACTGACTAGAGTAGGCAGGGTCTTGACCCGGAATACACTCGTCAATTCGAAATGAAAACCAGGCTTTCTGTCATGTGGCTTTCCGCCGCGAGGAAAGCCTGGTGACACAAGGTTATGTGGCTCAG
>NC_139958.1:16519751-16572251 GCF_963454915.1 Gymnoscopelus microlampas
TGGGAAGAGACAATAGCGGGCCATCAGAGGTACTCGCTGCAGCGAGTGGTGGAGCTGCTTGGACGCAATTTAAAGTGCGACTCTATGTCTGTTACATGTAGTATCAATTTACTATTTTTAAAAGTATTTTGCGGGCCGCCATGGACCTTTCCGCGGGCCGCAAAACGCCCGCGGGCCGCCAGTTTGACAACCCTGGAGTAGACTGTGAATGACATGGGGGTATAGTCAGGCATGATACACTTTTCCCATGAACTCTTAACCACTTAACTATATGAACCCCTGCGTCCCTATTAGGGCTGGCTGTCAGGATTATTATTTTACTTGACAATTCATTGTCATACAAATAATTTCGATGAACGACTTAAACAAACAAGAACCGCTGGGGGGCAACTGTGTTTTGGGTCGAGTCTTCCGGTTACCGACTAAAGGTATTTGCACACTGATGCAATTTTTTTATTTGTCATTTTGGTTTGTCAACTGGATTGGAAAAAAAAATGACGCAGCCACTCGTCCGACAGCAATTTGGGAGTTTTGTCATTTGTTTTTTTCATACAAATAAACCAGACGCTGTGCGCAAGGGGCTTAACGGGAACACAAAGGATGGATGGACAGACAGACGAATGGGAACATGGCCAAACCATGCCAGATATAAACACAAACATTAAAAATGGTTACATTACATTACTATGTTTGTGTTTCTCAAACATTTTCAAGTCAGGGACCCCCAAATTGATGATGATATATGATGTATGTATTTGGCTGCGGACCTCCATCTGAAAAGTTGTTGTGGCAGGGACCCCGATAAGAGAATATTTGTGTTGTTAAAAATTGTGTTGTTCACAATTAAGCTCACACTGCGTCTTGATGCAACACGTTAAGTGAGCTCTTAGATCGACTATTTAAGAGCTGGTGTATAAAATAGGGCTAGAGAGGTTACATTTAGATGCTAGGGGACCCTCTAGAACCCCTAGAACCCCCAGATCCCACTTGGGGAACCACTGCTTTACGTGCAGCTCACTCACTGAGATCACTTATTGAGCTCTGGTTAGTGCTTTTTAGCTCAGGGGACGTCCTTAAACTGTAAACCAGGAGTGTGTTTTGCCGTCTAGGAAACCATAAGAGTCTGTTTAAAACCAGAAGCCTTTTCTGTCAACGTGCCACACAGAACTGGTGTTGAGCCCAGATATGAATATATTCCCATGGGAATAACACACACATTTTAATGTAAGTTTAGCATTTCTTAGCCTCTCTTTCATGATTGCCCCAAACTGGAGCGCACCACCCCTCCGCCCCTGCAGCCTTCTCTGTGCTCTCTCTGTGCATCTGAAAAAAAACACATCTCAGCACTCCAAGCAGGCAGGCAGGCACGCACAAATGCACGTACGCATTCATGCAAGCAGGCACTCTCGCACACGCACACATGCACGCACACACACACATACACCGCCACTCTCACTTACCGTTGATCCTTTTTCTCCTGGTGGTCCAGGAACTCCCATCTCTCCTCTGTCCCCCTAAAAATGTTTATCCACAAATATTCACAGTAAACTCCTCAGTGTTCATTTAAAGGTGGTGTAATTGTTATTTATTTGTTAAAATAAGCGTTAAATAGGTCAATATTCTGATAGTAATCATTGCTATAGATAGAGTGTTTGTTCAGTAACAGGGGTTGCTCCCGTGTCTCCAGCTCTTTAGTAAACAGAAAATGCATTTTCAGGTCAGGATACCATTTTTATTTTTTTGTCAGGAGAGAGAACTCATATAGGATACAGGATAAGCAAGTGAAATTGGAAGTGATGAAACAAAACAAAAACAAAATTTGATCTGGAACACTATAAATTGAATGCTGATGAATAATCTTTGTGGGATTCTCTCTCCTGATTGGATAATCGCAATAATCTTTGCATAATCATTACCTATTAAGAATTTTCATTTTCAAAAATAGTGGAAATAGCAGATCTACAAGCTAAAAACTCACACGATTTGAGCTTGTAGATCTGCTATTTCCACTCGGCTATTTCCACTATTAATGTTTTTTCTATAAAAGTATAGTATAAAAGTAATTAAATAGCCTATGCATGTTGTTTGTCATATGTGCTCTGTGCAACTTTTGTTTACGAAGCCTAAAAGCCAAGAATAAATTACATTTCTATTCATATATTCCAATGTTCCAGCGACAAAAACACTGGGACAGGGACAGGACGGCTCACCTTCTCCCCGGCCAGACCCATCTCGCCAACAGGTCCAATGAATCCAACAAGACCCTGAAATACACACACGCCAGGTTGGACGGGCAGGATGCAGGTAAACAGTACATGAAGGAATGAAGATGCTACAATTATATCAAATGAAAAGTAATAAGAGGCGTCTTTACCCTTTCTCCCATGGTTCCAACTGTCCCTGCTGTACCAGGTTCTCCCTGCAGAGATATTATATGTGTGTTGTGTTTTCAATATACGTCCATCAACTGTGTTATCAACCACTTAAGCCCTCAATATCAATTGTACGATGAAAAGCTATTTTTGATTGATCACCTTAATTCCCTCTGGTCCGACCGCCCCCGGGAAACCCTTCCTGCCCATTCTGCCCTGAAAAAGAACACATCATATATTTATACATGATCACACATCATAGACTTTCTGCTACTGTGCGTAACAGTGTCATCAATGTCTCTAGTCACATCTGCATCAGTAGATCTCTATCCTATGAGCTCACATCTGCATCAGTAGATCTCTACCGTATGAGGTGACTGGTAACATCTGCATCAGTAGATCTCTATCCTATGAGCTCACATCTGCATCAGTAGATCTCTATCCTATGAGGTCACATCTGCATCAGTAGATCTCTATCCTATGAGGTCACATCTGCATCAGTAGATCTCTAACCTATGAGGTCACATATGCATCAGTAGATCTCTATCCTATGAGGTCACATCTGCATCAGTAGATCTCTATCCTATGAGGTCACATCTGCATCAGTAGATCTCTATCCTATGAGGTCACATCTGCATCAGTAGATCTCTATCCTATGAGGTCACATCTGCATCAGTAGATCTCTATCCTGTGACCTCACATCTGCATCAGTAGATCTCTATCCTGTGACCTCACATCTGCATCAGTAGATCTCTACCGTATGAGGTGACTGGTGAAAGGTCAGGTTTACTAAGTTTTGAGGATTTAAGTGGTTGAATGTTTGAAATAAACAAAAACCTATGAAAAAGTTTAATCTGCAACACAACTTATACAATATGTAGTGGGGGTCCCTGCTCCATCTCTCTCTCAGCTAAGGGGTCCTTAGTTGAAGACCTCTGTTCTAAAGGTTTGGTGGCATTAAAGTTTTATTCTGGAACAACTGGCAGCTTTCACAATTCACTACAAGCCCACAGTGTGTTCCGCCCATAAGCACACAGTAAAACCTCATTCTTGTAGTAATAGGAGGATTAATATGGCACTGGCAAAATATTTATTCAAATGGTTTTCTCCAGCACTGACCACAGCCAGATCTGTTTTTGTAATTTACTTTCCCCAGATTGATTTATATGTGGGTCTGAGCCTGTTAGCCACTCATCACAGAGTTAATGAAATGAGCTGAACAGAGGCAGAAGAAAGGATGGAAAGAAAGACAGAAAGAGAGAAAGAAAGAAAGAAAGAGCGGGAACTGGCAGACAAAGAGATTAAGTCATCAAGTCTAATGCCTAATTTATACACCGTCATATGATGTGCCAAAAAAATAGCAGATCTACATGCGACGGACACGGTTGTTATAGATCGGCTATTGTCAGCGTGTCCTTCATATGACAACAAAGTATGAATCAGGCTCAACAGACAGGATGAGAAAAAACAGGAGTAAGACCTGTGAAACATGACCTGAGGAAAGTGACCATTTACAATAGTTCCTCTTCAGAGAAAGAGTGGGAATGAATGATGAGTGACAGATGGTTACTGGGTGACAGAGATGGTTGGTGATAGACAGAGATGGTTGCTAGGTGACAGAGATGGTGGGTAACAGCAGTGGTGGAAAAAAGTACTTTTTTACTTAAGTAAAAGTATCAATACTGCAATGTAGAAATACTCCGTTACGAGTAAAAGTCCGGAGTATTGGAAATACTCAAGTACAAATAACTCTAAATTGTACTTAAGTACAGTACTTGAGTAAATGTACTTAGTTACTTTCCACCACTGGTAACAGACAGAGAGGTTTGCAAGGTGACAGATGGGGACTTAAGGGCGTGTGGGTGGGATAAAAGTGACAGCACACATACAGGTGGCAGGGAGGACAAGGCATTGGGTAGGTTGTCAACGCCACGTTTTATTTCACATCACTCTGCTTCCGTTCTTCCATAATATATGCTTGATGTACGACTCCTTTATTTCTATCATCTGTTGTCATTATCATCCTTGCATCGTGTGACAGTTGTAAATTATGGCTTTTCTACTTCACCCCAAAAAATTCGATTGTTTGTTTTTGTCGCATTCCTGAGCCAATAATCCAATATTTGACTAATTGAATTTAATAGGAGACCAATCCTGGATCATCAGTAGGCTCATCAGTGATTACTTAAGAAGAAAAGTGTGAAAGTTGTTTTGGAGTTTATATTATTCTTTTATACAGTTTTGCATTGGTTCTCCTACAGCGGCGGGCACCGGGTATATTGAATTATTGGCTCAGGAATGCGACATTCCTTTGGGTGAAGTATTCCTTTAAATGAGTGATTTCAAGTTATCACCACCTGGTGGCCAAAATTATGAATTACAGTCCCTGGTTCATCGTGAGACAGGTCTTTCAAACAACTTTAAAAAAAATGCTCTACAACCCTGTACATCTCTAAACTACTATCTACAGGTTTTCCCTGACATACGTTGCTTAATATTAATTGTGATTCTGACATTCGTTATGCAGGATTCTGTGCATGCTGTTCACTATAAGACAAGCAATGTGAAACTAATATTCCTTGGAAAAAATATTGATAATAGTAAGTTATATGGGACTATGTGGGATTTAAGCACTGCCTTTTCTTCTTGCTATCATGCAGTCAATAGGCATGCTGGCTGCATGTCCGCATACTGCATGTTTTACATACGGCATGTCCTGTATACTGCATGTTCTGCATACTGCATGTCCTGTATACTGCATGTTCTGTATACTGCATGTTCTGCATACTGCATGTTCTGTATACTGCATGTTCTGCATAATGCATGTTCTGCATACTGCATGTTCTGCATACTGCATGTTCTGCTTACTGCATGTTCTGCATACTGCATGTTCTGCATACTGCATGTCCTGCATACTGCTTGTGCTGCATACTGCATGTTCTGCTTACTGCATGTGCTGCATACTGCATGTTCTGCATACTGCATGTGCTGCATACTGCATGTCCTGCATACTGCATGTTCTGCATACTGCATGTCCTGCATACTGCTTGTGCTGCATACTGCATGTTCTGCTTACTGCATGTTCTGTATACTGCATGTTCTGCATACTGCATGTGCTGCATACTGCATGTTCTGCTTACTGCATGTCCTGCACGCTGCATGCTAGTCTGAAGTAGTCTGTTTGGTGGAGAGCCACCTTTATGCATACTGCATGTTCTGCATGCTGCATGTTCTCAGCTGGATGTCAATTAGCTTGCTGCATCACAAAGCATGCAAGTGGCTTTAGGTTCAAGTTACTGTTGTGCTTCCACTGGAGCTCTCTCTCTCTCTCCCTTCCTCTAGACACTCGACTCTAGTAAAAAGTACAGTATAAACAGATACCTGGGTTGAGACGTATCTGAATGTCAGGATTGGGGGCACACTTGCACCATGCGCACGCACGCACACACACACACACACACACACACACACACACACACACACACACACACACACACACACACACACACACACACACACACACACACACACACACACACACACACACACACACACACACACACACACACACACACACACACACACAGAAATGCATGCGTGCAACATAGCACGGTGCAGGAAAGTGATGCATAATGGATAGCAGGGATAGCTGCTTAAGATAAAGAGCTCAGTTGAAAGGAGAAGCAGATCCCTGTTGTCTGCTCTCCTCACCACAACGTGTTTACTGAACACTCACCTCAAGCCCTGTTAGCCCTGGTGGTCCGAGCGGACCATCGTCTCCCTGTAAACATTAAGATAAATAATGTCATGATCACTGTTCACTCTTTTCCACTCATGTTAACTTATGTTTAATAGTTTCTTGATGGTTTGGGGTTATGTGTAAATCGTACCTCTAACCCATGAATTCCTCTTGGTCCCGGCAAACCTCTGGCACCTTGCTTTCCCTGAGGTGGCAGAGAACATCTTAAAAGACTGACATTCAACAATAAATACATACAGTTCATGTTTGATTTTTTTATCCCGGTACTACCGCCCACCCACCCCATGACCACCATGGTTTTATTTTTTATGCTTTTACTCACCTTTGGTCCTTCGAGGCCATTCCCTCCCGGTGGCCCCATGTCGCCAGGGAAACCCTGTTATGATTGTTATAATATGTTATGATTAATACAAAAGGTTGAAGACAAACAGTACCCAGCAGAATCCGGAGTGTTAATTTAACTCTGAGATTGCACAAATAGAACCGTTAAGGTTTTACTGTGTAGTTACTATTGACACAACATAGGCACATTATTGTATATACTGTATCTATTTGTATAAATGTATTGTATAAATATACATGCCTCTGGACCAGGGGGGCCAGCCGTGCCAGAGGGTCCGATCTCCCCTAGTTTGCCCTGTTAGGAAGTGAAAGACAGAGAGGGAACCTGGACATGAGAATTGTCTCCTAGTCGTTATGATGATTATCTATTGTCTGCAGATCTTAATGGCTCTGTCTATTGTCAGCTCCGTTTCCCTCAATAGCCTTTCCCTGACTCTTTTTATCCTCCACGCCAAAGACGATCTGGTCCCGGATCATGGAGTCCCTCAGTGTATCAAAGGTACAAGTCTGTGCTTTTAACTTCAGATCAGTAAGACTGTTAAGACTAACTTAATTGTCAAAAGGCAAAATACTTATAGCTTATATGTCTCATTCTTCTTTGGAGAGCAATGTGCGTCAAACTTCTCGAGCACTTTAGTAGATCTAATCTCTCATCTACTGAAAAAATCACAACCAGTGTGAAGTGGGCGGTGTGTGGTCATCACAACATGACTCACTTAAAAAAAAGGATGAATTACTTTTTTTTAAGTCCATACTGCTATTCATAGGGCTGCACATGTGTCATGTGTTTCGCTAGCCAATCACAGTCCTGAATTTGCAAAGTCAGCCAATCACATTACAGCTAGTGGTGATGACACTAGCTGTAATGTGATTGGCTGACTTTGCAAAAGTATAGATTTGCATTGACTGTGGAAGGGTTAGCGTTGTAGACTGCGTTGTAGACTATTGGCCAATCACGGTGCAGGATTGGTCAGTGTCCAAACCTCACTTATAGGGGGCGGTTACACCACCCCAAAAAGCGGTGAAATATTCTAGATGACATTATCATGGCGAGCTCACCTGTGCTCCTGGTTTTCCTCGGACGCCTGGTAACCCAGGACCTCCCTGGATGCCCTGTCAATCAAAAACATGTACAAACCACCAGGGTCATTATAGTTAACTAAAACTAAGACTAAAGCTAAAAGTAAAACGGTCAAAGAATTGTGTTAACTTAAAAAAAAGGAAAAGAAAAAACGAAAGTTTAAAAAAAGTCCAATGTTCTTTGTTTTACTTTTTCCACCATCATATCTGATGTCATGCATTCTTCCACCCTAGTACCTTCTCAGCTTCCGCTTTCCCCACAATGCCTGAAAAACTAAAACTAATGCTAAAACTAAATAAGAACTAAACTAGTCAATTCTAAACTACTTATGCACAAACAAACTAACACTGAACTGAAATCAAACGCCAAATTCAAAATCTAAATAAACTAAGGAATATATCAAAACTATAATAACTCTTGCACAAACAAAGCTTCAGACCGGCTTCAGAAGCAATGAACCCAACCACCCATTGGCTGATCTAAACCATTAGACACACATCATGACAGTTTAGTATCTGTGCTGAGGTCTGCAGAGACCACTTTGTCTTCCGAAACAAAAAGCTTCAGTTTTTACGTACAGACAGATGAGGAGCTTTTACACAAGATTTTCCATAGCCTGGACAAAAGACATCTGGCTAAGCCATTTTCCAAAATTATAGAAAAAGAAAATGTAGCTGCCGAGGGTAGGGGGCTGGTGGGGTGCAAGAGCACTGGTGGAGGGAGGTGTGTGTGTGTGTGTGTGTGTCTGTATGCAAAGTATGTACGTCTACTATGACCATGACCATGCATGTGTGTTGCACAGGCACTCTACCGCTTTAAGACAGGATTTACAGATCATTTTACATGCTGGATATTTAAACAATGTGAGAATTACAATTTGGTATTCTCGTGAACAACAAGTATGTTATATACATTTAGCAAATTCAATTTCGTAATGTCAGGAGTGGAAGAAGTCCACCCTAGTAAACTCACCCAAGCTCCATATAAAAGAATAAAAGGATACTTATATCATCAACATACCTTTAATTTCACAGTTAACAGTAAAAGAGGTTTCCAGAGCATTGCAAATATAGCTGGTGTGACATTTACAATGTACATTTATAGGCCAATATTACACCAAGTACCGTCAATATACTATGTACAACTAGCAACTTCTTCCACTTGTGATGTCACGATTCCTCATACAGCTGCTTTTTCAGCAGTTATGGAGAACATTTCTCATTTTAATTAATTTCCATATAATTATATATATTTTTTAAACCAACTGATATTGTTGTGTAGATAGGGATGTGAATATCTTAGTCATATGACAAAGTTGTGTGCTGAAAATAGCCAATCTACAAGCTCACATTGTGTCACATCGCGGCGCGTTGTGAGCTTGTAGATAAGCCATTTTTTGGCATGGGACGCCATCATATGACGAAGTGCAAATCAGGCTTACCTTGTCTCCTTGGTATCCAATCTCCCCCTGCTGGCCAGGAGACCCAACTTCATCCTGATTGGTTTAGAGAAAGAGAGAGGAGGGGATGTACAGAAGATAGACAGGACATGGACAGAAGACAAGATAGATAGAAGATAGACAGAAGATGGACAGAGGATAGATGATAGACACAACATGGACAGAAGACAAGTAGATAGATGATAGACAGAACATGGACAGAAGACAAGATGGACAGCAGATAGACAGAAGATGGACATAAGATGGACAGAAGAAGGGAAATGGAGAAAAGGAAAACCATTAGAGAAAGTGAACTCTGGCCCCGTGGATCCTCATCCCATTAAGCATCTTCAACATTCAAGATTCATTACAGCTTCCCACCCATTAACACACACATAATCTGATCCATTACACTGCCTGACATCACAAATCATGACCACAGTCATGAGCCAGCGTCTTCATGTGGTATGGCTCTATCTTTAGAGAACGGATTGATGGTGATTACCACACTCACACACACAAGCGTGCGCACACACACACACACACACACACACACACACACACACACACACACACACACACACACACACACACACACACACACACACACACACACACACACACACACACACACACACACACACACACACACACACACACGTCCGACAGATGAGCTTCTTGTGAATGGTTTAAAGCTGCAATCTGAAACGTATTTCAATAAATACAACATTATGTTAACCAATCTGTATGGTAGAGTACGTTAGTGGTTGGAGGTGGTGGTATTCATTTTATCATTTTTTAAAGGAGTAATAAGTAAAGAGTAACTTATTAAACTTCCTGAGTAACTTGCCCATAATGGACGACCAAGGTTCCAGGCAGCATGTTGTACTGTATGTAAAGCATACGAGCATGATGTACTGTACAGTACATACAGTAAGCAAGCATGATGTACTGTACAGTACATACAGTAAGCAAGCATGATGTACTGTACGTAAAGCATACGAGCATGATGTACTGTACAGTACATACAGTAAGCAAGCATGATGTACTGTACAGTACATACAGTAAGCAAGCATGTTGTACTGTACGTAAAGCATACGAGCATGATGTACTGTACAGTACATACAGTAAGCAAGCATGATGTACTGTACAGTACATACAGTAAGCAAGCATGATGTACTGTACGTAAAGCATACGAGCATGATGTACTGTACGTAAAGCATACTACAAGCATGTTGTACTGTACGTAAAGCATACGAGCATGATGTACTGTACAGTACATACAGTATGCAAGCATGTTGTACTGTATGTACAGTATACAAGCATGTTGTACTGTACGTAAAGCATACGAGCATGATGTACTGTACAGTACATACAGTATGCAAGCATGTTGTACTGTATGTACAGTATACAAGCATGTTGTACTGTACGTATACCAGTATACAAGCATGTTATACTGTACAGAATGTACAGTATACAAGCATGTTGTACTGTACATATACCAGTATACAAGCATGTTGCACTGTACGTACAGTATACAAGCCAGGCACAGATTGCCAGGGATCAACAGAGTGCATATCAGTCACATGCTAATTAAAAACAGGCCAATAACGGGAATATTCAGATCACCTTATCACCTTTCAGTCCTGGTTCTCCTGGGTTTCCGGGTACCCCCTGAGAGAAAAGAAACAAACAAACATGCTTTAGGAAGGGACTGACCCATGTACCGCATTGCAGGGTAACCGTAAAGCACAATCTTTGCTAAGGGTTCGTTTGGACTAGAAGAACTAAGTGAATTTCACAGGTGACGAATTTGTTTCCATACGCTACGGATTGGTTTCAGATAAGGTTCTCAGAACCTGATTTGCTTAACTAATTCCCTGCCAATGACGTCTTTTGACGTCTGTTTTTAGTAAGCCCACACCGCCAATGACGTCTTTTGACGTCTCTTAACACATCGGGTGCCAAACACGGTCTGAACCGTGTGTTTACATAGTGGCGGTTCCGAAGCTTCGGTGCCGAACGCGGTCTGAACCGTGATTTCAGTCTTTTTGTTTTTTTCGTTTTTCTCCGCGCGGGCGGGGCTAGAGCAGCTCTGGGAGCACCCATTGTAATCCTGCGAAGGAAGTGCCAGATCGCTCACCGGAAACACATTTTTTTCCCCCATCCGCTTCCTGTCTATTTCCTACTTTGAAACGCCTATATCTCCGAATCTGTTTCCTGTGGGGAAAACTGGTCATGCGCGATGCGCGATCCCCCCCCCCGTTGTAACCCGCGAGGGGAATGTTATGGTTTCAGGCTGTAGCCAGGCTCATGGCAGAACATGAATCGATGCTTTTTTTTGCGTGGATTTGCTTGTAACGCACGCGGAAACTTTAAAGAGCAAAGCACAGTCAATGGGGAGAATGCTGGCACCCACGGTAAGTTGTTATGAAAAAATGCTGGCACCCGATGTGTTAAATTAAAAAAAAAAAAAATGGTATTCTTATTCGTCGTTTATCACAAAGAACCAGGAGATAACGCGATCCAAAGATTTACTGCTCCGTTCACTTCCCTGTTAAAATAATAACGGAGGACAACAAATGTCAACAAGGCCTAGTTGACATTTGTGAAACCACGTAGTGAAACCCTCAGTGATTAGCAACCATCAGGGGATCAATCATACTGGAGATAAATATTCTGTGACTACTTGAAAAGTAGAGAGAATAAGAGTAAGAGCAAGAGAATCGCAAAATCCTGGCAGTGGGACCAAACAGCCAGAAATAAGTCTGGCACTGAATGAGTTAAGAGGTGGTACAAACCCTGAATTCTAGGAGCCCAGAACTCAGAACGTATATGAAAATGTATTAAAAAATCTTCTAAAATTGGTAAATTAATAGAGCTACAAGCTCTGCTATTGTTTGTTGATAGGCTATTTTCGCTTTTTTTGTTTGTTTTTCATGGCGTACCTTCCCCTTCAGGGATGGTTGTGGTTATAAAGGTTCTGGAAGGTTCTGGCTTTGTAGCAGAAAAGAGCCATTCGTTCTCACTTTCAACCTGGCATCCCTAGTTTGGACATGTAATTATAGGCCAAAATGGCAAAGAATTGACAAAAACATTTGAAAATATTTTTGCTCTTTGTCATACAGCAAAGTAATTGGGTAAAATCATACTGGTAGCTGTTGTCATTACAGCATCTGAAGCAGAAGTAACGCTACAAACCGTCCCAGTGCCCAGTTTATTTCAGAAAGGAACAACGTAATCAGAAATGGTATTTATCAACTTTAAAATGAATAAATAAGTACATAAATTCAGGTATATTTCCGTTCCCTGTGTCATTTTGGCGCAAGGGGCAGACACTCTAGGATATTGTTTAATAAGTTGTCATAAAACACAATTATATGGAATGGTTATCATGGAAAAATACCAGTGAAAGATAATAAATAACTTGTTTAATTGAAAAGGTTACACAGTATGACATTAAGGGCATTGCACTGCAGAGTTGAAGCAGGGAACCAATCATTCATCACTCAGGCTCTTGTGTTGATTTCCTGTTTTGAAAAGAAGCTAAATGGCCATGGGGAGGTTTCTCTGACTTAAGCCCCTCCCCCAACCCTGTGCACGCACACACACAATCAGATGATACAGCCAAATTGGCCGGATTCATCAGCACCCACTTCCTGCATAACACAAACAGACCAAGGAGAACAATATCTTACTATACTGACTGCTGCGATGAACATCATTTTCCTGAAACATTACTGATTGGCATGCAAACTGCCATGAACAGTAAATTGGAATGATGCATATAAGTCAAGGAAGTGATGGGACGTGACAGAGAGAGAGTGTGTGTGTGTGTGTGTGTGTGTGTGTGTGTGTGTGTGTGTGTGTGTGTGTGTGTGTGTGTGTGTGTGTGTGTGTGTGTGTGTGTGTGTGTGTGCGTGTGCGCGCGTGTGTGTGCGCGCACACGCGTGCGTGCGTGTGTTACCTTCAGTCCACTAGGTCCTGGAAGTCCCATCTCTCCAACGGGTCCCATATCACCCTGATGCCAGAAGAGGAGATAAACAACAATACATCTCTCTGTGATACCACACGTGTGCACAAACTAGGCTGGGCTCAGGTTCCCCCACCTTTCACACATGCAAACACACGCACACATACATGCACGCACACACACATACTGTACACGCACGCACACATGCACGGACACATGGGTGCAAGCATGCACGCGCACATGAGCAAGCACGTGCGCACACACAGACACAGAAACAGCAACTTTCATTCCATGTTCTCATTTCATCCACACAGCTGTCACATCGGATACAGTCCAGAATAATGAATATTTATACTAAGCAATCAAATCCGGGAGTGGAGGAGTGGATACAGTAGTAGATGGTTACGGTAGCCAAGTGTCTGGAGTCAATTCAGTTTCATAGATTATCTGTTGTGAATCTAATGCATAAATGCTTGCGGTAACACATGGCATCACTGACAGCAGTAGCAGTGAAGTGAAGGAATTACAGTAGGCTCAATGAAAAAGTATATAATATGCAACAATGCATATTTCTATATCCACAAAGAGCATGCTGTCAATGCAGACAGATGTTTTAGCTTGCGGCGGGGCTTTAAAATCACTTCAACCTGCCGGATCTATATGGCTATGTAATTATACCTTAAAGTTTTCCAACATTTTAAAAACGTTTTAAAAGGGAAAACTGAACAAGAAAAAAGTTTTTTTTTATTTTTTTTTAAAAGTTTTATAAACATTCTAAAATAGCAACAATAGCAGATCTACACGCTCTGCATGTGAGCCTGTAGATCTGTTATTTTTGCTATTTGTCATACGACAAAGTACTGTATGGGGCTTCAGTGGTTAAGGCTGGATTATGTCAGTCCGTAGGTCGCTTGGTTTGGCGGTCCGTAAACCAATCTGGTCTCAAATAACGTAATCTCAAAAACCCCTGGCTGGATTACGGTAGAACTTTCCATGCACCTTCATAAACCCCTGAGGATGGCCTCTACCAATTTAGTTGACCCCATGGCCCTTCCTGTAGTGCCACCATTAGGCCAAAGTTCTAACAAAATCTAATGGGCAGATTCTCATGAAATAGGATATTCATGTACATTAAAGTACATTCATGCTCCCAGGAAAATGAAATCTAACTATTCAAGTGACTCCCACAACCTATGCTCTAGTCTAGTGTCTAGCACCAC
Organism: Gymnoscopelus microlampas; assembly: GCF_963454915.1. Taxonomy (NCBI): domain Eukaryota; kingdom Metazoa; phylum Chordata; class Actinopteri; order Myctophiformes; family Myctophidae; genus Gymnoscopelus; species Gymnoscopelus microlampas. Next base: position 16,533,938 of record NC_139958.1, read on the forward strand.
CTTCAGGTTAAAATATCTTACCTTTCCACACAAGCTATCTCATAAGATTTCCGGATTAACTGATTTTGGGTGACCCCATGACTTCTCCGCTAGCGCCAGTTGCGGCCTCTAGGGTCTTTTTTAGAATAGTGTTGTTAGTACGTGAGAGAATACTGGGAAACCAAACAACAGCAATCTCTATCTAAGACCAGACTAAGTAGTGTTCATCAGCAAAGAGTCTTGATAAATGTATTTATTGGGCAGAATGTGTGAATTAAGTGTGTTGTTGTAGTTGTTGAGGAAGCAAACTAGTTTTAAACCAATCCTGTAACCATTGACCACTGACCAATACGCATGGTGATCTATCCATCTATCTATATACACTATAGTATCTATCTGTCTGTCTGTCTGTCTAGTACCTACCAACCACAGTATGACACCGTAGCATGTCACAGAAGACATACAGAACACATCACACCACTGACTCTAGGAGGTGGAGGTCTGTCCCTCTAGCTAGTAGCTCATATATTTTTATCCCTGGAATACGGCTCAGTGTTGTTGTTCTCTATCCTGACACAGTGGACATGGATGGAACCCAGAGCACAGCTGTAATCAGGTCCCAATTACAGGCCTGCCACCACCACTGGTGGCCAAGAATAGAGGAAGGAGTGGTCCGGATGGGGAAAGATGGGACATGACAGGAGAAAACAGCGACACATTATAATCAGATGCTATTATGTGGTTGCTGGGCTGAGCAATTAGAGACATTCTAGAAAGACACCCCATCTCCTTGTTAAGCACTGCTGATTGACGCTCGCAAGATCATTTATAGAACGCTGTCAAGTGATGAAGTGGGAGGGACTTCTTGAGCAGCTTCTAGGTCTGCAGGCAGGAAGTTGACGTCCTCACCCCTCTGCCACACTGGCTGATGGATTTCAAAACACATCCTCTGTTTGTAGCCGAGTTAATTTCCTACACAGTTTAACCAATTAAGCCCTATTTTATACTTCGGCTATTCAAAAATATCCAATCCAGAAACTCATAATGAGTTGCAACTTTTAAAGGAAAAAAAAGGAAACAAATCAAAAATAGGGATGACAAGGTTAATTTGGATGTTGGGGTTTACCGGTACTTGAAAATGTCATCTAAACTAAGCAGTAATATTCTGTGAGTAAATGTCTTGAATTTTCCCTGTATGTGATTGTTTTGGGTTAAATGTATGTTATAATGGGACGCTTTAAAGAGAGGTTACAACAACCCAGATATGAAAAGTGCCAGCATATTTCACACAGAAACTCTCCTGTACTCACAATAAGTCCAAGAACTCCGCTAGGACCAGGGGCTCCGAGCTCACCCTAGGAGAGAGATGAAGAGAGGAAGGAGTTTCTAGAGTTATTGGCTCTTTTTTAAACAAACATGCACAGAAGAGAGGTTCAGTGTTCATCCGAGCTTATAAGAGGGGGCTGTGTGTGCGTGTGTGTGTGTGTGTGTGTGTGTGTGTGTGTGTGTGTGTGTGTGTGTGTGTGTGTGTGTGTGTGTGTGTGTGTGTGTGTGTGTGTGCGTGCGCGTGCGTGCATATGTGCATATGTGCGTGTGTGTGCATATGTGTGTGTGTGTGTGTGTGTGTGTGTGTGTGTGTGTGTGTGTGTGTGTGTGTGTGTGTGTGTGTGTGTGTGTGTGTGTGTGTGTGTGTGTGTGTGTGTGTGTGTGTGTATGTGCTTGCGTGTGTGTGCACACCCGTATGTGTGTGTGTGTGTGTGTGTGTGTGTGTGTGTGTGTGTGTGTGTGTGTGTGTGTGTGTGTGTGTGTGTGTGTGTGTGTGTGTGTGTGTGTGTGTGTGTGTGTGTGTGCGTGTGTGTGTGTGTGTGTGTGGTGCAGGTGGGAGGGGACTTGAGCCCACTGTCCTGCTGTGTGCCCACCAGCAGACAGAAAATGTGTCTGTGTGAGAGAGTCAGAGAGAGAGAGAGAGAGAGACAAACAGAAGGAGAGAGAACAAGAGAGGGTGAGGGGAGGGAGAGCGAGAGCGAGAGAGCGAGCAGCAGAGGACAACAGGAGTGGTCTCTAACTAAACCTAAAATCGTTAAATCTGATATGCAGTGTTGTGATACATTTTGCACGAACCTGAACTCTGGACTTCAGCAATAGCAAGAATATATTACAGTAGCTTGCAGAGGTAGCTACATAGTGTGCATATTGGATTCATGAGGGTTAATGAGCCTCAATCATTGAACTCTGAAGCACGTTTATGATGAGTCCACTTCAAACTGTCTAAAAGAGCAAGTTGTTGATGTTTATTGCTTCATTTCAAAAGCATTCAAATGTTCCTTTAATGACACTGAAAAACGCTGTGATTAATTATTCTTTATTTTTTTATTTAATTTGTCAGAATCATCAATGGGCTGACAAGACAAGGGGTTGGCCTAGTATTTAGACTTGATTATTCAAAATAATCGCATTATTAGTGTGTGCGTGTGCGTGTGAGTGTGTGAGTGAGTGACTGTGTGTGTGTGTGTGTGTGTGTGTGTGTGTGTGTGTGTGTGTGTGTGTGTGTGTGTGTGTGTGTGTGTGTGTGTGTGTGTGTGTGTGTGTGTGCGCGTGTGTGTGTGGGTGTGTGTGTGTGTGTGTGTGTGTGTGTGTGTGTGTGTGTGTGTGTGTGTGTGTGTGTGTGTTCGTGCATTTGTGTGGCCAATTTCACATGAGGGTTAAATTGAAAAGGTCTGAGTTTGAAGCATGGTTTTGAAACACCACGCCAATTACACTTCAGCAGTAAAGCTGGTCTGGCAGTCTTAAAAACCTAACTTCAAACAAAACTGAAAAACAGAGCCAACACAGTAAAATCCTCAGCACTCATTTATCCACTTGTAACTCTGAGAGCGTACAAATGTAACTAAATGGAACCGTATTGGACCCTTATGGGTCCATTTGGTTACATTTGCACACTCTCAGAGTTCAATTAAACACTGAGGATTTACTATGAACCTAGTTGACTCACAGATGTCTTTCCCAGCAGCAGAAATGCCCCTGTAGGAAATTCCCAGTGTGTAAAACATCAGGGGAGTGTCTCTCTCCTCTGGGGCATGTTTACCAAGCATGCCACAAATTACCGCCAGGCCTGCAAAATTCTGCGGGCCTACAAGTTTCCAATGTAGCGTATTTCCTAAGAGCGATGATGTAAATAATGGGCACAGCCACATTTTCTCCAATGAGGCCTTAAGCTTCATTGGGGAAATGAGACGAATGTATTTCATTGTATGATAATAAAAAAACTTGCAAATTCTTTCCACCCAGTTTTAGCAACTGCTGTACATTTGAATATAGATATCAATATAGTAAACTACTTAATCTAAGAAACAATGCGTGTGTGCTAGCATGCATGCATGCATGCATGAATGTGTGTGTGTGTGTGTGTGTGTGTGTGTGTGTGTGTGTGTGTGTGTGTCAGCATGCATGAGTGCATGTGTGCGTGTGTGCGTGTGTGTGTGTGTGTGTGTGTGTGTGTGTGTGTGTGTGTGTGTGTGTGTGTGTGTGTGTGAGACATACTGGGTCCCCATCTGGTCCAGGAGGTCCTCTCTCCCCAAAGTCACCTGGAAACCCCTGAAAAGAGACATACTGGCTTTTATATCCTATTCCACACTGTCCTGGGACAGCTAGATCCCCCCACCGCACACCTGCCCTGCACCAGAGAGACACTTAAAAACACTGTTAAATTCTTATAGTGCAACTTCATGTATATGTACTGTGAATATACTGCACCCAAAACCAGCTCAGTGACCTTGAGTGTCCGCCCTGAGGTCCGTCCCCCCCCCCCCCCCCCCCCGACTCCTCCAATCCCCTGGCTAGTTCATACCAAAGACAAAAAATGGGACCCAGTGCCTCCCTGTTTGGCATTCAGTATCAACGGTTGGATTGGGGGTAAGTTACATACTCCATGTCAAGGGGCTGTACTTGTACATGGCTAGGAAACAGGAGATAGGCTCCTGCTACATGGCAGGCTACTTCCTTATATTCCATTACCACACACTTATTACATATTTGATATCTGCTGCTAAAGTATGTGCTGTCTTTACTTGCAAGAGGCTGTGTTAATAATTGTATTATTATTATATTTATGAAAATGAAATTTGTGGGAAGCTTGTACAAAACATTATTCCACCCACTCTTTTACACCTGTGAACTTGTGATGTGCCAAATAAAGTTGAAGAAGTTGAACAGTTCTGCAGAATTGATATACAGTTGTATTACAGTTGTCTTATTCTCCAATAGTTTACACTGTATGAATGTTTTTTAATAGATTCCCATTCCATTGTTAGGCGGATTCTGCCAATGCTTTTCAATGGGAACGGCGAGGTTTGTTGGCATTCGCGGATTTCCGCCCAAAAAAAATTTCCCATTGAAAAGCATTGGCAGAATCCGCCGTATAGGCAGAATCAAAGTTCGGTGTGACCACACCCTTACAGCGCAAAAGTAAATAGAGTTCTTATAAATTGTCGAGTTGTCAATAATGCAAGCCAGAAAGTCTCACAACATTTACTGGGCACAAGATCTCACATTTAGACTACACATAGGCCCAGCTGTGCACAGTAATTACATATATTTCACTTTGTTAAATATAACTTTACACATCAAGTACTTTGAAATACGTACAAATTTGGTAGATAATTGTTCTATTATGAGCATTAAATATTGTAGTAGCAGCACTGGGTGTGGACAGTAAATGGCTGTATTTAGTCTGACTATGAACGTTTTTTAAAAGCAGGGACCATTTAGTCCAGTTGGGACTAAATGAGACTGATCTGAACTGTGCTAATGGATGGTTCTGCTATGGGAAGTCATAACTCTAGTAAACTTAATGTTCCTGAAGAAAGAGCTAATGGCGCTAAGGGTAGGCCATGTATCCACGGCACTGGTCCTCAATGTAGGCTCTGGAGCCGCACGCACGCACGCACGCACGCACGCACGCACACACACACACACACACACACACACACACACACACACACACACACACACACACACACACACACACACACACACACACACACACACACACACACACACACACACACACACACACACACACAGTGCTAAAATACAATCAGTCTCAACAGACAACACATTTATATTTTTGGGTCTCAAGCTGATAAAGTTTTGGGAACCCTGTTTCTATCATGAAGTGTCTGGCTGTGGAGGCAGCCCTCCGTGAGCTATGTTTATCTTTGTGTGCCTTCTTCTCTGTGTCCTGGAGGACGAGAGGGAAGGAGGAGTCTTCAGATCCAGCCTGGCCTTCACAGGTCCTGGGATAAGTATGATGTCCCTGGTGCCTGCGGCTATCAGCTGCCCTGGGCTTAGAAAAAAGACCTCCCAAATTCTATGAGGTCAACCACAGTACTGCTGTTCCCACAGTAAGCTAGTCTGGAGATAAACAGAGAGTATTGTAGCTTATACCATAATTTTGGCCATATTGGAAGACGTGATCATAGTTCTGTGAGAGAGAGACTACCCCCTCTTCACAAGTATACTATTTGCTAGAGCTACATCCTTAAGTCTCCTCCTACATCCTAGTTCCCTCATCACGTATACAAAAAACACAAGTACACAATATGAAATCCATCGACGTATAACGCCTTCAAGTTCAGTCAAGTTTCACGGTGAGATGAAACCATTTTAAGCCGATTTATACTTCATCGTATAACGTTGCGTGGCAAAAAATGCTGATTTACAAGCTCACAAAGTGTCACATTCGTGACGCATTGTGAGCTTGTAGATTGTAGGAGCATAAATTAGAATGTTGCAGAGAACAATCGCAGCGGTCTGAATTAGCCTTTAACACATCACATGCACTTGCACAGACAAGTGCAATTATCAGCTCCCACATAAACAATTCCCTCACTGGGTTTGCGTGTGTTCAGATGTTTCCGTCAATAAACGTTTTATTTACTGAAAAGCCAATAAGCAACAGCTGCAGGATGAGCTCAGCAGGGAGTCCATCTACCACACAGAACAGGACCTATGGCTTGGTTCCACCTTGGGAAAACCAAAGGCCTCTCCTTCCAACAAAAGCCTTTTCTTGTTACATCCAACATGTCAACATAGGCAGTTAGCAGGACCTACAATTAACCCTTCCATTACATAAACCATGGAGAGACTGAATAAGGGTGCCAACAATGGCGTAAATGTATAACTTAAGCATCCTACTATACATGTATACTAGCAGGACTGAGCTTTAGCAACCACTTAATTTACCTGCAATTTATTTTATATATAATTAAACCGTATATACAGTGTATAAAGTGCGTAAGCTGTATGTAAAACTATTTAACACTATCCCTAAACTAAACACACACACACACACACACACAACACACAACACACACACACACACACACACACACACACACACACACACACACACACACACACACACACACACACACACACACGCATGCACACACGCACGCACGCACACACACATACACGCACACACACACACACGCGCTAAGGTAAAATTCATTATAATAGAAAAGGATTATCTATAAAGTATGTTGAGACAAAACTTTACCGGCCTACCCATCTTGCCCCTCTTCCCTGGTTCTCCGGCAATGCCCTGAAAATGAAATGATAGAAGAAGAAGGGAGAACAGAATGCAGACATGGAATGATAGAGCAACAAGGTAAAAAAAAAGAAAAAGAAGACAGCAAACAGGAGAGACAGAGAAAGAGAGAAAGGCAGAGGGACCTTATGTATGCAGTAATCAAATCGCCACGCACTTCTCCACCACATGACAAAATGAATGAAAATAAAACAACAACACCACACACCATTAAAAACTCAGAACCTTCAGCCTTTGTTGGCTCTCGCTTTAACAGATGGGAGAACCATCTGATTGCAGCCTATCCAACATTCCCTCATTCTGAGAGGTTTATTGCTTTTTTTCATATATCTGTTAAACAAACACCCATTTCCCCTGGAAGAGAGAGACAGACTCTGGCTCTTGCGTGCAGCCAGGGTACTGTTTGACACATGTAACTGTGTGGGTAGTCTGGGTACTGTATGTATTATTTGAATTATTTTTGTACATACATTTACTAGATTTATATTTGTTTTGTCTCATGTTTGCTTTGTTGGCAATGTTAACATAATGTTTCCTCATGCCAATGAAGCCCCTTTGAATTGAATTGTATGATCTGTCTAGCTGGCCGGGTACTGTATGACAGTGGTTCTCAAAGTGCGGTCCGGGCACCCCCAGGGGTCCTCGAGTGGGTTCCAGGGGGTCCCCAGCTAAATTATTCATAGTTAGGAACCAAGTGGAACCTTACAGGTCTGTAACTCTTGGAGTGTACAAACGGAACCAGAATGGAACCAAATGGACCCGTAAGGGTCTGCGGCCTAATGCCTGCCAAACTGGATTCCTTGAAATGAAAACATTTGAGAATCACTGCTGTACGACCCATCTAGCTCGCTGGCTGGGAAAGGTCCTCTGGGTACAGCCTGCCTCACACTGACGTAACCCTCTGGCACTAGTCAGAAGTAGGGTAATGGCTGCATGTTTTACAGACAGGGAGCTTTGAAGAGTTCAGGCAGTTCAAACACTTCAGGAGAGTCCTTTTAAGACTCAACACCTTATACAGCAGTGCCGTCTCAGACAGATATCAGAATAGGTATGACATATTAAGTAGAACTCACTCTTTCACCATCAGGTCCAGGTAGGCCAAAAAGCCCTGGGATTCCAATGAAACCCTGTAGAGGGAAAGGTGATAAAAAGAGAAGAAAAATGAGAGAAAGGGAACATGAACATACAAGAAGTACAATCTAATTGGACAGCAGAGGCGGTTCCTTTCTCTTTGTCATGATTTCTTTATTGGAGGCAGAGAGAAGGGAAGCAGAGAGAGAGAGAGAGACAGTGGATGAACATGACTCAATTCCAGGCCTAAAAGGGTACTTAAGGCTTTGTTCAGACTGCAGGCAAATCTGATTTGTTTCTCAAATCTGATAATTAGGTTTATTCAGATCGTCCACCTATCTGCTGTGGTAAAGGTATTGGTTTTTAGCTCTTGCTCATTTGATTTTCCTATTTGTCTCATCTGTTTAAGAAAGTAGCTAGTTTTTTACCTTAGCGCTAGGTATACTCTTAGTTGCTTGTTTTAGAAGAGAATGCACTTACGACTTCTTGTGATTAGTAGTTTTCCTGCCTACCTATGTTGACTTGAATGCACTGTAAGTCGCTTTGGATAAAAGCGTCTGCTAAATGACTGTAATGTAATGTAAAGGGGTAATGCTTAACGCACACTCGGTCATACGATGGTGGCCGCTCGCAGAAATAGCCAATCTACAAGCTCCCATCGTGACGTATCGTGAGCTTTTAGATCTACTGTTTTCGCCAAGCGACACCACCATACGACAAAGTATAAATTATCAGGCTTCAGTGTCAAGAGTGTGAAGACTGAGACACATCTGTTTTGCTGTTCACACTGGATCGAAAATCTGATCTGGGCTGCCAGTCTGAACATAGCCTAAGCCTTCTACACTATCTCTGGGCACAATCCCATTGGTATTAATGGCGGTCTCAAAGGGTGTGTGAGTCCAGCGAGGATGGGGGGCGTCCAGCGTGGATGGGGGTGGGCTTCCATGGAGAAAGTGTATATGCCCATGGACTGCATGGTGCGGGCTTCCACGATGTAGTCCAAGGGCACATACCCTCACACCAGGGATCTCTGAAGATAGCAAAGACATCTCACTGGACTGTGGGCGCGCAGGAATACACAGCTGGAAATAACAACAACAACAACAACAACAACAAGCACAGCAAAAACAACGACAAACACACACACAGTGGGCACACTGGAGGGAAGACTGAGACATGGGCTGTGGTAAGAGAGTCTGTGGTGGGCCTCAGTTGAGATGCTTTGCTCTAAGCACAATAATTACTGAAGAAGAGATGAGGAGAGTTGCTATGGACAGGAAGCTTTGCTGCTGACAGAGACAGTGACAGGAGAGAGAGAGAGCGAGAGAGAGAGAGGGGGGGGGACTAGCGGGGCCTCATACGGAGCTTAAACAGGAAATTCCAGCATGTGGGGGCAGGGAAGGGTTTGGCGCAGCAAGGGGGGTGCTGATAAAGAATCTTTATTGGAAGGCAACATAAAAATCACTGTTTGTGCCAGAGTGTGTGTGTCTGTGTTTGTGTACCTAAAGGGTGTGTGTTTGTATGCGAAGGCGTGTCAACAGTTACAGTTTTTCACTTACAGGCTGTATACAGTGACACAAGTGTTTACATGACGCTGCGGGGTCCTAAGTTTAGCATTCTAATAGTAGTTACATACAGTACGCTGATGGAATGCGCGTGTACGTGTGTTTCTAGTAAATGTGTCTGTGTGTGTATCTAGGTGGCAATGCCATGTTATTAAAGTGTTTATGAAAATACATTATGTGCGTAAAGGACAAAGGTCTGTATTGTGTACAGTATGTGTACATAAGTGTGTACATGTATGCATATAAACACAAACATAAGCATGAAATGAGCATGCATTTGCCCAGTATGCAGCACAATTACAACTGAAAAATAAGTAGATTTTCTAGTGATGAATATAGTATAGTATAGTATAGTATGTATAAGCTCGTTTATAGTATTTTATATAGTAAAAGCTAGAACTCGTGCTTGTATCCTTGTCATTTAAAAGTCACACAAAAGGGCAACAGATCAGATAGAAGGGAAGAATGTAAGTTCACCTACCCGAGCACCTTTGGGCCCCATGGGTCCTACAGGCCCTGGTAAACCCTGGAAAAACAAAACAAAACAAAAAAACAGAAACAGCAGTTCAGTGGTTTAACATTGGTGATGTGGATGATAAACAAACTGAAACACTGTTTCCACAAATACTCTACATGTATGGGTCACTGTGCTTACAGAATTACCTTTCAACTAAATTAGAAGTAGCTCATGACAAATTACTATTATCGCTGGCACAATCTCACAAATGGCATATTATTTGGCATATTATGGCATATTATTTTATTTTATTATAACATTTAAAGTTGCAAACCCCAGCTGCAAACACCTACTGGTTGACAAGTAGTACTACCTAAAGCTCATAACGTAATATCTCCCCTATCCCCTACCAAGCTTGGATGCCTTGTTGGAAGAGTGGTAGAAGTTTGGTAGGACAAATTATGGAAATCTCTCTCAAGCTCACCTCTAACACATTTCTTTAATTATTTTGACTGATATCTAATTTACAAATTCACTATGACAACTGCGCAAAATGCAGTTCATTGTCTTGTCTATGAGATACACATGTTAAATGAATAGTTCAACCCCAAAATGACTTTTCGTCAATGAATTACTCACCCTGTGAAGCCTTGAATTAATGGAGAATTTTAGCTTGTTTCACATTCCTTCACGTTTATAAACTCCAAAACAAGTGTCATGTGTCCAGTCCATGTCCTCATTACTTCCAAAACTCCTAAACATTTTTGCAGAAGCTTTACTATTTAAAATACTTCCTGGATAAACAGGCTCATGCACCAATGAGGAGTGTGCCTGTGCGTGCGCATGTGAACTCAGCTCGCGTTGATCCCCACGCGCATTCCTTGTTCCTCGTTCGTGCACGACACTGTTTACACCGGAAGTGTCTTAAATAGTACAGTATAGTACAAAAATACGGTGTTTCGGAAGTAATGAGGACACAGACTGGATACAAGACACTTGGATTGCACTGTAACAGTTGTTTTGGAGTTTATAAATGGAGGTTTTACATTGTTTTTGCTGTAGTTAATCTTGGACCCCTACGTTCTTTTCATTAAGTATTCTCTTAGTTTTTTGGATTCTTCATTCACCGTGAAGGAATGCGACACAAACAAAACTTCCTCATGAATTCAAGGCTTCACAGGGTGAGAAGTTTATAGGGGGGGAAAGTAATCCAAAGTATTGCTTTAATATGTAGTTTGTGTACACTGCAGCCACGCAGGCTAGACTAGTCCACTACCCCAGGTCCCTGCCTACTGCACCAATCACAGCACAGCATCCGAGGATTTACTGCACCTGCCTGCCAGGATAACCTTTGGCACCTGGGCTTCCGCTCGGACCTAGCTCACCCTGCAGAGAATAGAAAGATGAAGAAAGAGAGAGCGAGAGAGAAAGAGAGAAAGAGAGAGAGAGGGAGACGGGGGGACGGGATCAAAATGATGGACTCATAGACACAGACAGGTCTTTGTGCAGGGTAGCAGGTAGTTTGAGAAAGAACAGGGGTGGGGATGGGAGGCATAATAAGCCAAATAGCCCTGGGGGGGCAGGAGGTGAAGTCCATGGGGCCATGCAACATATCTGACAGTAGACTCAGACTGGTCTACTGCCGGTGCGGTAAGTTTAATCGTCCAAAATGTTTTTTGAAGGAAAGAGCTGCTTCTGCTTATGAAAGTTACTTTATAGTCACCATTGCTCTTGAAACCTGGGGGCCCCTGGCACTTTTTGTAAACAACCAAAAAAAAAAAAGGCAAGTCATTATAGACCTTTTTCCAAAGATCTTTGAAAATAAATAATTACATTAGTTAAAAAAGATATGTTTGGCTAATTTGGTGTTTATAGACAAAATAAGTTATGTCATCTGTTTGTGTTTATATTTATATACAGTCAGTATGTACATAAACACATAGAAGGGCCGGGCGGGTGATGCCAACATTCCTAGAGCATGAATGCATGCATGTCTAATTTCCCCAAACACAGTATAGTACCTATCATTCACTGCCTTTCATATACTGTACAATACATGGTGTGCAATAGAATAGAATACTATACAATTTAACCACATTAACTCTAGTGTCCCTATTCTGGGCGTGTCATAATAGGCTAAGATTCGGAAAAATAAATGTGAACATTTTGATGAAAACAGCAGATCTACAAACTCACAACGTCATAGGGTTGTAGTGGTTAAGCCAAGTCAGTATAGGATGGCAAAGGTCCAGGCAGTGGATCAATAACTCAGTGCGTCCATATGAGACATTTCTGTCACAGTACAGTGACAGTTTATACAGAGCAGCTGTCCTGTGCTCTGGAGAGCTGGGCAGCACGCGCTGCCAAACAGTTGTGCCTCTATTACTCAATCAGTGATGTTTGGGTGATTCACGCTGAAGGGCCCTGGTCACCAGCAGTAGCTGCTTCATGGGAAAGGTGGGGGCGTTTGAGGGTGCACACGACAGGAAAAGGAAAAACACACATGCTTCAGTGGAACTCTCCTTTGCCGGTGACGTCAGCATTAGAGAAGGGACACACTCACACTGTGTGACAACAAGACGAGAGAGGGTCTTTCCCTGGGACCCTTCCGGAGTAGTAGTGGATGACCCAGCTTGGCTGTAAATAGCCCTTTAATTTAGGCACTACGGGGCTGGAAGCTCCAGAACTATAATAGCCTCTGCTGTCCTGGATGGGAACAGTCAGAGCCAAGTCTCCTCCTACTTGTTCCAGGGAGCAAAAGGGTTCACTGGGACAGTGTTCCTCCAGTGTCACGACTCAGCCAGACACAGTGTGAGACGAGGGACAGATAAAGAGAGATAAAAGACGGACATCGGACATCAGGGTCAAGCCCAAGATGATACGATCGTAGCCTCTCAAGCCAGACAACTCTTCTAGGGGTTGTAATCAATCTAATCGATCGATTATCAAGCTGTCTTGAGAGATTAATCGATAATAAAAACGAATTATCAACAATTTAATAAATGTAATAATAGGCGAAAAGCTTCAAATCTTTTTTCCGCCCCAAAAATTGTTCAAATAGCCGATCCACATTTTTACAATACGTGCTTCTCGATCATTCAGTTGATTGAAAAAGAAAATAATTGATAATTGCAGCCCTAAACTCTTCCGTCCGTAACTACACCTTGTAAAGGTCGCAAACAAGAAGCTGTCATGTGGTATCACAGCGCTGCAGTCAGATGTCTCACCACTGCTCTGTACTGTAACAAGCTGAACAAATCTGGCTACTGGCCACCATGTTCGGCTCTCCAAGACACACACACACACACACACACACACACACACACTTCAGTACAGTGCATGTTTACGAGCATACATACATACATACCAAAGCACATTTACACTTTCTTCTACACTTGGTGTAGAAGAAAAGGAGTGTGCCAGGGATAGAACCTTGGGGGACCCCGGTCAACAAAGTATATACTTTAGTTTAGGGTTTAAATGGTTAAATTGTAACCTCCAAAAAAAGATACTTACAGCGTCTCCAGGGAGGCCAGGGGGCCCAGGGTGACCTTTCTGTCCCTGAAAGAGACAAACAAACATCAACTTAGTAGCTGAAGGACAGAGCAATGATTCAAAAAGGCAGTTGAAATGCGTAATTGTTTTGCACATAAAGCATAAATTAGCTTAAAGGGGAATGAGTCCTACAGATGAAAAGAACATAATGCTTAGCAACCATTTAAGCCGTATTTCATACTTTGTCGTACGATGGTGTTGCGGAGCGAAAATAGCTGATCTACAAGCTCACAACGCATTGCGACGTGCTGTGAGCTTGCAGATCGCCCATATTTCGCATATAGTACCGCCGTGCAACACTGGTGTGCAACAAAGGGTAAATCAGGCTTAAGAACTACAATACAGATTGCATTCGCTTGATTGATTGATTGATTGAATATTTTATTAGGCAAAAGAATGTAAAACAACACATTTACATTTAAAATACTTTGTCTAACAGGTCCGTTCATAAAAGTCTGACTGACATGGAAATCATAGGGGGAGTTTTAATGTGCGCTCAAACTAACACTAACAGGCAAACACCAATAGACAAACACGAGGGCCATAAGGAATAATTCTGGTTAGTTATTGTGGTATCAAATTTTTCCACTAGCCATGTTCACAGAAAGAAAAGGATGCTGGTGAAGCCGGGCAAGGATCACTTTACATTTACCACCAGACTAGACCACCAGACTAGACCAGACCAAAGTAGACTACACTGAAGACACAGGAGGATTCTAGTGTTCTGCTGACTCCAGCAACACATGCCTCCAACAAATGAATGGGAAAAAGAAAAAAAAGAAATTGAAATCAAAAAGGTGGGCGGACATGCTTTCCTAAACCACACACTTTGATAGAGAAATGGAGAGAAGCAAAGAGAGGGGGGGGGGCAGAGAGGAATATAAAAGGAAAGACTCCTGTTGTTCCGTTTTCCTAAACCACAGCCTCAGAGTAGCGATCCAAGACTCCCAGAAGTTCCTGTGAACGGTGCCTGGGCCCTGTCATCTGACTGACTGCAGCGGAGGATCATTATGTTACACAATCGCACTCTGAGGATTCCAATTACCATCTCAATAATAACCATGTCACTGTCAGCGCCATACCACACACACACACAGCGCTTGACTGAATTCAGCTGTTACAGTATGCATCCACAACTACATTTGCTTTGAAATCTTTCTATATTATACTGAGTTTCAAGCTAAATAGCCCGTGACTTGTCCATGTGTCTCTCGGTTGGTGTATATCAGTACCCAAATTGTGGTTCCAAATGAACCAAATCTCCCTGCAGAGACCACTAGAGGGAGACTGTCAGGGCTGTAATAAAATAGCAAGTGGGGTCCATCGTCCATGCATGGACCCCCCTTTGAGGTAGTAAATGGAGCGTGTAACTCTGAGAGTGTACAAATGGAAACAAATACCGTCTAGGTCCATTTGGTTCCATTTGTACACTGGAACCAAATGGGGGTCCTTGAAATTAAAAAAAGTTTGACAACCACTGAAATTCAGATAAAGGAGATGTGTGTGCACCGATATGTCAGTTTAAACTGCTTGCCACTGTCCAGTCACTTACTGATTTTCTTAACGTCATCAGTTCCACCATACAGTACTTTACTAATTACTTCGCTGGGCTGTGTACACGCACTTTGTGACTTTTATTTTATTAACTTTTTTAGCCCCAAGCTGATTTTCTCTCATACAGTATCCCCCCCCCCTTCTATTTAGTAGCCTTTGACATGATAGATCTGTTCTGAAAAAGTACTGACCGACCCCATACTCTTGCATCTTGTCGAAACATAAGAACACCAAATACCCTTTTTGGCTTTTTTTTGTCATCCATTTAGCGTGTTCTTAACTCGCTAACTTTACAAATCTTCAATAAAATATTCAAACAAACATTTACAGAGTCACACATTTCAATTCCTGGCTCACACATATAGAAGAACCAAGTCCAAGGCCTGGTATTACCACACTGAAATGAACCATCTGGAACTCTGACATTTGCTGTTACATGCAATGTGATAGAACTGAAAAGACAAACACACGCACACACAGCAACTTGTGGCTGATCCTAAACCCTGGCCTCTCAGGCCTATAGCCAGACCATCTCAGATCCTTATCTCGCTCATTATAACCAGCTAATGAGAGCGGCTGTTTCCCACTGGCTCGCCCGTGTTTACAATGCCACTTGCTTAACGAGCATGTGTGTTCAATCAGATAAAGCCAACAGAATGCCTTTCATTTACAACAGCTCACCCAGTAGCACCCTGTAAGCACATTTTCCCCTGTCGCACCTCACTAAGCTGCAGAGGTCCCATGCATGGCACGCTAAGCCACTGGTTCGCAAGGTCGGGTCCGCGGACCACCAGGGGTCCAGCCAAGTGGACCCTTACAAGTCTTTAACTCAGTCTCACTCTCTCTTTAGAGTGTAGTACAGGGTCCCACCGATAAGAAGTGTTATCAAATGGGGGTCTGTGGCCTAATACATATCAAACTGGGGGCCCTTGAAATTAAAATAGGTTGAGAATCACTGAACTAAACTGGAACCCAAAGGTAACAATACTCTTTTTGCTTGGTTTAACTCTGAATGTACAACATATTTGAACACTCAAGAGTTACCTACAAGGGCCATGTGGACCGATGCTGGTCCTCGGACCCAAACGTTGAGAACCAGGGCACTCAGCACATTCTGATGGAAAACATGTAATGGATTTAAGTTCTCAGTCACCATGACTGATTTCAGTCATTTGGAATCCATAGAAGCCAGCATGTCTTCTATGGAAGCATGTTGCGCAGCGAAAATAGCAGATGTACAAGCTCACAACACGTCGCAGCGCGACGTGTTGTGAGCTTGTGGATAGGCTATTTCCGGTTAGTTATTTATTTTATGATCAAAGAGTATTTGAAGTGATCAAACTAGCAATAGAATAGATGTTTAGAAGCACATTCCATGAAACATGAATGGTCTCAGAAATGTCATAAAAGCAAAGGTTAAAGCCTCAATCTGTGATTTCTTCAACTGGTTGGCTGCATGTAGAACAGCAGCAACATAAGGTTTAGAATGATGATACCTAAACCTCCTCATTAAACTTTCAGCCAAGAGATTTTATTTTTGCTTTATTCCATGGGAATAAAAGACATGAACGTGTTGTTCCTCTGAGGGAGCTGCGATGATTTGCTTAACTGCTTTGGTGAACTACTACCACAAAAAGGTGTCATAATATGTGAAACTGAAAAACATAATCACATGTGCCATTTTTATAACGTCTAATGTGTTAGGAACAATTTATGAGCACCCACAATAATATAAAGCAGTCAAGACAAAACAGCTAGCTAATACAAAAAAAAGAAATGACAAAGTTGACATAACATTTTTATTTTTCCAACCTTGTTGGAAATCTCAGTGTCACCTGTGTCACCTGAGTGTCACCTCAGTGTCACCTGATAAAAACATTAACCATTTAAGCCCCAATTTAAACTTTTAGCCATTTGAAAATAGCAGATCTACAAGCTCACAACGCATCATTGACACATGTAGCTTGTAGATCTACCATTAAAACAT
The DNA here is from genome assembly GCF_963454915.1 of Gymnoscopelus microlampas. NCBI lineage: Eukaryota > Metazoa > Chordata > Actinopteri > Myctophiformes > Myctophidae > Gymnoscopelus > Gymnoscopelus microlampas. Next base: position 16,550,716 of record NC_139958.1, read on the forward strand.
TTGTGAAAACCTCAAAAACAAATTCTGCCATGTCCTTTGCAGTCATATTGGATCTTTCTGATCACCGTGGGCTCTTGTACTATGATGCTTACATGAAAGGCACAACATTTGAGTGAAAATTTCTCATGGTGTCTATGAAGTGGAAAGGGTCTTCACAGCACATGAAGACTCATCACCATCTTCAGGCCAGGTGAGATGCTCCTGATAGAAGGCTATGACAATCTGTGGGCACTTAACATTGGCCACTTTGGAAGGCACCAGGTCAGCGTCATCACATCCCTTCCACTTCATCAGGAACATTAGCTCTCCAGACGAATCAGTGGCTCCAAAGATCTTCTCTGGTTCTAGCCCTCTCTCAAAGCCACGTGCATCATGGACCCCATCCCCCGTCTTTTTGTCCTTACTCTGCGTGCTCTTCTCGTCATCCGTTTTGTTCCTCTTGGGACGACTGGCGTCTTGGGTCTCGTCAGCCAACTTTTTCCTCTTGGAACTACTGCCGTCTTTGGTGCGCCCTGAGGGGCCCGCGTCACTGCTGGCCCCTCCGCCACCACCGCTGCTTTTATTGTAAGTCTTCATGAACTCGCTAATGAGACCAGCACAGTCAACATTTTTCTCCGGTTCCCAGGTGTTTTGTTCCTCAGGGAATCCTTTCCACTTCAAGAAGAACTCAACTTTGCCTTTCACCACCCTCCTGTCCAGCACTTTCTCAACAACATACTCTTCCTCTTCCTCAGAGGAGGACGAAGACTGCTCTTTACGAGACTTCTTTCCCATGGTGATGGTGGCTGCTCAACACGCTGTGTATTACAGATAAACGCATAAGTGAGTGACAAATTAAACCTTATTGAATCTTGAATGGCAGTTCCATGTACAGGAAGTAGACAAACCTTTTCAGAGTAGACTGTTGAATGTAGATGTCAAAATCAGCTGCCACCTTGGTTTAGTGGAATGTATCAGTTTTTTTTTTTGGCCTGCAGTCCAACTGAACTGCTGATCAGACTTGATGTGTTTATTTGAGAGCAGCCACACCAACCCAGGTGTCAGCCATGATTTCTGACGAGCCACTCCACAGATCAGCAACCAATCAGACAACTGGTCTTGAGGGCAAGGGGCCGTCACATGTCATATACTCTGTGCATGCTTAGCACAGTGGGCACAAATTAAAGGCTGCAGGCCCTCTAAAAAAAAGGCTCATTTGTCATGAATAACCCATTTAATCCGGGAACGCATCAACAAATGTCTTCTGAAACAGGTTTCTGAAAAACGTATGTTGCTAAATATCAGTGGAGCTCCAACCTTTTCATGTCAAGGACCACACAAAATGTATTTGGCTGCCGACCCCCATCTCAAAATATTTAGTTCCAGGGATCCCCATCAGAAGCAAAGATTTGAGTTAAAAATGTTTGCTTAAAAAATATACATATATATACAAAGATTTGCACAAATGTTCAAAATGTTTTAAAAAAATAGCAGATCTACAAGCTCAACTGACTGAGTGCCACGCTATGAGCTTGTATCTGGATTTTTGAATAGCCAAAGAAATCTAAAAATGACACAGATGCCTTCCCGGATTGAATGGGATAAAGACCTGAGTTATTTTCTACCAACTACAGTATATACCACTGATGATGTACAATACCTACACTATGTCTGCCAATGTGTCTGGCTCTAGTGGACACAGTGGAATGCCAGAAACCTCTAAATATAAATGGTATATGTAAAAAATATGGAAATTACTTTTCTGCATTTGACCCAGCAACATGCTCCTCGGATTGATGTGTCTTGCTCAGGGACACTTCAACAATAAGCCTGGATTGGCACAAAATACTTTTGAGATGGGGGGTCCACATCCAAATATGTATCCTTTTGGGGGTCCTTCACATGAATAAGTTTGAGAACCACACTGCTCTAAGCCACTGCAGGGAGCCATGTTACAATGAGGGCTATTTTGTAGTGTACACTTCAACCAGTCTGCTTGGAAAATGCCTTAGAGTTCAAATGAATGGAGCAAATCTTGGCTGCAATCTGGCCACAATGGAGACACCTCTCATGTTTGCGCTGTCTCAGCTCCAAGTTAAACAGAGCACGTTTTCTTCCATATAAACACCAATTATTAATAGGGGCAGGATAGAGTTGTGATTATGTTGAGGAATTGATGGTTGATTTGAATCAGCCTGTAATTAGGATGATGAGGATGGGAATTGTTTGAAAAGTAAGCAGAATATAAACAGTGAATTTGGTTTGGAATGACCTCACAGATTTTATGACCAACAGACAGACAGACGCGCAAGCAGGTAGACGGATTAATGTAATGCCACAAAATGTCTTGTATAAACAAAGTAGATGTGAGTAAGTGAATACACATATATCTTGGCTACTGCATGAAAATGATAGTCTATCCTAATTTGTGGTTAATATGGGAGAGAATTCTGTTTTGGGAGTCTAGACTAGATAATTATCTCTGTGTAATATAGATACAGTATACACTAAAACTGCACTTATATTCTGAGGTTCATAGATTCTTAAGAGGTGCCCCTTAAACATTATAGACGAAATTGCAAATTTGGTGGGACCGCAGGTAATGTGCTCAGATAATCAAGTAAGGTTAGCATGCACAGACAAGACTTGAACTACCAGAGCTCATCAAGAGACCCACACACACACACACACACACACACACACACACACACACACACACACACACACACACACACACACACACACACACACACACACACACACACACACACACACACACACACACACACACACACACACACACACACTCCAACACATACCTCCTCTTCTATAATTATTCTTAATTATCTTTCTGCTACCCATACAGTAGCTGTATAGACTTTTTCCTCTGATATCTGCCCTGTGCACTAACTGCTGCGCTGCCTCTGGCAACTGAATTTCCCCCGTGGGATAATTACCTAATCTATCTACACACAAGCAGTTACACAAGACAGGCATGGCTTCTGAGAATGCCACACATATGAAACAATCAAACTTCCTGAGTGTGACAGTTGACTGTGTGTATTCACATCAGCTCACTGCAGCTATGCAATTTACAATTTAGGCACTTTGGTAGATGCTCTTATCCAGAGCGACTCACAAGTGTGAAATCGGAGTAAGCGTGAACCCTAGACGACAAACAACAAGGTAAATAGTCACATAAGTAGAGTGCAAAGAGAACAATGTAATCCCTCAAAGAAACTAGGATACCAGATAAACATCAGACCTAGCATCTGTCTAAACAAGATCTATCTAAATAACATTCCCTGCTGCTCCTAACCCATTCCTTAATTCTCTACTGGTCCAAGTAGTATTTCGAGCTTTGTTTTACCTTAAACTGTATAAATCTGCATCTTTATTTCCTAAACTGGCCACACATTTTGCTACTATACTGCTCTGATGACCATGACATTGGATGTGACAGATGATAGAGGGAAAAAGGAATAACAAACAGTGGAGAACAAAGAGACTATAGAGCCTGTGAATACTGGAGATACACAGAGAGAGGCAGGCGGTGAGGAAAGAGGTAAGGAGAGAGGTAGTCAGTCAGAAGGTAAGGAGGAGAGCCAGACTGCTATGTCAATTTGGCCGATATATCAACCATTATTTAACTTTTTGACGACATCAGTATTGCCAGTTATGCAGCCACTGTGTAATTTCAATAGGGCTTAAAGCAGCAATATGTACGTTTTTTTTAAATGAATAAATTGTGTCCAATCGGTATGGTAGAGTATGTTAATACAATAGAACTTATACAATTGGAGTGGTTGTATTTTGTCTCCCTGCTCTTCTATTGAGACATTTAGATCTAGACACAGGATCTGACACGAATTTTGACCTGATGGTCAAGATTCAATTTATCCCCATGAGCAAGCAGGCAGGCTCTATTAGCTCAATAGTACAAATGGCAGCACTTGCACAGGAAAAAGGGTTAAAATCCGGGGTAGACGAGGAAAGTTACATAGTGCTGCTTCAAGTGGTTAAATAAAATGTTCAGTTTGTGTGTTGTGTATGTGTTTAGTTGTTTCATGTATTTTCATGTATTGCATTTTAAAATAATATTTAAAAATGCAATACATGAAAAGAACAAGAAAACAAGTATATATTATATACTTAATTAAAAAAAATCTATCAAAAAGTTATGTACTAAAATGTCTTTTATCAAATGTACATTTTTCAAATTGATTAGAAGTGATTTTGCACTTTTGGACAAAACATAGGTCAAAACATTAGTACCACCATCTGTGGTATTGGGACTCTCCAAAATCGGGATTAGCATCGGACTCAAAAATCTGGCATCGGTCGGGCTCAAGTAAGGGGAGAGGTGTAGCTTGTAATGCAGCCTGTATTTGAGGTTTGGCCATGTGCACGGTAGGTCCCCTCTGCCTGACCCTGCCTACCATATTGAAAACCCATTCAGAACAAAATGTTGTACAGGATTTAACATGCTTGGCTTGTCTGACACTGTAAAATCACACTCCGATCACACTTTCAAAGCACTGCTGCTCTCCCCATTACAGTTTTCCATGGAAAACCAGCAGCCAAAATTCCAGAATTCCCAGTCGGAGTGTCAGGCCAGGAAGCACATGAGAGAGGGAGGGGGGGTATGTGAGAAGGAAAATGGTAGAAATAGATGCTACTATAGCTAAATAGAGTCTGAGAAGAAAGGAACTCCTGTTGTTCTGTCAACTACGTAATCCCCATTTCATACTTCAAGCTCCAATTTGCAACTTTCTTGTCCTACCCGGGATTCAAACCCGGGTCTCCCAACATTTCTACTGCTGAGCAATAACAGATATCCTGTTGGAGCAGAAGCTGAATTGTGCTTTGACCTGCATGCAGTACCACTTGTCAACCAGTAGTGGTCCCACCCGACCACAGGATACACATTTCTCAACAGAAGAGCAGAGTAGACCAAATACAACCACAGTTGTGTTAGTTATTGTATTAAGAAACTCTACCATTAGGCAGCCTGGGGCCTCACCTGGTAGAGCGCATCGAGACTCAGTCCTTGTGAAGCCCACCCGGGTTCAAATCCGACCAGGGGCCTTTTGGTGCATGCCCTTACCCATCTCTCTGTCCTGCAATTTCCTGTCCATCTCCTATACTCTACCATACAGCTTGATACAAATAAAAATGGATTCGAAAAAAATGTTATGGGCTGCAGCTTTAAAAAACATTTTTAACAATAGGAAAATTACATATAAATTGCCAATCTACAAGGTCACTTCTTGCAACATTGAAGAGTGGTTTCTTTTTCTTTTTAGTTTGCTAGAAAATGTTAAAAAATTAGAGATTTTTTGAACATTTTCATCTTTAATAACGACATGCCCCAAAATAGCGACGCCAGGTTGAAAGTGGCTATGGTAAACATGAGACGCTGGTGACCCAGCGGCGCAGTACAACTGCATTAAAAGTCAGCAGGGATTTTATGAGGGAAAACTCAGACCCTGTTCCAGACCTCAGTGTGTCAGTGGGAGGCGGCTATACGTTTAGTACTCAGACCCTGGTCCAGACCTCAGTGTGTCAATTGATATGTATTTGGCCGTGGACCCCCTTCTGAAAAAGTTTTGTGCCATGGAGCCCCAGAATAGAAGATTTGCCACTGCACTAGCATATTTCAAACAATCCTCAAGGACCACTCCACCTCCCCACATACAGTACATACTGTATATATTTAGCATATGAAAGAATATCACAGTCATTTCTACAGTGCATGTTTTTGTTATTAACATTAAACACTAATTATCTCAAAGCCCTCTGTGGTACATAAGCCAGTGATTCTCAGCCCTTTTCATTTCAAGGACCCCCAGTTTGATATGCATTAGAACACAGACCACCATTTGCTACAATTCTCTCTGCTACAAATTTGCTACAAATCTCAGGGACCCCAATCTACACTGGAAAATCCTCAGTGTTAATTTAACTCTGAGAGTGTACAAAATGGACCCACACGCCCAAATGGTCCGTTTGGTTCCATTTGTACACTCTCAGAGTTACAGACCCGTAAGGCTCCAATTGGACCCCCGGTGTTGAGAAGCAATGACATAAGTAAAACCATGCCATGCTCATACATTTACAGTAAGTCCATAATTAAGGAACTATTAACTTTCATATTAACCACGGACTTTGAAATAACACGTATCTAAAACACAACTGAAGAACAACGTAAAATGTCTTTACATTTTGTGCATTACGTGAGGAAAATGGTTATTAAGTGTCTGAGTATGCGAACAGTATAAGCACTAAGCACCCTGACACCCTGCGGTTAAGATTTTACAAGTTTCCTCTAGTCATCTGTGGTGCACTGACCAATACCTTTGGCATGATCTGGTGATGTCACTGTGTGTTACGGAGGTTACCATGGTGATGACCTCCATGTCGTGAGAGTGGGAGTCTATTCTAAGAGACTCCTGACTACCAGAGTGGGAGAGAGAGAGAGAGAAAGAGAGAGAGACTGAAGTGAGAGAGTCAAAGAGAGCCTAGAGGGAGATGTTGAGAGAAACAGTGGTAGAAAAAGAGAGAAAAGGAGAGGATGACAGAGAAGGAAATAATGACAGTTAGAGGTAGAGCAGGTATAGGGTGTAGTGGTGTGTGAGTTGATCTATATAGAGTATATACAGTATGTAAATCTGTATTATTTATATCTCACCATTGAAGCTAATTTTAACCTAACTTCATCTACCCAAGCACAAAATTATGTACAGTGTAGGTGCAAAGCTGTTCTCCCTTGTGTGCCCCTTGTGGGTGGCCATGGTACTACTGTGTGCATATAGGATAAAAGTCGTTAAAAAAAATACTGTCTCACTGCTTCATGTGCCAACTTCATTTCGAAATCATACAAGGATGTAGAGTACATAATAACAAATCACATGAGGACCACGTGAGCACCACTAAAGGCAGTTCGACCGCCTGCAAAAAGTTGCATCGTCAACGTTTCTAGATGCAGACCATGTTGACTCAATCCAAGATTTTTTAATTTCGAAGTACATTGTAATTGAGAATTGTAATTGTATTATTTACTGTTCTGTCCCTATCTGTATGCAGCTCAAACACATTGAATCGGCAGCAGGAGGCTTCGCACCGGTTGGTGTGGGCACTCGCCCGGCTGGCGCCTTGCTCCCAACTTTGAGATGCAATGTATTTGTGGTTTGCACGGCAGAAGAAACAGCTAAATGTTTCCTCTGACGATTAGGTTGTGGTCGGACTACCTGTCCTTTTTGGCTTGGCCTTCTGGTGATGACCTCTCAGCCAATCCTTCCTGGACATTTACACCTATGGCTTGAATTCACACATCACGTTTTTTGGGCCTTCTGATTCTTTCACTGCCAATGCCAATACTCACTTGCTGAGAAAAGTAGGTTCTCAATATTTTTCCATGAGCCTTACATTTTCCATTGAGTGTGTGTGTGTGTGTGTGTGTGTGTGTGTGTGTGTGTGTGTGTGTGTGTGTGTGTGTGTGTGTGTGTGTGTCACCGAGAGACAGAGAGAGAGAGACTTAACAAGAGCCACATGTTTGGCTGAGGGCACTCATCCAGCTCTGGTCTGACATACTGTTACACAGCACTGTGAGGGATGGAAACATGCAGAAGCACTTTACACCTCTGTTCAGTTGTATACATACACATCACCTATGTGTTCTCTATTCACACGTGCAATCAATTCCGCCTTTGGCTTATTTCATTTAAACTGCGGATGGCTTATTTTTAACGTGATGTACATCAGTGATGCTCAACCCCCAGATTGATACAGTATGCACTCACTTTTTTACAGGTTTTTATCTCTGGTACAGCAATCTACACTGTAAAATCCTCATTGTTAATTCAAGTCTGAGAGTGTATAAATGGAACCATATGGATCCATAAGGGTCCCTTTGGTTCCATTACAAATTTTGTCAGAGTTACAGACGCTTAAGGGTCTAATTGGTTTCAGAATATCAATCATTTAGCTGAGGACCTCCTGGAACCCCCTCGGGGACCCCTGGTCGTCTCCGGACCCCACGTTGAGAACCAGTGATGTATATGACTGAACAGCCTTGTTTTGTTTGTATAGTCTGGTCGATATAGCATAAAACAGTGCGCTCTGATGTCATTGTGTGTATACTCTGTTGCATCCTGTTTTGGGACTATTTCTTTGAGCCAGAGTAAAACGTTTATTTCAATGACGGCCCAAGGGAGCACTTGTGCCAAATGGATCATTGCTTGATGTGTTCGTCCAAGCATTTTATCAGAGGTTTTTGTTAAAGCCATCAGCATGGATAGAGTTCACCCTGTATACTGTGTATGAGGCTTCAGTTGTTTCACATAAGACTACTGTAGCTATAATGGGGTTGTCACTCGTGGTTGTGCAAAATCCTGTCACGTTAACAGTTCCCACACAGAAGCTCACAGTTCCCACACAGTTTGCTTATGAAAGAGGGTGACAACTGCATTCAACAACAGAAGAGACTACCTGAAAGTTTCAGGTGGTCTCTTACAAATAAGTTGTATTGATTAGGTGATTGGGTAACTGCAGTAACAGCAACAGTAACAGCAACTGCAACTACTAGTTGGCAATGTGATAGTACAGGACATACTGTATGACGCAATCACGCCGGCCGTAAGACATTTTCCACTTCTGAAAAATGGCGGACAGGAGAGGTACTGTACTCTGTGGTCGGAGATGGAAACACATTTGCTAATAAGTATTTGGCAGACAAAGTCATGCCTCCGGTTGTTATAATAGCGAGTGAAAATACTTGCGGCCATCTTTGGACTGTACAAAATTTTGCCATGGTTACAGGTGTTATTCGTGGCTGTCGTGTGACTGGCTAAGGGCATTGACTCACACACACTACACAGAACCTTGCACACAGCACCTTCAAGCACCTCAAGTGGGGTAAGACCAACGTAGAAAACTTTGCTATGTCTTACTATTACTGCTATCCTAATTACTGCTAGCTAATGTCTGTAGCTAGCAGTAAAACACAATGTAACAATAGAAATCTTGAATCTTTAACTGATAATCTTCTTTCTGTAATATTCAATATATTCAGTATTCAATCTCCTTAGTAAATATGCGTATCAATTCCAAACACTGACAGTAAGAATATAGCCATAGAAAACCACTGCTTATGTATGAAACACAAACATGAGTGTGACATGAGTGTGACACATGTGCATAAGAATACATGTGCGCACATGACACACTTCATTTACAGCTCTCCCCAGGGCCTGCTCTCTGTTCCAGTCATGTTCAAAACAGCCTCTGTCCAAGTTCTCTTTCCTAGAATCGTGAATCATTCTAGATGAGTCTCTAATCTGTACCACACTAATAACCAAGAAGTGTATGATTTCATCGTACTTTCCCACCCCCATCCCTCTCCAGCTCCTACTCCTCCGCTATCCCTCCAGCTCCCTTCCTGCCAAAGCTAGGACCCCCCTGGACTGGATCCAGCTGACACAGATGGAAGAAGTGGTGAGCACAGCAGAAAGAACGGAGAGAGAGAGAGAGAGAGAGAGAGAGAGAGAGAGAGAGAGAGAGAGAGAGAGAGAGAGAGAGAGAGAGAGAGAGAGAGAGAGAGAGAACGCTATGGCTTCATTGCAATGACAGACAATAGTTGCAACAAATTACAGCTGACTGAACTGGCCAGTCAATGATCAGACTAAAGTAAATGTATAACTACTGAGCCAAACGGAAAGACATTGAGAAGCTCATGTAAATGTGCATGTGCGCAAACGGTCACATGCACATTTATACATGGGGTAATTGTAATGCAGAGCTGTCTTATTCCTGGGCCTTCTCATATGGTCTCATTTTGTCACATTTGGCAGAGAGATGCTGTGATCTCATACATATATTCTGCAGATATCAGCACTATGTTCTCACTTGGCCCAGAACAATCAATTGTTATGGTACAAGGGACAGTTTTGAGGAAAAGAAAATCTGAGAAGCTCAGAAGAAGAAGAAGAAGAAGAAGAAGAAGAAGAAGAAGAAGAAGAAGAAAGGAAGCGATTAGGGATGTCCGATTTTATCGGCCTCCCGATATTATCGGCCGATATTAGCATAAAAATTGATATCGGGAAAATATCGGTATCGGTTTTTGAAAAAAAAAAAAATTTTTTTTTTTTTTTTTTTTTTTTTTGCTTTATAAATAAGTTACAGGAGTTCTTACTGTATATGGTGTGTGTGATATGAAATTTGAGCTTACCCTAATCACAATAATCCCCGCATATATCGGTATCGGTTGATATCGGTATCGGTAATTAAGAGTTGGACAATATCGGTATATCGGTTATCGGTAAAAAAGCCAATATCGGACAACCCTAGAAGCGATGTTTGGTCTTACCTTTCGACCTTCTTGGCCCAGCAGTCCAACCGGGCCAATAATCCCCGAGTCTCCCTGGAAGACAGAACAAGACTGTCAACATCTGCTAGCACACAATTAGGCCTGTCACAAGTTTTTAGTTGATGATGAATTGTCGTACAAATAATTGTGATAAACGATTTAATCGTGTTTTTGGCATTGAACATTGGACCAATATTACATTTCTGCTTCCCCTTTGTAAACAAAAACTTTACAGTGCAGATGTTCGACAAATAACTTAAATATACACAGAAATTACTGACAATGATCAGTACCAATAATCAAAATAAATAATGTGCTACGGCCAAAACTGGCCATCAGGTCAAAATCAATAATTTCATACCGATGTACAAGCTCACACTGTGTCGCAGTGCGATGTGGTGTGAGTGAGCTTGTTATTTTAATCATAGTAACAAGTGCATAGTTAAAGTGTCATGCTGCAGATACAGATTCACCGTCTCCTGTGCATGATATCAACTATAGACGTAAGTGTATGCAAAAATGATGGTGCCAGGTTGCCATAGCCTGGTAAACCACCCGGTCGTGGAATTCAATTTCATTTCAGGCTGCTGAATGAAAATGAAATTGAATTCCGCGACCGGGTGGTTTACCAGGCTACGGTTGCCAGAGAGAGGAGCAAAATGATACCTTCTCTCCTTTCGGTGCTGGTCCAGGAGACATGCCTGGATCTCCCTTTCTCCCCTAAACAAAAACACACAAAAATACTTCATGATTAAAATGACCTCAATCTTGACTAAGACTAATTACTGTACCTTATTGTCTTATTAGAATTATTTCCATCTGCCAATTTACCACTTTCAACCTGGTGTACATATGTTTGGGTACGTCATTATAGGCAATAAAAACATATTGAACTTCAATCTTTTTTAAGTTCACAATGCATTGCTTTGTGAGCTGGTAGATATGCTATTTTCACTATGTGTTGTACGACAAAGTATAGGGTTTAAGTGGTTAAATGCTAAACTGAGAGATGACAAGAAGGAAGGACTGACAGCAAAACCCTCGGTAGCTGTCAGATTGCTATTGGATAATCATGGAGTCAGTGTTACACAGTATGATGTCGAGGGGTTCTCCTATCAAACACACTACGTACGCTCCACCGTCAGGAAGGAACAATACCTGGGCTACTGCACATCAAAGCTGCGGGTCGGAAATTAAACACCACACACAGTACTACCTCCCTCTCTCCCCCCTGGACTCCTGCTGTTTACAACTTTGCTTCATTTATCCATGATGAAAGAGCGCCCCTGGACATCAAACACTTTAGGAATAATTCCTTCAACACACCTGCCCTGCAGAAGCAGTTCACTCAGAACCAGTGTTACCCAAACAATGTGTCGGGACCCTTTGTTTGGGTTCCGGATCCACTTCTATGGGCAGTTTTATTTTTCATTTTTGTTGTTTTCAAAAGAATTTCATATAAAAACTTTTAAGAAATAGTGAAAATAGCAGATCTATCAGAGCTTGTAGATTGGCTATTTTCAATTTGAAATAGGGCTTAAGGGTGCAGTCTCACCAAACTTTGATTCTGCCTATGAGGGCGAATTCTACCAATGCTTTTCAATGGGAACAGAGCGGTTTGCTGCCATTTGTGGATTTCCGCAAAAAAACCTGCACCGTTCCCATTGTAAAACATTGGCAGAATCCGCCCTCATAGGCAGAATTAAAGTTCGGTGTGACTGCCTAAGTTATTAATTCATAATGTAATTCTGTAAGGGCCCCGTTTGGGTCACGAGGAGACTCCAGATGTATCTTTTGGGTCTCGAGCTGAACATTTTGGGAACCACTGGCCTAAACCTCTGGTACAGGGCTCTGAGTTCAATGAGCCAATGTATACAGATGTTTTCTCTAACGGTCATTCCATGTCTTTCCATCAACAGTGCTCCATTATTATTCTGTTTGTTGTTTGGCTCAGTGTTATGTACAAATAAGCTGACATCATCACTCCAAGTGTTAAGTGCTTGTACAAGAATAAGGGCTGTCAGTGGTGCCAAAACCAATAATGTCACCATGTGAGATTGAGCTATTATTAAAGAGATCAGAACACCATTTCCCTTTTTCCATAAAATAATGAAATGGCAAACCGATTTATTATTCAGATCTTTGAATCTGTGTATGTTGAGCGTATATTGCTAAAGCTAATACATCCCAAACAGGACATCCAGATTACATAATAGGTGATCAAATAAGACAGTTATGTTTATTATACCAGTTGTGCAGAGAAAATCAGTAGTCATGTTTTTTCTTTTTCTTTTTTGTAACCTGGGAATGTAGGGAAGACATTTTGGGGTGAGCAGTGAGATTAACTGCAGCTTCAAAGTTTGTGTACGTATTTTTTATTACAAGCCTAAAATATAGGTGATGCTCCTCATTACCGGAGGCAGAGGATACTTGCTGAGGTATACATTCACTGAAGGAAATCAAATGAGAAACCCAGAGGATTTGTCTTGGGCAGGGTCATTCCCTGTTCACGCATTAAAATGAGACAGTTTTATTTGAGGTTCTCGGTTTCCATCTCCTGATGTGTTTCCCTGAAGCTCTGATAAATCACTTTGAATTCCCCTGGTCGCCTGTCCTCACTCAGTGGAAACTTCCAGCTGAGTCACTGATCCTCCTGTTTTATGTAAGCGTACATATACAGTTCTGTACTGCATGCATCCTGTTCTATGTTTTATACATATCGTTAGCCTGATAGCATAATTGCCTAAGTCATATTTCATGGGTTTTCAGGAAAGAAGAAATTAAAAATGTACTTTTGAACGTTTTTTGACTTATGCACAAGTTGTTTTACTTTTGCCTAAGTCATGTTTATCTGCCTTTATTTATATCTGCATAACTGTTAGGCTAACACTGCTGATTCATCCTGCCTTATTGCCTACGTTCACAGCCTATCAGCATGCATGTTACATTCAAAATCTTCTTTATAAGTCAAAAAGTTAACCTCATAGCATAATTGCATACGTCATTTTGGAATGTAACAAACATTCTGATAGGCTGAGGACAAAGGCAATAAGGCACAATGAAGCAGCAGTGTTAGGAGAGTAGAGGTAGGCAGAAATGTCAATTTGGCCAACACATTACTTAGGCAATTATGCTATGAGGCTAACGATATACAAAATGCATCCATTTATGTTTTATACATATCCGCATGGATCCTGCTTTATGTTTTACACAGTTTGTAAACACATGTATCCTTTTTTACAGTATATTTTATAAATATACACCTGCATCCTCTTTTGTTTTATATGCACCTGCATCCTGTTTAATGCTTTATATATTGTTGCTGTCGGGCAGAAACCTCCTATCTCCATGTTCTAACTTTTGTTTTTTCAAAAGATCAATCACCTACTTGATCATACAACGTCACACAAAAGCATCAAAAGTAGCAGATCTACAAGCTCGAAGTGTGGTGCAAAGCGACGCGTTATGAGCTTATCGATCTGCTACTTTTGCTACTTTTGAATTTGAATCCTGAAAAGTAACAGTTTTGGACAAATGATGTTTCCACCCGACAGAGACGATATCCAGCATATAAATGCATCCTGTTTTCTACATATACACACGCATCCTTAAGCATACTAACACATGCATGCAAGCACAGTGCACTGAATGGAGTGTTAATGACGTAAAGCCCTATATTTACATAATCATATTTATTTTATGAAATCTTTCGCCTATAATTACATGGTTATGCCAGGTTGAAAGTGGCTAAAATTATATAGCTGGGTCTACTTGGGCCACTTTTTACTTGTACTTGTACTTTTTACTGTACGTAGGACTGATCTAGAAGCTCACAACGCATCTTGAGCTTGCAGATCTGCTATTTTTGGCATTTTTTCCCGACAGAATATGGTTGCTGGGGGTTAAGTGGTTAAGTAGCACACATGCTAAAGTGATGCATCACTTCTATATAGCTGTTAAATAGCGTTACGGTTGCCAGATGTGAATCTAGATGACCCTCATTCTAAAAGCATAAAATTATATTACTGTTATCAGCTTTTATGCAGGGTCCATCTTACCTGGGACTTGTTGAAAACATCATGTCATTCGGGTTACAAGCAAGAGAACAACTTGACCCGCTCATTAAATGAAACGCCCAGACGGGTACATAAACAATTGGAAGGTTTGATGACTGGAAAAGCCACGGGGACTAGCCTGGCTCTTTAAAGAGACTCATATGTGGAACATACCTTGAGCCCAGGTGGGCCAGGTCGGCCCGGGTTGCCATGCGGACCGGCAGCGCCCTGTGGAAAAGGCAGAGAGGGGGTCAAAACATAATAAAATGCTCATCGAGATCCCAATCAATCTTCATATCGTCGCTGTCGGGTGGAAGAAACCTTGTATGTTTAAGACGTTTCAGGAAATTGGAAAAAAAGAACCTGTGTTCCAATGGATCCAATGTAGTTCTTATTAAGTCACAAGCTCTTGTTAATACTTACTATTGGTTGAATATTTATAAAACCCACACACACTTTCACTTTCGCTTTCCAAATTCTTCAAAAATAGTGAAAATAACCGATCTGGAAGCTTACAACGCGTCGGCTATTTTCGCTACTTTTGCTACACTCTTGATACAAGGTTTCTGCCCGACAGCAATGATATTGACATAGTACTGAGGTAGACTGCCACTATTCAGACTGAGGTTGGGGGCCAAGGCTGTCTGGAGAACCTCAGACTCCATGTTGCCCTAAAACCTCTTTTCTAAACATGAAGTGAGTGTAGTGAGGGTGGTTAGGGATTTGGGATTGGGGGGGCGAGGAGGGGGGGGGGGTTGCAGGAGTCAGAGTGTAGGAGCCTCCATCATATGGATGTGGTTTTGTTCCATCCTGTTGCCTCACATTGCACAGACTCCCTATGGCAGCCCTGGTAGTGTGTGTGTGTGTGTGTGTGTGTGTGTGTGTGTGTGTGTGTGTGTGTGTGTGTGTGTGTGTGTGTGTGTGTGTGCGTGCGTGCGTGCGTGCGTGTGTGTGTGTGTGTGTGTGTGTCTCTCTCTCTCTCTCTCTCTCTCACACGCACGCACGCACGCACGCGCATGCACACACAGAGGCACGTTACCCTGCCCCTACATCTTTTTGCCAGACATGTTAATAATGCAAATCAGCTCAATTAACATCTTGAATTACTCCACTAGTGTGTGTGTGTGTGTGTGTGTGTGTGTGTGTGCGCGCGCGTGCGTGCGTGCGTGCGCGTGTGTCTGCGTGCGTGTGTGCGTGCGTGCATGTGGGTGTGCGTGCGTGTGTGTGTTTCTATTCATACAAGTGAGGAAATGAAGCAAACTGACCCATGTCTACAGTCGTGGCATACTGGTAATGTGAACCCAGTCACCCCGTGAAACTGGTTTTCACACGGAGAGAAATGGTTTTGAGAGGCTCAATGACTCACAGGACTCCCTTCTAGGATCACTGGTTCTCAAAGTGGGGTCCGGGGGCCCCCAGGGGTCCTTGAGGGGTCTCCAGATGATCCCCACTCCCCAGCAAAATGAGGAACGGTGTAAACTGCCCTTATTTTGTTCGGCTGCCGTGTCAAGTGGTCAGATGGGTGGGCCGTGTGCACTTTCAGAACATGTTTATTTTAATGATCTATCAATCAATTGTGGGGGCTGGATCAATGGACCTAAGGTAGTATACTTCCTATTTATCAGTAACACAATGAAAACCTTTCTTGTACATAATTTGTTTTAACCCATTCAAGCCGAGAAAGCATCTGTGCAACCACTTTATCCATTATTTTATATTTTGGGCTATTCAACAATAGCAGATATACAAGCTCATAGCCGCGGCACCGAGTGCCGCGCTTTGAAAAATCTTGAACATTTGTGCAAATATTTGAATATATTTTTTAAAGGGAACATTTTTTACTCAAATCTTTGCTCCTGGGGTCCCTGGAACAAAATATTTTGATGGGGGCCCACGGCCAAATACATATCATTTTGGGTGGTCCTTGACATGAATAAGTTTGAGCACTACTGCAACATACGTTTTTCACAAACCTGATTTGTCAGGTCTAAATGGATTAATATGTTATATTATTAAAATCGTAGTGACTTGCCAATTATTTGGGGGCCCCACTTGCAATATCCTCAAGGCCCACTGGTGGGCCCCAGCCCACAGGTTGGAACCACTGGATTAGACAATAAAAAAACATGTCTCCTCCTCACAGAGAGATAAGGTACCTTTTCTGGTCTGATGACCTACATGTAGTAGAGGATCTGTCCATACTGTCCTCACCAACCTACTGTACTATACATCCAACTACATAATGACGGGCTTTGCAAGGCTACGTTCACACTGCCAGCCCAAATCAGATTTTTGGCCTATCCAGAGTGGAATCAGATTGGTTTGATCATGTCTGAACAGCAAAGACAGCTAATCAGATTTAAACCACATCATTGGTCCTACTCCTAAAGATCAGATTTGAGAAACAAATCAGATTTGCCTGCAGTCTGAACAAAGCCTAAGAGGACAACTCCACGTAACCTCCCTCTGAGGGAGGTTTTTCCTATCGCCCCTTGACCCTGTGACTGCCCTCCACGTGGCGGGACACCCCGGGCCGGGACCCCATTCGTCCCCCTAGAGAGGGTCAAGGTTCAACGCATGCCAGAGAAGGGCAAACAAAGAATCATGACCATGCTGAGAGTCGGGTCGGAGAGTTTCACCGAGGTGAGACAGAACACTTCAGTGAGCCACTGCGCTCATAGCAATTACGTCTCTGAAAACACCAGCTACTGTAACCAAACCCAAACTGGCCCAGTGACCACACAGAAAAGAGACATTGAGGTCTGTGTTGTTAGACATACTGGTGTGCACCAGTAGCTGACCGGATCGCACGTCAACCACATAATTGCAACATTCCTCGTTCGATTCCCAGCTCGAAACCTATGTTTCATGTCTTTCTCTGGCTCTGCCCTCACTCAATTTCCTGTCTCTCTACACACTGTCCTGTCTATAAAAAAAACTCATTCAATTCAATTCAATTGTATTATAGTACCAAATCACAAGTTGTATCAAGACACTTTACATATAGACCATATAGACTCGATGTTTTCCACCCTTGAGCAAGCATTTGGCGATAAGGAAAAACACCCCTTTAACAGGAAGAAACCTCAAGCAGAACCAGGCTCTCTAGGGTGGACAGCCATCTGCCTTGATCGTGTCGGGGGGATATACTGTATGTATCTACAAAAGAAAGGACAACATACAAGTTCTTTATAACACTTATGCTATGTTTGATTTATTCAGAGGAATTTCCTGATCTCCATTGAGAAACATTTTACTAATAGTGACAAAGGTTTCCTGATGTGACTCAGACAAACTCTTGTGTAGCCTGTCCCACACTGATTAGATTAAAAACTTGGATGAAAGTGATATTTTCACAAACTAAATATTTTTCTTTTTCTTCCAGCATACAGCTGCAATTCCTATGGGAGTTCCACGAGTCCAGACAGTGTTAAGGGAAGCTGCTGTTCCCCAAATATACTTCCACAAACTACACATTTTTGAATTATATGCTTCAAATTAAACTTGCGGTTGACCACAGTTTGGGCAGTGCTCTAGTACTCACTGCTGGCACATGACATTTCCTACAGCACATCGTAGCGCTGGCATGTTATGTCTGTCATGTCACTTTCTCATACAACAGGTGTCTAATTAGGGAATTGGAAGGCAGAGCACGGGCATGCAGCTGGCTGTGGGAAGGCTATCAAACCAGAAACCACCATCTTCTGATGCAGTGCGTCAACTATGGTCACTGTGGTAATAAAGGCTGCTAACTTTGTGAAATTCAGACTGATTCTAAAATGAGACAAAGTGGCCGCAATGCAAACAAATAATAGCTCCTAATGTTCTATGTTATGGCAGCCTGCATACGGCCCACTCTGGAGCATATAAATATCTGTTAAATCTATACTTACAATTGCACATGAAGACCATGTGTGCAGACGTAAGTAAAGAAAAACATATACTTTCCTGGTTGTTAAATGTGGACCATGTATGTATGCATGGCATCATGACCAATTTAGATTCCCACTTTGTGCAAAACATAGCATATATTTCATGCTAGATCATTTAACAAGTTATGCTATAAACATAGTCTGAAATTCCCCACTGACTTGTAAAGATAGAATGTATACAGCCGGCAATGCCCGGCATATAAACATAAAAGACATTCTGTGTGATGCTGTGCCAAATGACAGCATGGGGGGTAAATCCAGAGAGCATTAAGACCCCAAACCTTTTCTTAATTAACCTTTTATGCCCTATATACTTCATTGTACGACAAATAGCCAAAATAGCTGATATACTGTACAAGCTCACAACTCATCGCATTGTGAGCTTGTAGAAGTTTTTGCCTGTAGAGACTTTTGTTTGTTTAAAAGCCAAACGGCAAAGAGGCAAATATTTAATGAGCAAGTAATCCAAAGTATTACTTACACGGTTACTGTATACTGTAGTATTAACAGTTATAACTCAAATAGTGTCAAATGAAAATTACCATGGAAACTGTTGCTACAACTGTAATGTTATCCCGTACACGCATATGCATACTTTTAAAGCATAGTATTATAAAATAAAATACAATTTAATAAAATGTAATTAAATAAAATACAAAATTTGTCTGGCTTATTTTAATGGGCACCATCATTATTCAGCATGATTCAATAAAGATTCAATTCAAATAGAATATGGTTTGGATGTGATTGAGTCTTGCCAACTGCACGCTGGTACATTGTAAGAGATCTGCCAAACAGGGGGCTGCAAAAACAGAGACTTGGCGTGAGGTCTGTGTTTTTAATATCCTGGAGCATATTACAGTTATGTTCCATGGGAGACTGATCCATATACACAGCTTAGACTGGGGATTACACAGACCCTTAAAAAGCCGATCTGTCGCCATTGTGTTCACCAAAACAGACCCAACACTCTGACCTCAGTGGAATACCGGCAGTTCTCACAGCCAACCAAGTGTGTTCACCGATCCATCTGAGATTAAGTATTTTAGTACTTTATAACGCCATCTCCCTGAATGAACCGTCTGCTAATGCTTCAGGTTTGAGCTGCTAACAGACTCCAGCTGCTCTGAATTAGCTGTAAGTGTAGGTGAGTCGGCATAGAGGAGTTTCTGAGAGCCTATAGTCTTTATTATGCCTGAGGAACTGTTTGGTGGGAAGTGTGACGCATGATGGATGACGGCCTCTCTCACCCAAAAACAAAGGATCTTTTGACCCAGGGGCTCCAGACAGGCAGACAGGTCCAGTCAGAGAGAAAGATGGGCAAAATCCCAACATGGATACAGGCATAGTCATCACATTGTATCCACCCAGTGATGGAAGAATTGTACTCACTCACTCATGTTTTACTTAAGTAAAAGTACCAATACCCTATTGTAAAAAATAGTATGTTACAAGTAGTTCGGCAAGTTCGGCATTCAAAATGTACTTGAGTAAAAATACAAAAGTATTGGCGTCAAAATGTTTTCAAATGTATAAATCCTTTGAAAATAACAGATCAGTTGTGAGGTCGTAGATCGTCTATTTTAAAATTGCCAAAGTAGGCTATAGATATAGGTCTGAAGTGGTTTTGTAATCAAAATCTACAAAGTAACTAGTAACAAAAGCGTTTTAATAATTGCAGTGGAGTAAAAAGTACAAAATGTGCCTCTGAGATGTAGTGGAGTAGAAGTAAAAGTATTGAAAATTGGAAACACTCAAGTAAAGTAAAAAATACCTCAAACTTTTACTTAAGTACGGTACTTGAGTAAATGTACTTAGTTACTTTCCACCACTGGATACAGGCATAGTCATCACATTGTATCCACCTAACTTACCTAACCCTCTTTGCAAACAGTTTACAACCAGCGTCATAACACATGACCAGACAGTCTGTGACAACCTCAAAGCAGTCGTCATGGACACCAGACCTTGCCACACACCTTTATGTTGACAGAGGTTACCATGGCGACTGCATCTCACACTCACGTGTGTGGGATCAGAGGTGAAGGTTCAGAGTGGGGCTCGGGGGGTTCAATGGTGCCCTCTGTGTCGCGTTACAGTCTAGCGGTAATCCGCAGGCTGAACTTCCAGGAACTCCCTCTGTGACGAAAAAACCTGAGCGGGAGCGTGACTTTCTCATGTAGAACCAGGATAATGCTATATGGATCAGGCCATAGTATTTCACTATAGTCATTTATAGCGTTGTTGCTGACTAACTCTTCAAAAGTTAACAAGGCACAGCTGTCTGCAGGCCTGGTCCCATACAGGGAGGAATGCCGAACCTGCAGCGCAAAATTGGATTCCGACGTGATTATTTCAGCAATCAACAAGACAATCTCTTCAGCTAAATCAAAACCATACCTCTTTCATCTGGCCCTCAGGGGGCATTTTAGATCATGTGTGTGTGTGTGTCCGTCTGTGCAAGTGAGTAAAGCCTGAGTTATGCTTCCTCGTATGATGGTGTTGCATGCCGCAAATAGCCGATCTACAAGCTCACAGTGCGGTGCGTGTGCGACACACTGTGAGCTTGAAGATCGGCTATTTTCAGAAACGCCGATAAATCAGGCTTTCGTGTTCATGTGCCTAAGTGTTTGCTTGCGTATATGGCAACAGCAGTTAGAGCTGAGAAATGCTTTTGTTTATAGGAATGCTTCATTTGTGTCGCTCTCTCTTTATGTATTCCAAACAGGTCATAAACACACACAGGCACAAACGTCTGCGGTGAGAGATTAGCAGCACTATAGTATGTGCGTGTGCATATGTATTCACGTTTTACTGTGTTTGTGTGTGTTAACAGAACGAATGTGGGGTCAAAGTTAGACGTCGTCGGCATGTTTGGGAAGGACATCTGTAAATCAGCATCACCACCAAAATGTCTTTTCAAGTGTTTTCTTTATTGAGAGCATCTTGTTGTTTTACTGTGCCTTTTGTAAAGCAGTCACTTCCAGTGACAATGCCACAAGCAGTTCACCAGCTTGTTTGTTGTGGCTGACAAACACCACGTCTGCCCCACTGTAAATGTGGCTGGTTGGTACATATTGCCAATGAATGGAGAGAGGTTTGGATTTACAACATGGGCTTAGCAGACGTAAATGACATAACTCTCTCTCTCACACACACATGCTCACGCATGCACGCGCGCACGCACGCACGCGTGCGCGCGCG